>NW_026522037.1:0-542500 GCF_021234435.1 Artibeus jamaicensis
CACATACCTGTGTTTTGGTAGTCCATCCCCTTGGAAGCTGGTACCACTTTTACCCACCAACCAATATGTAAATTCCTCCCCCCGCCCCACCATCCCACCAACTGTATAAGTCCTCAGGACAAAGGGCCTGGTGCTCTTGCCTTTCACCCCCACCTCAGCAAGACCTGTCCTCTTCCATGAGAATGTGTCACTAATAAACCCTGCTTGCACACTAATACACTTGCTGATCTGTAATCCTTTACTGCGTTGGCAAGAACTGAGTTTCTCCTGTGGCAGGTGCACCCAATCTGCACATGGCATTCATGAAGCCCACAACACAGCAGATTCTGTAATGATCTCTCCTTGTATCTGGGCCCCACAGAGTCTAATGCACCGCTGACACCATCTCAAAATTATTACTTATTGTGTCTTTGAACTTTATGAAGTCTGATGGGATAATGGACATGCACAATGTTGGTCATTCCTGGCCACCCATTCCCAGATAATGTCCACAGTGGCCCAAGAGCACAAAATTCCCATGGACCCAATGGGTAGGAGTCCAGCAAGACTCAAAGTGAGAACAGGGTAAACATCTACATCTGCATAAACATAAGGAAGGGTTCTAACAGCTCCCAGAGGTCACACTTTTCTTAGAACCAGAGCTGAGTTCAAGACACAGAGATGTCAAACAGTGAGGACCCCAACAGACCCTCTCCTGCATGAGGGAGACCTAAGCATGACCCACCCCCATTCCTGCTGGAGTGGGTTTACCAAAGGGTGAACACCCACCCCCATAACCTGGAAGGATGATCCCTGTGCTGTTGATCTAAAGTTCACCAGCTTGATTACCAATTCGGGCATGTGCCTGAGTTGAAGGTTCAAAAAGACACTTGAACAACAGGAGAGTAACAGCATGTTCTTGGAGAGAAAAATATATAATGATCTCCATTTCCCCATTACCTAGAAATGTAATGTCATCTAGATTAAAATATCAGCAAAAGAAATTTTTATTCCTCACCCGAGGACATGCTTATTGATTTCAGAGAGAAGGGAAGGGAAAGGAGAGAGAAATCGATGTGAAAGACAAACATCGAATGGTTGTCTCCCCACTGGGGACCAAACCCACAACCTAGGCCTGTGCCCTGACTAGAGCTTGAACTACAACCTTTCATTTTATAGAATTGTTTTGGGAGAAACTCAGTTCTCCTTGCTGATGCAGTAAAGAATTACAGATCAGACAGCCTATTAGTGAGTAAGCAGGGTTTACTAGTGATATGTTCCCATGGAAGAGAACGGGCCTTCCCAAAGTGGGGGTGAGAGGGTTAGACACCCACCCCCATAACCTGGAAGGATGATCCCTGTGCTGTTGATCTAAAGTTCACCAGCTTGATTACCAATTCGGGCATGTGCCTGAGTTGAAGGTTCAAAAAGACACTTGAACAACAGGAGAGTAACAGCATGTTCTTGGAGAGAAAAATATATAATGATCTCCATTTCCCCATTACCTAGAAATGTAATGTCATCTAGATTAAAATATCAGCAAAAGAAATTTTTATTCCTCACCCGAGGACATGCTTATTGATTTCAGAGAGAAGGGAAGGGAAAGGAGAGAAAAATCGATGTGAAAGACAAACATCAAATGGTTGTCTCCCCACTAGGGACCAAACCCACAACCTAGGCCTGTGCCCTGACTAGAGCTTGAACTACAACCTTTCATTTTATAGAATTGTTTTGGGAGAAACTCAGTTCTCCTTGCTGATGCAGTAAAGAATTACAGATCAGACAGCCTATTAGTGAGTAAGCAGGGTTTACTAGTGATATGTTCCCATGGAAGAGAACAGGCCTTCCCAAAGTGGGGGTGAGAGGCATAGATTCTGGGTAGGGCAATATAAGGGTGGCAACAGGCAAGGGCAAGGGTGGCAAGGGCCTCAGGTCCTTGGTCCTGAGGAATTAGGTAGTTGGCAAGCTGGGGGTGAAGAAGTTACATATGAATTGGTGGGTAAAGGTCGTGCCAGCTTCCATGGGGCAAGTGACTACCCAAATGCAGGTATGTGTGGGGGTCTGTTAGCCCAAATCCTTATCTCTCCCCAGACCCCATTTGTTCCTCTTATAAAATAAATACGTGACAGGAGCTGATTGAAGCTGGGGCAGTTAACCCAAAATTATTTATGGGCTTTCTGTAAACATTAGCTACTCCCTTGTAAAACAGATGGTGACCAGAGGTAGGCAAGTAACCAAAATTGCCTTGTGGGCTTCTTTGGGCACTGTGGTCACCCTCCCACCTACCAACCGGACCTTGGAATTAACATACAGTTTAATTCCAGAGCTTTCTTTCCCAGGCAGTGGAAACAATACATAGAATTCCCTCCTCCTCCATGTGTTTCTTGTGATATTCTGAACACCTGGCACTATTACCAAATCCAGCTCAGGACGGCTGTGTCAGTGGGTGAGACATGTCTCCCTCCTCCTCCTTTCCTTAGTTTGCTCTCTATCCTACCTAACAGGACAATGCTCCAGCAGACTGAGCTAGATTGGCCAGGGCTCAGCAAAATTTTTTAAAGTAAAACAAGCTCAGTTTAACTTTACCTGTTTAACTAAGGAAGAATTAAAAGGTGTATTGTATTATGAAGCTACAGTAAGTACAACACTGGATTAATGCCTTATGAGTAGATTTATGGAAAAGAATACAGAGTCCATTGATATATACAGATCCACATAGAAATTGTGTTTTGTTTAGTTTTTTTTAATTTACTGATTTATTTTTCATTTGGAACATCTATCCTTTGCCTCTCACATGCTCCCAACTGGGGACCTGGCCCACAGTCTGTCACAGGTGGGCACAGGTAACCAGGTTCTCAGTGATTGCAAACAAAGAACTGAACAGAACACAGAGAGTTTAAAGCAGACAGACATCTGTTCATCACAGACAGCAGATTTATTAAGCGATGGTACACTCCACAGAACATGGGAGCAGGCTGACTCCAAACAGATTGATCTCAGGAGCTGGAGGGATTCTATATTTACAGGGCAATACTTCTTGGCTAGTTTTGGCAGGGTTTTATTGCCCGTGTACAGGTAGTTCTATTACTTTAAAGCTACTGCACATGTGGTTTCCCATGATCTTCCTTGATTGACCACCAGGGAAGGGGGTCCCACAAGGCTGATTTATTATAATGCTAATATAATAAAGCAAGGGTCATGTAGCATCTTTTGTGCAGGTGCAGTTATGATTCACCACGATTCGGTGCTTTTCCAGATAGCAGGAACAACTGGTCTTAGAACAGGGTCTCTGTCCTGTATCGATGCCCTTTCTCTTAGCCCTGGAGCACCTCCAAAGTTTCCTCCTGACCATCTCCTGCCTCAAACCCAGGTATGTGCTCTGACTGGGAATGGAACTGGTGACCTTTTGGTTTGCAGGCAGATTGATGCCCAGCCCACTGAGCCACACCAGTCAGAGCCATTGCTTGAGTCTTGTATGTGGTTTGATCTGGGATCAAACCTGCAGCCTTGTTTACTTCCCCCCCAAAAAAACCCTGTAGAGATATAAAAAAACTTCACATGACCCCTGGCTGTTGTGGATCAGTAGACTGAGCACACAGGCTTGTGAACCAAACGGTCACAGTTGGATTCCCAGTCAGGCCACATGGCTGGGTTGCAGGCCAGATTCTCAGTTTGGGGTGTGTGAGAGGCAACTCATTGATGTATCTCTTACACACATCGATGTTTCTCTCTCTGTCTTTCTCCCTTCCCTCCCCCTTCTCTAACAATAAATAAATAAATAATAAAAAAAATATATACTTAACATGAGCAGCAAAATTGGATTCAACATTTAGGGATGACCCACTATACCCAACGTTTCCTTCTGATGTGCACCAAGGTGTTTTCCCAACGTGAACACCAGATGGCAGAAGAGAGGCGCACTTGGAACACTTTTTCAGTGGTCATATTGTACTGTAAAGCAAGTTTCAACAAACTTCAAAACATTGAAATTATGCAAAGCATATTGCTGACACTAACTGCAGTCTATCTAGAAATGAGTAACAAAGGGTTACTAAAAAGTTTTTTTTAATGTGATGTAATGTACATCTAAATATCATTGGATTCCACATTCCTAGATGATACACTATACCCACTTTTCCTGTGGACCTGCAATAAGGTGTCATTCCCCAAAGTGACCACGAGATGGCAGAAGAGACAGATGCAATGCATATCCTACCAAGGGCCTGGCTAAAAGATCCCTTGGCTTTTTACCTTGAGTTACAAAGATGGGCACACCTCACTGCCCCCCGCCCCCAGCAGAACTGCACAATGTCATCACCGTTTTCTTCCACTGGTCTCTGCCACCTTCATGCGATTTCATCATTCCATCGTCCCACAACATTGTTCTCTTTGAAGCAGAGAGCTCTTCCAGGTGTCTTATGCAGTCTTCCAGGGAATAGAAATTTCTTTCCATAAAGAAGAATTCAGAGAGACAAACTAGATGGCCATGGGAAGGAGCAAGGTCTTCTGAGTACTTTGGAGGAATCAGGACTGCGCAGCCAGGCTGGAACCATTTTCCCTGGTCACCAAAGAAATATGTTCTCTCTCACCTAACCCTAACCTTCCACATCTCCTGCTCACAAATTCCAGACTGTTTTCCTCAGGTGGAGCTTTCAGTTGGTCTGATGGGGAACAGTACCTGTTGCCAGTAACCTGCTGGCTTTCTGAAACCAGCTCCCACTGCAGGACTTCCTCCCGAATTCATCACAAGGGCATCGTCACCTCCTTTGGGTAAAGACTGCCCTTTGGAGGGGCAAGTGGTAGTTCCTTTGTTTGCCCACAATCTCTCTCATTCCACATTATTCTCAAATACCAAAGATTCATCCTCCCCCCCCACACACACACAATCTTCATGGAAATAGAACATTTCCCTTATGTTTCAGTGGAAAACCACTTGTGGAAATCCACTCATGAAGGTCCCCCATCATCCTGCTTAACTCCTGTGGAGTCCAAACAGCAAAGCACTTCATGTAACCAAGCTGGTGCAAATGATTTTCGGAGCCTGATTACGACACTTTCAACATGTTGCCTGTCTCCCACCTGCCATGATGTGATCTGTCCTCAGTGAACATCTGCCATTGAGGGCTCTCCACTGCACCTGGCCTGCCTACCTGTGGGAGAAATCTCCAGCATAAAACTTTGCAATCCACTTCTGACACATTCAGTCAGTCACAGCATCTTCTCCACACAAACCACAGATCTTTTCTTGCCTTACAGTTGCCCTTGTACCTTTCTTGAAAAGACTAAGCCAAAGGGACAGAAAATGTTGCTTATGCTCATGCTTCTTCTCTGTGAAAATGGCCAACCATACATTTACCACTTATGGTGAGATTTTTTTTTTTATCACACGCTGATAGTACACCTGTCGTGATACAGTGTGACATGATGGTTTCAAATAAAGTTAAAGACAAGTCATGGTATCCACTGCAACCCCAACCCCTAATCCTAACCACAAACCATGCCACGCACCAGACACCAGATCAGGTGTCCAAAGCCTGTCCATGACTCCAGATGCCTGACTCTGGACATCATACTCCAGAGAACAGTCTTTTTCCTCCTATTTAAACCTGTAAACCCTTGAAATGTAATCATCTCATGTCTAAAACCATAAAGCAGGTTTCAGTGAAACAAGTTACATTAAATCAAGCAAATTAAATAATGCAATGATGACGCACATAAGACCTGAAATGCATGAGGCTGCTGATTCCATATCAAGGCATACCCTTCCAAAGCAAAACTGATGAAAGTAAATGTGGTGTCCTCCTGTTTAAAAAATTCTGGGTAGCAGGAGAAGTTATTCACAGCATAAGAAGACCACCCATGGAATTGAAGAAAATGGTTGCACATTATACTTTCGATCAGACTCTTTCTTCCACAACCAAGAACTTTATGACTAATCAATGAAGAGACACCTATATTATTTTAAACATTTTATTTATTTATTTTTAGAGAGGGTGAGGGAAGGTGAAAGAGAGGGAGAGAAACATCAATCTGTGGTTGCCTCTCACATGCCCCCTACTGGGGACCTGGCCCACAACCCAGGCATGTGCCCTGACCGGGAATTGAACCAGAGACCCCTTTGGTTTACAGGTAGGAGCTCAACCAGTGAGCCATACCACCAAGGCAGACATCTGTATTTTTAAAAAACTTGAATAGTCCCTTCTAATGAGAAGACATTCATAGAAGTGGTAAAAAAGAAATACCAGAGAAGATGTTCCATGGCTACATCACAGCACAATGCCCCTTTCCAGATACTACAAAGGCTATAATGAGAAAGCAAAACTGAGAAATGTTTATGGTCACAAACAAAAATGAGAACAACTGACCATTTCTTTCATAAATGTAAAATATTGCAGACCTTGTATAAAATGGTTTGACATTTCCTCAAAAAAATTATCCTACTCTGTTCAATAACTGTACTTTGAAATACAATCTGAGAAATTGAAGACAGATGTTATAACAAACTTGTACATGATTATATATAACAGCACTGTAAATAAGAACTGAAAGGTAGAAAGTATTCAAATGTCCATCCACAGGTAAACAAATACACAAAATTTGGTTGTTCTGTCACTGAAAAGGGACTGGACCCAAGCGGTTTGCCCTGGAAAGGTCTTATGTGTGTAGGTTCTTGACCTCCTGCAGCAAAATTTCACAACACAAAGCTAGGGAATTTTGAGAGTTTGTATATTAAATCTAAGGAGAGTGAAACAAAGAAAGGGCTTCAGAGAGAAGGGGCACAATCAGAGCAACGAGAGTGAGCATAGGAGCATCTGCTTCTTGAGAAACAGAAATTTAGATGCAAAGAAGGTCCTTGGAGACAGGGTCAGGGGGTGAGCCTGGGACGAGCTGCCGCTGCCCACAGCTCCCTGCCTGCAAAAGTCCCAGGGAGCTTTGGAGATAAGGAGAAACAAAGTGAAGATAAACAGCAGAGAAGAGAAGGGAAGGTGCATGTGAACTCAATGAACAGCACATGCTGGGTCCTTTTTTTAGGGTTTTACCTGTTTTGTAATGTTGAGGACTTTAGAGGAGGTCTTAGAAGAGCAATCTGCACAGAATACTCAGCGTTCCGGGGCCAGGGGTATCACTGATGTGCTCATGCAACAAAGCGAGCACACAGAGTGATCGGGGTCCTGCTCTGGTGACTTTCTCCTTCATAAAAGTCACCAGAGAAGGGCTGGGACTGAGGTGGGTCTTCCCCTGTGTGGTCTGGAATGTGTGAACCATTTGCTCTCAAATGCCCTTGGTCAGGGAAGATAAGGGCCTCAGATTTATTACCTGCCTGTAAATTGCTAGGCCTTATGTAGCTATCAAACTCACTTTTTCCATTCTACTTGCCAAGGAATTTTCCTACTTTTTTTACAAACCTACCTCAACTCCATACACTTGGGACTCATATTGGCATTGAACTGGACACAATGATCATCTGTCCACAGACACCAGACACCAGAGCCAAACTCAGGATCCTGGACACAAACCTTTGACTCCCAATCCTGCACCCTGGAGTGGACACAAACCAAAACCAGGACTGCAAGCCCAAAGCCCCAAACCCAGAGCCATATGCCCTCGCTCAAGCCAGACCATGAGGTCCAAACGCCAAACACCAGGTGCCAGGGACTGACATTGGACCTTTAATACCAGATTCTATTCACCAAAACCAAAAGCTTCATCTGCACATGGACCTCACATGCAAACCCAGGACACAAAGCCACATCCTAAGAGGTGCAAGACTATAGACTCACAACCGAATACATTTTGACTCTGAAGCACAGACCCTGGACCCAGGATGCAGATCTATAACCAGGACACCAAGGCCAGATTTTGGACTTGGGGCCCTGTTGCCAGAGGCCAGAGGTAGGAGCTGAACCAGTTCCTCCCATTTTAAACAACCCTGTGATTCAGTAAGATAAAACCCTTGTCTCTCCGAATGCAAACTTCAAAATTTTACCAAACCCAGCAGAAACAGGCCAAAACAGAGTCAAGAAAAAGAATGCTGACCGTGGAGGGCAAACGTTCATGATCTCTCAGCTGCAACAGGTTCAGGAGTTTGTACTATCTCATCATTCATTCCACACTGCCAGCTTTTCAAAACTGCTGGGAATTTTAAAAAGATTATTTTCCACAAACCTTGTCAACTCTAACACCTGTGCAATAATAATTAAAATAACATAATACAAGATAGAATCTTTTATCGTAAGATCAATACAAGATATTCAACATTTAGTATGTGCAGGAGTACAAATGAATACCAGACAACGAGGTGATATCAGGTACATAGGACCTTTGGGATTATGAGGAAACAGGGTCTTATAGAGGTAAGATGGGTGATAGAGACAGGAAATTTATGAAAAGTGCAGCCTTTGTGGAATGTTACTTTTTGGTAGGCAATCCTACAAACTATAGGATGCAAGCTAAACTAATAAACTTCCCCGAATTTCATTAATATAATCATTCAGTTTAAAATAGTTTGCTTTGCTAAAATTGTTAAATCTTGCGGCAATAGCAGCAGACACAGCCTGGGAGAGTGACCAGCTGCCAGGAGGGCCTTGCATCGCCCACAGAGGGTCAAAGGTCTGAGCGTCTCTGTCCTGTGCAGTGTGGACTGTCCTCCTCTGCCTGCAGCCAGCAGAGTTCAGCAGAGCCAATGAGTACAAGGCAGGTGACCGTGAAGCCACAACCAGGAGGTGAGCCATGACCACACAGGTGGGACAATAAGATTTGTCATCTCAAGTTGTAAAAGAGCGCAGCCAGGAGGGGGGGTGCCTAAAAAAGAATTTGGAATGGGGTCCAGAACTCAAGGTGTCCAGGAAATATTAAGATGTCCTCACCCCCCTCCCAGGTGTCAGTTGGGGAAGGGACAAATGGAGCAGGGCCACTGAGAGCTGTTTTGTATAGCAACAATTTCGCAGCTAACCTCTGGAATGGTCATTTAACATATCTATAACCTTTAACTGGTTTCATAGATATGTTAAATAGCTGCGGCCATGCTTTGAGCCATGCGAAGGAGAGAAACATGGTTTTAGCAGAGTGGGGACCCCTGCAGCCAGGTGAAGAAGAAAGCCACAGGCTTC
The DNA here is from genome assembly GCF_021234435.1 of Artibeus jamaicensis. Lineage (NCBI taxonomy): Eukaryota > Metazoa > Chordata > Mammalia > Chiroptera > Phyllostomidae > Artibeus > Artibeus jamaicensis. The sequence goes on from NW_026522037.1 coordinate 9,090, forward strand.
TGGTGGAGTGCGGACCCCTGAAGCTTTGGTAGAAGAGGCCCACGCGGCTTTGGGGTGCTCCCTTTGGCCGCGTGGCCTAGAAAGCAAGAGAGACTTTGACTGGAACTGGGTACAAAGAACTCTTGCCAGTGGACCATGAGAGGGTATCACAGTACTTTGGATTAACTAGAGATCCTGCCTGACACAGCTGACGATACCAGCCGCCTGAAACACAGATGTGTGCTCTTTTCCTGATTTACGGTACCCGGAGTTAAGACAGGGGGAGAAGGGAAGAGAGGGGGGTGGTGGGCGTGCGGGCGTGCGGGCGTGCGGGCGTGCGAGCGTGCGTGCGTGCGTGCGTGCGTGTGTGTGTGTGTGTGTGTGTAGGTGTATACCCTAAAGGACTTTGATATTTTAATGAAGATGTTAGGTCTGTATAGCATTAAATAAACATTTCCTTTCTTTTTCACAAATCTCTGGCATTGAGAGATGTCTTTCCAACTGGCGACTGATGATCAGGCCCAGTAGGGGGTCCGACGCTATTAGTGATATGGGAAACTTTGAAAAACCTCTGTTTAACCTTTATTTGTCCAGGCCCCAGGCGCCCTAGGGAGAATGATGGGGCTGTCTAGGATAAGTAAACAACAGTGCATTAGGTAGGACTGAGATTAACACCCCTGCTGTTAAAAACTGACCTTCGAATTTAGCCTTTGTCCTCTGCTTCTGCCCCATAGCTAGAACTGACTTCCGCGTTCCGCTTCTGTATCCCGCTTTGCTACGTAGACAAGAAGACCCTGTAAACTATAAGAACCCCAAGAATCCTTTGTTCAGGGCTCAGAATTTGGAAATTGACTCCTCTGGGCTCATGCACGTTAAAATAATAAACCTCGTACTCCAGAAACCCTCGGTGTCTGGTCGCTTCATTTACCTGCAACATTAGTACACCATCCTCTGGAGTCCTGGCCCCAGTGTATCTGTACTGTAACAGTTTTTTTTTTTTGCATCCCTGGGTGGGCCAAATATTGCCCCCCTTGGGCCTCTGTTTGGTAACAAAGTGACCCATGACATGGCAGCAGAGGGCCACACTTGGGACATTTTTCAAAGGGACCGTCCTGTGCTAAGGCAAGTTTTAACAAATTTCAAAGGACTGAAATTATATACAGTATGTTTCTTCCCGTCATTGCTGTTAATATAGAAATCAGAAGCAAAAGTTAACTAGTTAGTCTTGATATTTAAAACTTACTAAATACACGTCTAAATAACATTGCAATCAACATTCATTGATATTCTACTACAGTCAACCACTTCCCCCACTCCTGCCACTAACATGTTATTCCCAAAATGCCCATCAGATGGCAGCCGAGATGCACACTTGAAACACTACCATTTGCTTGGCCAAAAGGTTCATTCGATTTTTAGCTCAAGACACAGTGCAAGAGACGGTTTTCGTTTTCACCAATAATTTCATTGAACAATGTATTCACTGTTTTGTTCCACTGCTTCCTGAAGTCTTTCAGGCATCTTCATCATTCCATCTTCCCAAAAGTTTTCATCTTTTGGCCAAGCCTACAAAAAACCAGTTTCAAAAAGCAACGCAGCACTGAAATTATGTACATTTCTCTAAGTGCTCCTATTGCACTGAAGCTAGAAATCACTAAAACTGAGTGACTGGAGAGCCCTTATATTTGGTAGGTATGTAATACACTTCTAAACCTCAAAAATAAAACAATTTAAATTACAAAATAAATTGAATGGGGATAAAGATACCACATACCAAAACTTATGAAAAATATCTTCACCCTTAAATGCACAGTTTCAAAAATAAAAGCTGAAAATATACAACTTTTGTGTCCATACTTGTAATCTAAAATAGTAAATTAAATCCAGAGAAAGTAGAAAGAAATGTTCACGTCGACATATCTGCAAGTGTATATACATAAAATGATAGTAGTTGTTTTTAACTCTTGGGGTAGAATTCTGAATAAATGTTTTCTCATTGTTTAAGTAAGCAGCAAAAAAGTAAGTTGTTTTTCAAGCACACTTGGAACTTTTTTTAAAATGACTACATTTAGCTATAAAGCAGGTTTCAACAAATGTCTCACAAACTATGTTTATTGCTCTTTTTGCCATTAATCTGAAAGCCAGTCACAAGGTAACTACAAAGCCCTTATATTTACATGTTTTAAAATACACTTCTAAATACCTTTCCAAAATAAATCACAATTGTAGTGGAAAATAATTTGCATAGAAAAATAATAAAAATACTGCATGCCAGACCAAGATCTTTCTGGTTTCAAAAATGATAAAAGCTTCAAACTGTTTATCAACCAGAGGTGATTTTTGCCCCCAAGGGGACTTCAGGCAACATACTGAGTCATTTTAGATTGTTCTGAGGGGAAAGGAAGCCAGGGTATTGACGGTGAATAGAGGTATGGACGCTAATAAGCACCTACAATGCAGAGAACAATCCCCCAGGAGAACGAATTCTTTGGCCCAAAAGGTCCATAGTGCTGAGAATGAAAAACCCTGCTCTGTATCCTGAAAAGTCTATTAGAATACAAACAGTATGTCCTTTTACATCCTGGATCTGAAATGCTGCAGTTCTTGGAACAGGACTCCTAAAGCTGAAACTTAAAGAACAAAAAATGCCAGCCATCTTGCAAATGTCAGGGAGAAGTGTCCTAAGCAATAGGTCAGGAGGCAAAGGAAGTGTCCACTTAGGAAACCAGATCACACCGTGATTAAACACAATCGTCTGAGGATTCCTGCTTTTCATTGCTCATAAGTCACTTTAATAACTGATTCATAATGTCACTTAGAACAAAGAATCATACTCTGTTGGATTCTGGATTTGACCATCTCAAGTTTTCTTCTTTGAAAACGTGGACATTGGTTACACTCTGTGTTCCTCAGATGACCTACCTGGGGCACACTGCCTGTCACAAAATACTTCTGATTTCTGGAACACCATGCTTCCAGGCCCTAAACTCATGTAAAATGCTAAGAAGGATGTTACTATTTTATTTAGTCATGAATGTATTTATGACTAACAAAGACAATTTTTCTACCTCCTCACGTTACCTCACTTCTCGTTTTCTTTCAAGCTTTAACTATTTTTAGGTCACCTACATCTACAACTATGTAATGTTCATTATTGCATGAGAGCATGTTTACCTTCATAACTCATGAGAATCAACAGAAAGGTACCACAAATAGAATTTAGTGCAGTGATGGGAAAATAACATGCAGAAATAAATATACAGACATAGTAAAGACTCAGTAACAACAAAACAGGTAAAATAAAAACCTGGGAATAAACTTAACAACAATGTACAGGATCTATATGAACGACACTGGAAATTGCTGCTCAAGAACAGAAACTTTAACAAATGAAAAATATCTTGTTTCAGGGTTAAAAAATGGCCATCTTTGTACATCTATTTACCAAAATCCCACCCACCTCTGTGGCCTGTCCCCTCTCACCTCCAGCCCAGTCCTGCCTCTGACCTTAGACAGGCCCCGCCCCTCATCTGTAAGTTTGACTTTTAGTGGTCCATTTAAATAAAACCAGCCAGGAATCAGGTATACTTGTGGACTTGTAGTGTAATGAAGAAGTACATTAATAATGTATACTTTATAAAATTAAGCAATACTCTGAAAAAGTTCAGAGAATGAAAGAACAAGACACAAACTGGGAGAAAATATGAATTACTTAAAACATGGTGTGAAAAAACAACAAAAGTGAAAGAATGGGAAAAGGTACACAAGATAATGCAAAATCAGCTTTACAGTTGTTCACATGGAAAATAATGCCATAATTATTAAGTAATAGGACAACAATAAACATTGTTTCTCATATTCAGAACTCTAAACCTACTTTTGCCCCACCCTCTACTATGCAAACATAAACCACATGAAAATTCATACTAACATGCAGTGGACTTCAAGGTAAAAAGCATGACAAGATGAAGGGTACTTCATATCCATGAGTTTAATTGACCAGGAAGATCCAAATTCATAAACAATGTCATAAATTATATAGAACAGAGACACAAAGAAAAACTTGTAATCGTAATAGATTTAACAAACCTCTCTCATCAGGGGTAGCGCATACCTCTTTCGGAAACAAGAGACCACCTCACAAAATTCAGTAAGGATATAAGAAACACCATGAGTAGCAAACTGGATTCAACATTCACAAATAACCAACCAGCTATATACTTTTCCTGCCGACCTGCCCTAAGGTGTTATTCCCAAAAGGACCACGAGAAGGCAGCAGAGATGCATCTGCTCGAACATTTTTTCACATTGAACATACTGTAATGAAGCAAGTTTCCAAAGGGTTGAAATTGCATGAAGTATGTTTCTTGCTCTCATTGTAGTTCATCTAGATATCAGTTATAAAAGGTAACTAGAAAGTTCTTACATTTAAAAGTTATGAAATATACTTTTAAGTAACCCTCAAAATGAACCACAATTGGACTTAAAAAGTCATTTCAACTGAGTAATATTAAAATACATTAAAAACCTCGAAAAATGTAGTACATTTGGGAAAAACAGTTGAAAATTCACATGTTTTGCAGCCATACTACAAACCCAGAAAAATAAATCCTGGGAAGTAGAAGAATGGAAATAGGCAAGGAGAGGGATCTAGAAGGATATGTACTTAAAATAATAGCAGTTATTACTTATTTGGGTGGGATTTTTAATTCATTTTTATTTTTCTATATAATTCAAGCAAGCTTCCACAAAAGAAATCATTCTGTTTGTACAGTATGAGAAGAAAACACGGCATAATTTAAGAATAGTAATAACCTAGACTGCTGGGTAACATCACCACAAGCCTTTTCTCTGCTCTCCCTGCCTGATCTCCTCACTCAGAGGGGCCCCTTTTCCAAAATGCACTTCTTTGTGTGCAAATGCGGCCCAGCAGAGAGAAAATGACAGGACCAGACCAGAATGGGCACAGCAGTGCTGAGCAGCACAGCCTGAGGGGGAACTTGCCCCAGGGCTGCCTCACTTCGGGCCCCCTCACAGCCAAGACTCTTCACAACTAAGCAGCAGCACCATTGAGCTGACCCACACAGGTGCTGCTTCATGATTCACCTGGAAAAACACTGAGCTTCCTAACAGCCATGCTGCAATCACACCCATTAGTACCAAAATGGAGCTATTTGCACTAAATAGAGTTTCCTTCTTCCCCGCACCCCAGCTCTAAAACTGCTGCTGGCATTGAATTGGAGCCAATGACCATCAGTTCACAGACACCAGATGCCACAGACAGACTCAGGACCAGACACAGGCCCTGGAGTTCAGAACCTGGGCCCCAGAGCAGACCCAGACCAAAAGCTGAACCCCAGACCCCTGCCTGCCCCAGTCCCAAAACTGTCCCCACAACCCAGGCCAAACCACAGACCCTAAATGCCAGACCCCAGACACCAGACACTGATGGCAAATGCTGGACGCCAGATTCCACCCATCAGAGCTAACGGTCAGAGATGCACATGGACCCCACACACCTATCCAGGACATGAAGCTGCACCCAAAGAGACTCCAGATCCCAGACACACAGACACAGATTCAACCCCAGAACAGACCCAGGAGACAGAACCCAGATCTGTAATAAGGACCCCACAGCTACACTCCAGAGCTGGAGATGGACCCCACTTGCCAGGTGCAGGAGGAGAACCAAGCCCTCACAATGTAAACACAGCCAGGAGCTGATAAGGAACATCCCTGACTCTCTAAATCCAAACAGCTGGCCTCAGAAACAGTTTTTCATGCCAATGCAAATGTACAAGGGAAGAAAATTACTCCTGGCACTACTAAATTATACCAAGACCTGCAGAAAGAGACCAAAAAGGCTGACAGAGCAAAAAATAATATTAATGCTTACTCTTGTGGGGAGATGTCCATGATCTCTCAGAGGCTGCACTTTCCAGAAGTTAGTTTCCCATCCATGAATGTCACTTGGCCAGTTCACCAACACTGTAGGGGAATAAAAAATTATTTTTGTCTTACCTTCTAAGTTTTAATAGCTGGGATAATAATCAAATTCATAAAATCTGATTAATGGAAGGAATTCAATGTCTACTACATGGACAAAGAAAATTCTTATTAAAATAGATGCCAAACGTAATGAGGTAAGGATTTTGGAAAATGGAAGAACAGTCTTAGATTTCAAAGGTGAAGTGGGGGATATGCAAGCGATTTAGAAAAAAAGAACACCCAACCAGAACAGAATGAAAAAATGAAAATTTGAAACAAAAAAATGCAAAGAAGCTTAGAAACCTCTGGGACAACTTTAAGCATTCCAGTATCTGAATTATAGGTGTGCCAGAAATAGAAGAACAACAGCAAAAAATTAAAAACTAATTTCAACAAACAATGAAGGAAAACTTCCTCAATCTGGTGAAGAAAATAGACTTCCAGGAAATCCAGGAAGCCCAGAGAGTCCCAAAGAAGGTGGACCCAAAGAGGAACACACCAAGGTACATCCATCACTAAGTTACCCAAGATTAAAGATAAAGAGAAAAAATTTTAAAGCAGCCAGAGAAAATGAGACAGTTACCAGCAAAGGAGTGCCCATAAGGCTATCAGTTAATTTCTCAAAAGAAACCATACAGCCAAGAAGGGGCTGGATTCCGCCAAGATGGAGGCATAGGTGGAGACGCCGTGCTTCCTCATACAACCAAGTTTAGAGACAACTAAATGTTAGCAACAGAAAACACAGCCATAACACAGAAAATTGAACTTTTCGAAAGTCTGATAACAACAAATTCTTCAGCCTGACTGGTAAGAGGGGCGAAACCAGCAGCTGGCAGAGCAGGGTTGCACAGGAAAACTCGGTCAGACAGACTCACGTGCGCGGAATCCAGGCACAGGGTTGGACCTAGTGAGTGACCCAGCCAGTGACCGTAGGGAAACAGCGAGGGAGCAGGGCTGTGGGTTGACTGTGGTCACGCATTTGTGCACAGATAGACAAGCGAGGGAGTGGGCAATTAGACAGGACCTAGCAGGCCCCAGCAGCCAGCAGCAGCAGAGGGCACCGCCATTTCCCCGCTCTGACCCCGCCTCCACATGCAGCGTCATAATCCAGCGACCTAAGTGGCCTGGCCCTGGCTCCTCCTCACCCAGCGGCGCAAAACAGCAGAGGGAGTCGCCATTTCCCCGCTCTGACCATGCCCCCACATACAGCATCACAACCCAGCAACCTGGGAGTCCAAGGCTCCACTCCCCATACATAAAGGGCGCAAACAGACCAAAAATGGCTCAAGAAGATCTCAAAGCCCCAGAGCCTATAAATCTAAGTGATGAAGAAATAGCAAAACTCTTAGACACACAGTTTAAAACACTGGTGATCAGGATCCTCACAGAACTGGTTGATTATAGCCACAAATTAGACAAACATATGAAGGTGAAACTAATTGAAATGAATGGAATTGCACAGGGCACCAATAGCGATGAAAAGGAAACTGGGACTCAAATCAATGGAGTGGACCAGAAGAAAGCAAATAATGGCCAAACAGAAATGAGTGAAGAAGCAAGAATTAAAAAAAAAATGAGGAGAGCCTTAGGAACCTCCAGGACATCTTTAAATGCTCCAACATCTGAATTATAGGGGTACCAGAAGGGGAAAAGGAACAGCCACCAGTGGAAAACTTATTTGAACAAATAATAAAGGAGAATTTCCCCAATCTGACAAAGGAAATAGGCTTCCAGGAAATCCAGGAAGCTCAGAGAGTCCCAAAGAAGTTGGACCCAAGAAGAAACATACCAAGGCACATTATCATTACATTAGCCAAGATTAAAATGAAGGAGAGAATCCTAGAAGCAGCAAGAGCTAAGGGGACAGTCACCTACAAAGGAGTCCCCATCAGACTGTCAGCGGATTTCTCAAAAGAGACCTTAAAGGCAAGAAAGGGCTGGAAAGAGGTATTCCAAGTCATGAAATCCAAAGACCTACATCCAAGATTGCTCTATCCAGCAAAACTTTCATTTAGAATGGAAGGACAGATAAAGTGCTTCTCAGATAAGATCAAATTCAAGGAGTTCGTCATCACTAAGCCCTTATTATATGAAATGTTAAAGGGACTTATCTAAGAAAAAGAAGTTAAAGAAACATGAACAGTGAAAGGACAGCAAACTCACAGTTATTAACAACCACACCTAAAACAAAAGCAAACTGAAAAGACAGCTAGATCAGGAGTGGAAACATAGAAATGAAGATCTCAAGGAGGGTTAGCAACAGGGGAGTGGGAGGAGGAGAAGGGGGGAGAAGGTACAGAAAATAAGTAGCATAGACAGTAGATAGAAAATAGATGGGGGGCAAGAATAGTATGGGAAATATAGAATCTAAAGAACTTGAGATACATGGTCATAAACTAAAGAGGGCGTAATGGTGGGGACAGGGGGTAGGGTGGAGGGGAATGAAGGGGGGAATAGAACAAATGTAATGGCATAATCAATTTAAAAAATAAATTAAAAAAAAGAAGGGGCTGGAAATAGTATTCAGGTCATGAAAGGCAAGGACCTACACCCAAGATGACTCTATCCAGAAAAGCCATCATTTAGAATGGAAGGGCAGATAAAGTTCTTCCCAAATAAGGTCAAGTTAAAGGAGTTCATCAACACCAGCCCTTTTTATTATATGAAATGTTAAAGGGATTTATCTAAGAAATTAAAGATAAAAAACTATGTACAGTAAAATGACAACAAACTCACAACCATCAACAACTGAACCAAAAAGAAAAGAAAACAATTAAAACAAAAACTAAGCAAAAAACTAGAACAGGAACAGAATCACAGAAATGGATATCACATAGAGGGATTTCAGCAGGGAGGGAGCAGGGAGGAATAGGGGGAAATGTACAGGTGTAATGGCCATTAGTAGTGGAAACATACAGACAGCCGTTAGGCATCTGCAGTTCCTGAGACTGGGTAATAAATAAACGTCAGGGAACAGCTGGGTTAAAATTCCTAGCCAAATAAGGTAACTAGCCAGAAGAGGTCCGCCAGCAGCAACACCCACCAATTAGAGACCTTCGCCGTTTTCAACCTAGCAACCTAGCTAATAGCTAACTGCCACTTCTGCTTTTGTAAGCCCGCATTTGCTTGCTCTGCCCTATAAAAACCCCGTAGCCTGTAAGCCACGTGCGGCTTCCATTTTGTAGCTCTGGTAGAGAAGCCCGCCCCTGCGCAGGTAAAAACTTTTGGCCAATAAATTCCATCTTGAGCTCTAAGTGCCTGGACGTCTGATTTCTCGCCCATCGAATACAACACAGGGAAGAATAAGCATAATTAGTAGACACAAAATAGACGGGGAGAGATAAAAAATGGTACAGGAAACAGAGAACTCGAAGAACTTATATGTACAACCTATGGACATGAACTAAAGCAGGGAGGAAGCTGGATGGTTGGGGGTGCAGGGTGGATGAGGAATAAAGGGGGAAAAATTGGGAAAACTGTAATAGCATATCAATAAAAATAGATGAATAAATAAAGTAAATAAAAATACATAAATAAAAAATAACAAAATAACTCGACATGACTAGTGGTAAAGAGGCTCTGTACCAAAACTTGAGAAAGAAATCTTCACCCTTCAATGCACAGGTTAGAAACAAAAGCTGAAAATGCATAAGTTTTGTGCCCGTATGAAGAACCTAAAATAGTAAATGAAGTTCAGGCAAAGTGGAGGAAAGGAACCCATACACATGTCCTGAGGGGTATGTACATAAAATGAAAGCACCTGTTCCCAGCAGGGGGTGCACCAGAAGCAACCATACATTGATATTTCTCTCCCTCTCTCCTTCCCTTCCCCTCTAAAGATAAATAAATAAAATCTTAAAAAAAATAAAATAAATAAAATAAAATGAAAGCACCTGTATTTTACTACTTTTTTTTTTTACCTCTTGGTGGAGAATTTCAAATACATTTGGCCTCCGTGTTATTTAAGGAAGCTGCAACAGAAAAAGCAAATTACAAACGACTTTCAAGCACACTTGGCACTTGTAAAAACCTGCCTCTATAATGCTACAAAGCCAGTACAAAGAAACGTCACATAAAACATGCTTATTCCTCCCTTGGCCAATATCTGCAGACCACTCACAAAGTAACTGCACAGTCCTGACATGTGGACGTCTTCAACTGCGCTTCTAAACTACACTACTATGAAAAGTCAATGATATTCCATTACAATCAACCCCTTTTCCTGCTGACCTGCACTCAAGTGTCATTTCCAAAAACGGCCACGAGATGGCAGAAGAGACCGATAGAGGCAAAGCATATCCCACAAATGGCTTTGCTGAAAGCTTCCTTCTCTTTTTAGTGTAAAATGCAATGACTGGCACATTTTTCATTTTCCCCCACAACTGTGACTGCACAACGTCATTGCCACTCAGTTCCCCTGCCTCCTGCCACCTTTCAGGCAGCTTTCCACTCCATCGTCCCACAGCACTGTTACCTTTGGGAGCAGAGAGCTCTTCCAGGTGCCTTCTGCAGTCTTTCAGAGAATGGAAATTCCTCTCCACTGAGAGAAAGTTGGAATACCTAACTAAACGGGCATGCGAAGGTACAAGGTCTGGTGAGTAATGCGGGTGAATCACGACTGTGCAGCCAGGCTGGAACCGTTTTTCCCTGGTCACCAAAGAGAAACGCGTGCGCTTCCACTTCATCCCGAAGCTTCCCGTCTTCTGCCTCGACTCTTTCCCACAGGCAGTGCTTGTAGTCGGTCTGATGGGGCAGCAGGTGTTGCGAATTTCCCCAAGGACCTCCTCCTACAGGAGGTCCTCTGGTATCATCACATAGGAAACACCAACTCCTTTGGATGAAGACCACCCTGTGCAGGGGCTGCTGGTGGTTCCTCCATTTGCCACCAATCTCTCCCATTCCACATTATTCTCAAATTTCAATGGTTCATACCCCGCTCACAATTTGCTTGCAAGCAGAATGGTTTCCTTATATTTCCATAGAGAACCACGTGTGGAAATGAGGTCAAGAAAGTTCCCAACCCCCACCACGCTTAACTTCTGTAGAACCCAAACATCAAAACAATTCACGTAATCATGCAGGTGCAAGTGATTTTTGATGCTTGATTTGGATACTTTGAGTATGTCACCTGTCTCCCGCATGGCATAACATGGTCTGTCCTCAGTTAATATCTGAACTCGATGACTCTGAACTAGATAGAAACGGTCTGCCAGACCTGTGGGGCACCTTCGTGTGAGAAATCTTGGGCATGAAACTTTGCAAACCACCTCTGACACATTTCATCACCTACAGCGCCTTCCCCATCCACACTACCAATCTTTATTTTTACACTCCAGTTGTGTGTTGACCTTTCTTGAAATGACAAAGCCTAATGTGCCAAAAGCGTTCCTTATGTCCATCTATCTTCAGTATGAAAATGGGCACAAAAATCACACTGGTTTAGATCAGTTTTTTCCTCAAGTGCATGTTGGTATGACATCTGTCAGATACAGTCTAACCCAACACTTTCAAATGAAGTTACACAAGTTCATGAACTAGAGTCACAGGATGGGGTGGAGCAGTGAAGGGAGGTAGGGGCCAAACTGACTTTTGGGCCAACTTGGTATAAATGAAGCTTCAACCAGAAATGCATCATTTACAGTATGTTTTTTGCTCATGCAGCACTTAAGCTAGAATTCACTGGAAATGGGTGACTGGAAAATTCTGCTTGGTATTTCTGAAATAGACTCCCACAGACCTTCCAAAATGAACCACCATGGGAGCTACAAAATAATTTGAACTGAATAATGCTAAAGATACTACACACAGAAACTTAAGAGCAAAATCTGCACCTTTGAACACACGGGTTAGTCACAACACCTCAATTGTACAAGAGTTGCACCCACTTGAGGAACCAAAAAGAGTAAATGAGGCTAAGACACACTAGAGGGAACACGCCTCTAGACATGTCCGGAACGGCACTTACATGACATTATAGTGATGTTATTTTATTTTATTCTATTTTATTTTATTCTATTTCTGGATGGAGGATTTTGAATAAATTTTATTTTCCCCTTGTTTAAGGAAGCTGCAACAGACAAAGCAAATTTCAAACACCCTTAGAACTTGTAAAAACCTGACTCTATGATGCTACAAAACCAGTACCAAAAAATGTCCCATAACACACGTTCATCGCTCCCCTTGCCCTTAACATGCACACCACTCACAAGGTAACTGGACCGTGCTGACATTTAGACACTTTGGAATGCACTTGTCAATACCACTATCGTCAAAAGCCATTGATACTCCACTACAATTAACCACTTTTCCTGAACTGCACTAAGGTGTCATTCCCAAAAATGACCACAAGATGGTAGTAGAGACCGACACTTGGAACCTATGTCCCACCAATGGCTTGGCTGAAAGGTTCCTTCACTTTTCACTGTGAGATGCAATGACAGACACACTTTTCATTTCCCCTCAAACACGGGGACTGCACAAGGTCATCACCATTTTGTTCCACTGCCTTCTGCCACCTTTCAGGTAATTTCACCATTCCATGGTCCCCGAACTTTGTTATCTTTTGGAGCAGAGAGCTCTTCCAGGTGGCTTCTGCAGTCTTCCAGGGAATGGAAATTTCTCTCCAATAAGAGAAATTCAGACAGACCGAAGTAATTGGCCACGTGAAGGTGCAAGGTCTGGTGAGCACTGCGGATGAATCAGGACTGTGCAGCCAGGCTGGGACCTTTTTTCACTGGTCACCAAAGAGAAACATCCATTTTTAACATTCTATAATATTTGACAGTGTGAGCAAACCATAATTTAACAAATTCTCTTCTACTGAAAACTTTAAAATTATATCTGTTATTATATAAGTGTTGGATACAATATTTTAAACATACTTCAGCCCTGGCTGGTGTAGCTCAATGGAGTGAGCACGGGCCTGCGAACCAAAGTATCAAGGTTCGATTCCCAGTCAGGGCACATGCCTGGTTTGCAGGCCAGTTTCCGGCAGGGGACACACAAGAGGCAACCATACATTGATATTTTTCTCCCTCTCTCTTTCCTTTCCCCTCTAAAGATAAATAAATAAATGTCTTTAAAAAAACATACTTCATTTCATACTCAGGGAAGCATTACTGGGAGGGGAATTTTTTATGCTTTTCTTTTAATTTCATTTATTAATTTGAAAAAGAGAGAGAGTTGTTCCCCGAGTTGTTTCAAGAGAGTTGTTCTCTCTTGAAAAAGAGAGAGAGAGAGAGAGTATGTATTCATTCATTGGTTGTTTCTTGTACATGCCCTGACTGGAGAATAAACTGACCACCTTGGCATACAGGCAGGACACTCTAACCAACTGAACTACCAGGCCAGGGCTACTAGGGGAAATTTTGAAAAGTGGAATTTCTGGATCAGAGGGTATGAGGATGATATTTCTGGATGACTATTCTCAAATTGATCACCGGAGAGTCTTCATCAAAGGATCCTTCCCCGAGTATTTCAGAGCAAGATGTCAGAAGTCCTTTGGATCCCCATACAGGCTACCAAATTATGTTGGCCTTAAAAATATTGTTGTGGGAAATGAAGCGACCAAACACCGAGGGATTTTGGAGTACGAGGTTTATTTCTTTTACATGCATGGGCTCAGAGGAGTCAGCCTCCAAATTCTGAGCAATGAACAAAGGATTCCTGGGGTTTTTATAGTTTACAGGGTCTTCTTGTCTACGTGGCAAGGCGGGATACAGAAGCAGAATGCGGCAATTAGTTCTAGCTAAGGGGCAGAAGCAGAGGACAAAGGCCAAACCTGAGGGTCAGTTTTAACAGCAGGGGTGTTAATCTCAGTCCTAGCTAATGCACTGTTGTTTACTTATCCTAGACAGCCCCATCATTCTCCCCAGGGCGCCTGGGGCCTGGGGCCTGGGCAAATAAAGGTTAAACAGAGGTTTTTCAAAGTTTCTCATATCATTCCCCCCTTTTATGCTAAACAGCACTGGTTGCTTGTTTAAGCATAATATATATTTGTAAGAATAAACAAGTCCCCCCTTTTATTAGATTTAGAGTATCAATGAGGTTTCTTTCTTTTCCTTTTTGGACTATTATACACTTCTCTGTAGAACTACTTACATGGTTCTAACAAAGTAAACAAAGATTTAGAACAAAAAGAATACAGATGGTGTAAAGACTAGGTATTTCCCTTGCTATTACTTATAATTCTAGTTTTATTATTGCAAAAGAGCAGTCAGAAACCAAGTTTTTTTCTTCTCTTTTTTTAACTTAAAATACTTTTATGTCTTTGCTCCCTACTTGCACTGTTCCAACTCTGGGCCCTGCAAACCAGGAAAGAGCACACATCTGTGTCTCAGGCTGTTGTCACTATTAGCTACATCAGGCAGGATCTTTAGCTAGTCTAAAGTTATGTGGCAATCTCTCACAGTCCATTGGCAAGAGTTCTTTTTTTGTACTAAGTTCCAGTCAAAGTCTCTCCTGCCCTCCAGGCCACCCAGCCAAAGGGGGAACCCCAAAGCCACGTGGGCCTCTTCCACCAAAGCTGTAGGGGTCGGCACTCTGCCTTAAACTATGCGGTGCCCTCTTTCACCTGGGTAGTTATCCCCTCATGGCCTGGAGTTGATCTTTTCTAAGCTCTGACACAGGCCTCCCCCCTCAGGGGCTCTGCTCTTAGCCACATCCTGGGTAAGTGACTTTATTTCCTTAGCTCTAAGTCTGGCCATACTATTCAATATATCTATGAAACTAGCTAAAAGCTATATGTCAAATAATCACTTTAGAGGTCAGCTGCAAACCTGTTGCTATGTACAACATCTCTCACTGGCCTCGCTCTATTCGTCCCCCTCTCCCGGGGAGTGGTAAGTATACCTTAATATCTCTTGGATACCCCGAACCTTGGATCTCATCCCAAATCTTTTCTGGGGCTCCCTGTGGATGCACTCTGTATCAATATTCTTCCTTTTAGATTTATATCTACTTCATAATTATATAAAGGAAAAGGGATGGAGGTCTCATCTTCTTGTAACTTCTTCCAAGCTGGAAATGGACGCTGTCTCATTTACCCTTGGGTTGGGGTGCCCTGAAGGGGAGCAGCACGGAGGGAGTCTTTCCTGTAAGGGGAAAGACCTCACAGGGTGCTGGTCAGTTGGCTGTCACCCGGACATCGCAGGCTTGGTGTCCAGAGGCTGGCATTACTGGACCGCTGTCATTCTGGTCAGGTCATATTCTGGAGGTGACAGATTAGGCAAGAAATTGGAAGCACAATTTAATTATAACTATTAATTGACAATGGCAGGCACTTCAGTAACGATTAGGAGTTCCCTCCTTTTAGGTTTCTGAGCCCTTTCTGTCCAAGCTATCAAGACAGAAAAGAGAAAATTAGTTCTAAAGTGAAGCCCACAGACCGCCCCAACTACTTAGTTCAGCCAAACCGTTGAGTTTCAGTGGGGCAATGATGAAGATGGGCTCCTTAAGTGAGGCCTATCTTGCAACCAATCTCTCATAGGCATAGGCAAGTCATAGGCATAGGCCCTATGAAAACAGAAGAACACATAGGTTAATTTATATAACTATCCCTAAACCAGTCTCTGCGCCTGTGAGACTGTCTTTTGGGAAGACATTCTATTGCAAGGTCCTTCCTATAATGACATTTAACAGTGGCAATTTGACAAGGTCCTTTGCACCTGTAAATTGTACATCTTTGGTGATATCACAAACCTGGTTTTAACTTTTAAATGAGAGCAAATTTTCAAGATAGTTAGCTGTACCATTCTGATGTCCAATGTTGAGCACTGTGATTTTCCTTGAACTATAATTTTTCTCCTTAAGATTACCCTCACTGTTATTACAGGGACTACTTTGGGTCCTGCTTTTGATTTTGACTGTTCGTTTGCATAAACACACCAAGAGCAGCCTGGATCACCTGTGATCCTTAAGTCTGCTTTGCTGGAACTCATACACTCACCCAGGGAACTCTTAGATTGACTTTTCAATCTGCCCCTCAGGGCATAGCAGCGCCACACATCTGGCCTCGCCTGTACCAGTTGTTTCACTCAAATCTTTGAGCGTCCATTGTGCTTACAGGTTCCTTTTCAGCCATCTTTCAGGAAAACAACCTTCATTCCTCCCCTGGAAAGACTGGCACGAACCACATAACTAACCAAAGTACCAGGCTTTTCTTGTGGGCTTTCACTAGCTTCACAGGTCAATCCTAGTTCCTCTGAGCTTTCTGGTAATGACCAGAACCTATATGCCTCCTCCTTCAGGCGTGACATTTCAGTCAAAGTCCTGGTTAACAAAACTACTATTAATGGCTGGTCTTACTGGTCTTATGCAAAGAAACCTTACAGTGTTATTATTCCTTCAGACAATGCCAAATTCCGGAGGGGTCAGG
Organism: Artibeus jamaicensis; assembly: GCF_021234435.1. Lineage (NCBI taxonomy): Eukaryota > Metazoa > Chordata > Mammalia > Chiroptera > Phyllostomidae > Artibeus > Artibeus jamaicensis. The sequence goes on from NW_026522037.1 coordinate 25,432, forward strand.
AGAAAAATACAAAGTATGATGGAAAATCTTTTTTCTTCTGATACCTATTAAGATTGCATCACTATGCTTTGTACCTTCTATTACTAATTTCATATAATCCTTTTCTAAACTTTTGCAAACTTTTACAACCTTTTATACACTTTCTTCTATCTTCATAGCTTCTTACAGCCCTTCAGCAACATTCAAAAAACTTCTATAACCTTTTATACACTTCTTTATTTTCATATCTTATACTCTTTTGTTTACTTTTTTATAGAGTATGAAGTTTCAACCTTTCTTGGAATCTTCAATTTCCTTTTTAGAGCAGATACAGAGCAATATTCAAAACAGAGTTCCAAAACAATACAGGTAGAGACATTCTCTTGCACCGATGCGTCCACTGGTGCCTCACAGAGACATGCTCCTTCAGACCCGGTCTCATGGCAGAGACATGCTGCTTAGCCTCAGGCTGAAGCACTCGTCAGCCTTATATGACCCTTCCTGGGTCCTGGGTGGTAAAGACATTTTCCCCAACTGGCTATAGTGACCTTCTCTAGGTCTTCAATACAGGTTTCTAATCAGAAACAGAACCGCACATGAGAAATTTGCTTTTCCCCATGAAACTAGAAAACAAGTAGTTGAGGTTTCCTTTACTCTAGGTTTAAAACTTTCATATCCTCTGTACATATTTCTGCTCATTTAGATTTAATTATCACTTTCTTTTAATCTTGGTTCCTTTCCCACACTGGGAAAGGCTGTAGTTAAACTCACTGCTTAAACTCAGTATGCGGCAGCTAAAAATCCCTAGTACTTTAGGTATCTTCTACTAAAAGTCTCTAGATTTGCAGGCACATTCCTTTCAACCCTTCTGAAGCTTAGACTCTGCAAATACCTTATAAATCAGGTGGTCACTCTTGGACTTTAATTCATGACTTTTTAAAACTAGAGCTATTCCTATCAGAACCAGTTATACAGAGAACCTGACTGCTGCAGCTAGAAACGTTTTGTACCCCAGAATGGCCGACCTTCGGAGCCGGCCGGCCCCCCGGAGGGAACCCCGAACCTATCCACAACCAGGGCAGTCCATGCCAAAGTCATGGGAAGCCAGGACACCCAGGTCAGCTCCCCTACATAGACAGATGACAGGAATTAGCACAGAGCATGCCCCAGTGGCCGAGCCAGTGCGCAGGGGAGCAGGGACAACCGAGGGGCACCAGAGGGAAGGGGCAAATGAGGTCCCAAGCCTGCTCCCAATCCAGAGGCAGCCCATCCGCCGTCCCAGCAGCTCCATCTAAGCCTCCCACACACTAGGACCCCTCGGACTCTTATCATATGAATGAAAGCACTCCTAGCAGACTTCACAGGTTCATCAGCAAGCCTTTGTGACGCCAGATTTTTCCTAACTCTAGCAAGGCACGGGAGTTGCACCTCTCCCCAGTAGGCATTCAGGCCTAAGGAGATGGAAGTCAGAAAGCGCTTCCCCCAGAATACACGGGGACTCAGGGCTTTGTCAAAGCTGGGGGGGAGTCCCACCCGCTACCGACTTCCGACCAAGCTCTGGGGGGCAGGGAGAGAAACCCAAGGCAGTGCCTGCCACCAGGGAGTCTCGCACTCCAGAGGTCGTCTCTCGCCCCCAGACCCTAAGGGCAGCGGTACGATTCCAAAATCAGGCAGAGCGGTCAGCAATATCTCCCTATTCTTGTTTATAAAATCAAATCAAAATAGGCCTGTGAAATCTGCTATTTGCTATTCTCGAACGCAATTACAAGGAACAATTTCTATATACATTATAGAGTACAAACAGGAATTAATTAAGGCATTTCTGGGTTGTTACAACTCAAATTCTTAAATCTAGTCAGTTGAAAAATCACATAAACACATGGGATACATAAAAGTAACAGGTTTGGTTACATTTCAATTTTGGAAGAATTAGCACAGACTTTACAAAGTTACTTTCAGCATGAAGAATCTGAAAACACTCTTGCATGTTTGCAGCATTAATTTAGTCTCTTTAAAAGTCTCTCTTAGGTGACCACTCCAGGGGCGCTGGTTGGAATTCCACACAGCTTGGAGAAATCTGGAGCTAAAGGTCATTCAGAAAGGCAAACAGCACACTCCCCTCTCCGAGCTAAGAGTTAAAATGGCCAATAAAATCACTCTGGGGGGGAAAGGCTCAAGACTCCTTTAAAGTATGATGAGCCCGTCTCACAATTGCCAGACCAGTCGAATTACAAGGTCCTCACTGGCAAACATTTCAGAACTTAAAATTCCTCACGCCTCAAGCTGCGGCAGCAGAAAACTCACTTCAGTGCCATCAGCCCCGCCCACTGGCTGAAACCCTACCCGTTGCTAGGAAACAGCTAGCGGGGCGTGCCGCCCTGGTCAGCTTTCTAAATCTCGCCGGCAGTAGCCTGCGGGAAAGGGGGGCTGCCGTTGGCCACCGGAGTCAGGCCAGGATCCCGCGAGGCAGCGGGTTACCTCCGGGGACACGCACTTGCCCGGCGTACCTGGGTGCGACGCGGCACGGTGACGGGGAGGGGGTCCACAGTACAGCACTCCCAAGGAAGATCCAGGCCTCCCGCCAGCAGGGAAACCTCCTGCTCTAGGCCAGACAGTTCGACTAGCCCGTTGCGCACTGGGGACTGCCGGTCCTGCCCCAGCCGCCGGGCCCCTGGCTCTCGCCCTCCGACCCTGTCTCCGGGGCTGGGGAGGGGGAAGCGGTCGCTCAGAGGAGCGACCCAGCACCTCGGCAATCCCGATGGTGCTGAGGAGATAGCCCCCTCCCCCCGCCACCTGGGTGCCGATAAGGGGAAGAGGGGAGGGGACGCGGGGATGCGAGAAGGCAGCAGCGCGGCCCAACTCTGTGTGCGTGCTTTTCTAATCAGCGAGCGAGGGTCCCAGCATTGCCGACTGGGAGAGCCCTAGGGACAGAATACTCATCTCGTCAACACCGGCGCGGCCTCCGTGATGCTTTGTTTCAATCAAACAGTCAGATTCCTCGGCACCGGCGCCCGCAGACCCAGCTGGCGCGCGCGCACGGTCACCGGCCGCTGGTTACCGGTTGCGGGACAGAGTGGCTCTCTCTCGGGCCGGGCCGGGGCGTCAGCGGCCAGCGGGGGGCGGAGGCTGGTAGTCCGCCCAGCGGTAGCACGGCGCGCATCTACCGGCGCTGCGCGCTAGCGCTCCGAGCCGTTGGGCCGGCCAGTGCGCAGCAAGGTGGAGACCGAAACCTGCCCTCCCGCCCGGGCCTGGCATGCTGCCATCAGTGGCGGAGAGGCCCGCTGTAGCTGAGGCAATCGCGCCGGGCTCGCTCGCGGCCGGCGCTGGTCGGATGGCCGGCCCGGCCCCTCTTTGATGCCTGTAAAACTTTTGCCTATTGGGTGGGGGTGTGGAGGGCGCCATTTAGTTGCAGGGCTCTCTCCATCTTGCAGCGCAATCCCTCCACCTGTAAGACCTTTGGAAGCTCAGAAACCAGTCATAGTTGTGTTTTTTCTTCACAAATTAGACATAGAAACTCACAGACAATGACATAGCCGCAACAAACAAAGACTGCACAGATACAGTTTCTCCTCTCACACAGGCGAACCGAGGTTCTCACACAACTTCAGCTCTTTCACTCATACCTGCCGAGCCCCACACGACATGGACACACAAAGGGTGGGGTAGATTCGCTCCTCCGCCTGGCCTGCTCCCTCGCGGGACGAAGTCGGTCTTGGATAAGGTTGCCCCAGCAGAATTCGGGGTTAGCTGCCAACTGTTATGCCGTATGACCTGACACAGGAACCACAGGTTGGGACCCACTCTTGCTCCGTAGGACCAGCCCGTGGAGCCACAAACACAGTCGCACACACTTTCACGCTCAAGCACTCCGAGTTTAAACAATCCCCCCCTGAGTAAGGGGTCAAGTGGTCGATCCGACCTAAGCTCAGGACAATACCCCCCTGAGTAAGGGGTCAAGTGGTCGATCCCAGTATGGATCGACCGAAACTCAGAACAATCCCCCCCCCCCCAGAAGGGGTCTAGTGGTCAGAATGCATCCAACCCAAGGTTCCAATGAGAGGTGATCAGCCTCTTCCAGTCTCGGGACAAGTCCCCGGGGCACTCACCAAGTTTTTGGCGCCTCCAATCAAGTCGTAGTCCAGGATCCCTCACTTCCCGCCTGGCCGTGCGGGTCAGCGGCCGCTGCCCCAACCGGACGGGGCCTAAGAAATCTCAGGGCACGTGCACCCCCGCTTTCCCCAGTTGGTCCTGCGGCCACCTCCCGGCGTTTCCAGACGGTGACAAACGGCCTGAATTAGTGTGGGGTCGCGTGCGCTTCCCGGCCAACGCACCAAATGTTGTGGGAAATGAAGCGACCAAACACCGAGGGATTTTGGAGTACGAGGTTTATTTCTTTTACATGCATGGGCTCAGAGGAGTCAGCCTCCAAATTCTGAGCAATGAACAAAGGATTCCTGGGGTTTTTATAGTTTACAGGGTCTTCTTGTCTACGTGGCAAGGCGGGATACAGAAGCAGAATGCGGCAATTAGTTCTAGCTAAGGGGCAGAAGCAGAGGACAAAGGCCAAACCTGAGGGTCAGTTTTAACAGCAGGGGTGTTAATCTCAGTCCTAGCTAATGCACTGTTGTTTACTTATCCTAGACAGCCCCATCATTCTCCCCAGGGCGCCTGGGGCCTGGGCAAATAAAGGTTAAACAGAGGTTTTTCAAAGTTTCTCATATCAATATAGCAGTCAGTTATGTTAACAGCAGATAAGGGGTTTATTCAGAAACAGTAAAATAAAAAGTGCAATTTAGGGCAAGCAAGCTGTAACAAAAGTCATAGGCAAGCTCCAGAAGTAAAAGAGAGGAACGTTATATTACAAGGAAAAAAGAGGAAGTTGGGAGGGGTCATTTCAAATGAAAGTGCAGTGCAGAAAATTCTCAGTTCAGGATGAGGATGGTTTCTCTCTGGCTGAGTTGCCAAGGAGTCAGTTTCTCCTGGGAGCACATGGTACCATCTCCATGCTGGGACCTGTGACAATCTTTCCTGTAATTGACCCTGGGGGCTGCTGTCAGTGGACAGCACCCCCACTGGCCCCCAACACAACTTTAGTGAGGTTTCCCTTTTTTGCAGTTTCACAGTAATAATTACAGGGAGTTGGCACATTTCCAGTCCATGGAAATCAAGTTATATTTACCCGCTCAAAACGAGGTAAGGACTAGAGACACTCTTCCCACTTTATCCCGTGAAAGCCAGTAGCAGCTAAACTGACCCTGCTCTGTGGACCCTGTCCTCAAATTTGACGTGTTATTTTTATGCAAAATACCTGTGTTTTTCCAGTATTTCTAAATTGATTTAGTTTTGTTTTTATCTTGTCTTCCTATTTCTGAAATGTTTTTCCACCTGAGTTACTTAAACATACATACTACTCATAACGCCACTTTTTTGAGCCGCGAAATTCTCCCTGTGTTTTCCAGTATATTTACTATTATATTTGTTGCGTTTAAATGTTTGAGCCTTCTGGGACTTATTTTATGTCTATGAATTGCGTGGTTGGAATTCACTGACTTAAGTTTCCACAGAATGCAATGAGGTCTTGACTGCTTATACAACTGCTTATGCAACTGCTTATGCAACTTCAGATGAAAGTGGGTTTGACAAAGAAGGGCAGACGGGCCTAGACGAAAGTTGGGGATCCCCGACCACAGTCTGATGAAACAGACATTTTGTCAGGTGGCAGGAGGACCACATCCACCCTAAGGTCTGGCCCCGGCTCTGGGCTCCCAGATCCTGTGAGGTGAATCCCTCACTAGCCCCTGGGGCAAAAAGAGCCATGGAAACCTACAAGCTATAGTCCTCGCTGCAGGCTGGGTGACAGGCACTGGTGGACTCAAAGTAGCCAATCAGCGTGGGGTGGGGAGGGTCTTCCGCCGGCCATCCCGGAAACGAGGAGGCGCTGCCCCCCTGCCCCGCCCTTTCAGTTTCTTCTGACCGCTCATTGGCGGGCAAGCGCCCCGGGATCGCAGCAGTGATTGGTGGATTGTGGCACGGCTATCCACGCAGGAACCTCGCCCCAGGCAATCTCCTTTTTTCTGAGGGCGGGTGGGAAGCCCAGGATCTCGGAGAGGACGCTCGGCGGTGGTGGGCACTGGGACAGGTAAGCGGGGATCCCTGCCGTGTGGAACCCTTAGCCCGAGACCTTCAAAGTCCAGCCTAAGGGACCCCAGATGCCCTCATCCTGAGGGGGCCCCAAGTCCCTTCAGCATCGAGGGGCCCGCGTCCGCCAACCCGGAGGACCCACATCCCCTAACCCCCAATGCTTAGACCCCCAAAGAGCCTGAAACCCCAGTTCCCTTCGGCTCAGGGCACCCTATCTGCAGTTCGCCCGGAAAGACCAAATCTCCCCAAACCCAGAGACGCTAAATGCCGTCATCCTGGAAACTAACTCAGTGGTGGGGACCCTGAAGCCCCTCGATGGGACGCCCCAAATCTCCTCAGCCGCAGGGCGTGACCCTCCCCCCAGGCCTCAGTGTCCTCAGCCCAGAAGACGCAGGCTCATGTTCTCAGGGACCCCGAGCCTGTCAGCCTGAAAGATGGCGGTCTGCTGGATACCGCACCTGTGTCTCGTGCAGGCCTCTCCCGATCCCCGAGTGCACCTCCGAGCCCTTCCCTGGGAGTTTACTGGCACTGCCACAGGCCGGCCCGGCTAACCAGGCCCCTCGGACACATGGGCCATGGCCTGCGGAGCTCGCGCTGAGGCAGCGAGTGGAGGGAAGGTCGAAAACAACAGCGCCCGCACGGGCCGGCGGGTCTGCTGCAGTGCAGCCCTGCTCCGTCCGGCCCCGCCCTATCCAGCCCTGTGTTCAAATGTATAAGAACATACAAGTGAATAAGAAATAACTAATTAAGAATTTTTGTCGTCACAAGAGAGGAAGGCAGGTCTGACAGGTGAGGAGTGTCCCCACACCCCACTGCCCGATGGCCTGCACGGAGACAGACAGGGAACAGCATTGACCGTGGTGATTATGGGAGCTGGGGAGAGGGCCAGGGTCAGAAGTGGTTGATCCCTATATCATTTCCTAATGTCGGCCATGGTGCGCGTTCCATCCTGTATCATGAGTGTTCGGTGGGTGGAGTCAGTCCACTTTCATGGGTCTGGGGCTGAAACAGCTGAAGGCAAGATGTGATCTTTGACTGGAATTCTGTTTCTGTGGTCATCAGAATGTGGACGCCAGCCTGTATGTGCACAGGGGGGAGGATACCAGAGAGGAGGCAAGGTAGTCGTGGTACCCTTACCCGGGACGAGGCCAGTTTAAATGAAGAAAACCAGAAGGAGAAAGGGTTATGTTAAAGACATGGAGTTTCTGTGCCATTACTTTTATTACATTTTTGTCAGGAGAGGCCAATTTATTTATTTAAAAATTTGTAAATATACTTTATTGATTATGCTATTACATTTGTACCATTCCCCCCCCTTCACTCCCCTCCACTCTGGACCCCCCACCCACATTCCCTTCCTTTAGTTCATTTCCATGTGTCAAACATAAATTCTTTGGCTTCTACATTTCTCTTACTATTCTTAGCCTCCCCCTGTCTATTTTCTACCTACCGTCTATGCTACTTATTATCTGTACCTTTTCCCCCTCTTCTCCTCCCACTCCCCTGTTGCTAACCCTCCATGTGATCTCCATTTCTGTGGTTCTGTTCCTGTTCTAGTTGTTTGCTTAATGTGCTTTTTTCTTTTAGATGTGGTTGTTGATAATTGTGTTTGCTGTCATTTAACTGAACATGTTTTTTTTTCTTTTTTTTTTTTTGCTTTAGATAAGTCCCTTTAACATTTCATATAATAAGAGCTTGGTGATGATGAACTCCTTTAACTTGGCCTCATCTGAGAAGCACTTTGTCTGCCCTTCCATTCTAAATGAAAGCTTTGCTGGATAGAGCAATCTTGGATGTACATCATTGCCTTTCATGACTTGGAATACCTCTTTCCAGCCCTTTCTTGCCTTTAAGGTTTCTTTTGAGAAATCAGCTGACAGTCTGATGTGAATTCCTTTGTAGGTGACAATCCCCTTATCTCTTGCTGCTTCTAGGATTCTCTCCTTCATTTTAATCTTGGGTAATGTAATTGTGATGTGCCTTGGTGTGTTCTTCCTTGGGTCCAACTTCTTCTTGTCCATTTTCTTGGAAAATTTGTTTCCAGCCTTTCACTTTTAGTTTGTGATGGTCTTTTGTCCTGAGGTGGGTCTCTTGTAGCATATGTGTGGGTCATGCTTTCTTATCCATGCAGCTATTCTGTGTCCTTTTATTGGAGCATTTAATCCATTTACACTTTAAGTTATTATTGATAGGTACTTATTCATTGCCATTTTTGTATCTGTGTTCCTCTCTGTCTGTCTCTTTTCCTTCCTTTTCTTAAAGCAGTCCTTTTAGTATTTCTTGTAGAGCTGGCTTGGTGGCAGCATATTCTTTTACACTTCTTTTGTCTTGAAAGCTCTTTATTTGGCCTTCTATCTTGATTGAGAGCCTTTCTGGGTAAAGTAGTCTTGGTTGTAGTCCTCTGTTTCTCATTACTTGGAATATTTCTTGCCATTCTCTTCTTGCTTGAAGTGTTTCCATTGAGAAGTCAGTAGCTAACCTTACTGGGGCTCCCTTGTGTGTTACTCCTTTTTTCTCCCTTGCTGCCTTTAAGATTCTCTCTTTGTCTTGTAATTTTGCCATTTTAATAATGATGTGTCTTGAAGTGGGCCTCCTTGGGTTCCTTTTGATTGGGACTCTGTGTGATTCCTGGATTTGTGTGACTTTTTCTCTCATCGAATTAGGGAAATTTTCTCTCATTACTCTTTTGAATACATTTTCTATCCCTTGTTCTTCTTCTCCTTCTGGTATTCCTATTATTCAGATATTATTACGTTTCATATTGTCTTGCATTTCTCTTAATCCCTCTTCATTCTTTCTGAGCCTCTTTGCCCTTTTCTGTTCTTTCTGTGAAATGCTTTCTACTTTGTCCTCCAACTCACTAATCCAATCTTCTGTCTCATCTACCCTATTTTTAATGCTTTCTACTGTGTTTTTCAATTCAGAAATTGTATTCTTCATTTCCTCTTGGCCCTTGCTAATTTCCTTTTCCTTTTTCACGTTGATATAGTTCGCGGTGAGATCTTTATAGCTCCCCTGTAGTTTCTGGTAGCTCGTTGTGAGCTCTTTGAACTTCCTGATAACCAGTGCTTTGAATTCAGTATCTGATGGTTGACTTGCCTCTATTCCATCTGACATTCTTTCTGAGGGTTCCTCCTTTCCTTTCATTTGGGGATTGTTTTTTTGTCTTCCCATTGTTTGTGGGACTCTTCTTGTTAGCCTCAGCTTCTTAGATTAATCTGTTTTGACTTCTTGGGTTTATGGTGTGAACTTCTGTGGTGGAATGCCTGTGAATTTCAGTGGTGCAGTCTCTTTCGGTTATCCTGTTGTTCTCTGCTTCCACCTACTCAAATATGCAGCAACTTTTTGCTTCTCTCCTACAGCAAAGTGCAATTTGTCTCTCTGACTCTACTATTGGGAGGCCTCTTCTATGGGTCCAGCTCTGGTCTTAAAAATTTAAAAGAAATAAAGTAATAAAATTTAAAAGAAATAACAGATTACTTTAAAAAGCAAAAAGATAAAGAAAAGGAATGGAAAAAGAAAGAAAAGTAAAAAAAAAAAAGAATAAAAGTAAAATAAAGAGGAAGAAACCCAAAAACAACAACAACAAAGGAAATGTCACTTGGTTTCAAACTTGCCAAACCGGTTTTTCTGGCTGAAGTTGGCTGAGGGTCGATTGTTGTGATTTTTCTGCCAGTCCTCACTCAGGAACCAGACACTTGGCGCCTCTCCCCAGCTCCCTACAATGGGGAACTAGGACTTCCTCACAGCGCTCCCCTCCCAGGGGTTACCGCCATGACTGGTTTGTGGTGCTTGCGGGCGCCTGCACCAGCCTAGTTGCCTGGTCCCCTTGGGATTGAGCGCAGACCTGCCCCTGTTCTGTGGGGAAGCTCTAGGCCCTCTGCCCAATCTCGGGTTTGCTGCCAAGCTGGGTGTGGAGCAGACCAGGCTATTGTGTCTGTTGGATTCAGAGCCCCACGCCCTACCTATCAGTTCTCCTGGGCTGGCAACCACAGAGTCCTCTGTTGGGGCCCTTTGTCCTCAGCACCCTCTCCGCAAACTCTATCAAACAAGTCTGTCCAGGCACCCCACCTTGCTTGGCCAGAAAGGGAGGGGGTTGAGGGTTTCAGCTCTTTCCCCAGGACCCTTCAGTGCCCGGGGCTTCCAGATAGTCCGAGGGGGATGGACTGGAAGCCAGGAGCTGATCTGAGGACTGGGCGCTGACCTAGAAATTCTGTACGCACATCATGGCACGCTGCGTGGTGTGTACTGATCCCCCGAACTGTGCGCGGGCTGAAATCCCTTCTGCTCCTGTGTTTGTCTGGGTCTCCTGGCCAACCTCCGCAGAACCCTGGCCAACCTCTGCAGAAAAACCCTAGGGAGGGAGCCGCTCGGGGAACCCGTCTGGGCGCTGATTGCTGTCCCAGGCGCTGTCAGGCATTCGCCCAGACACACTTCGCATCAGGCGCTTAGTCCCCCCGAACTGTGCGCAGGCTGAAATCCCTTCCGCTCCTCTTTGCATGGGCCACTTGGCTGCCCTGGCCAAAAAATCCCAGGGAGGGAGCCATCCGGGCACTCAACGTTGGCCCAGGTGCCGTTGGGCACTCGCTGCTGGGCATTAGTCCCCCAGTCATGCACCGGCAGAGATCCCTGCTGTTTCTCTTTACTCCGTCCCGAGACTACTGTACCGCTGCTGTCTCCCTACAGTATGGTTCCTCCGTGACCTTCGAGATTTCTGGTCCCTTATTTTCATATATGCTTGGCAACTGCTGGCTTGCTGGCTTCTCTTCCTCCGATCGGACAGGTTTTTCTCCCTTTTGTACTAGGAACTGGTATCTGCTCTGTCCTACTCCATTGCCATCTTGAAAGCCGCCTCGGTCCAACTTCTTGGGGACTCTCTGAGCTTCCTGGATTTCCTGGAAGTCTATGTCCTTTGCCAGATTGGGGAATTTCTCTTTTATTATTTGTTCAAATAAGTTTTCCACTTGTTGCTCTTCCTCTTTCCCTTCTGGTACCCCTATAATTCAGATGCTGGAATGTTTAAAGATGTCCCGGAGGTTCCTAAGCCTCTCCTCATTTCTTTGATTCTTGTTTCTTCATCCTTTTCTGTTTGGTCAGTTTTTTCTTCCTTCTGGTCCACTTCCTTTATTTGAGTCTCAGCTTTCTTTCCATCACTATGGGTTTCCTGTGCATTTCCCTTCATTTCAGTTAGTTTAGCCTTCATTTGTTCCTCTAATATGTGACTAAAATCAACTAGTTCTTTGAGCATCCTGATCACCAGTGCTGTGAACTGTGTGCCTGATAGGTTGACTATCTCTTGGTTGCTTAGTTGTGTTTGCTCTGGAGTTTCGATCTGTTTTTCTGTTTGGGCCATTCCCTCCCCCTCACCAGCTCTTATTGTGCCTGTTAGTATGAGGGGTGAAGCCTTAGATGTTCACTGGGGTGGGGCAACCCAGTTGCTAGCTTGTGACACTCACTATGTGGGGGCAGGGTCTGAGTGGGAACAATGGTGCTTGCTCTGCTGCTGTCTATCAGATTTCAGTCCCTTCCGCTGCTTCCCCCTAGCAAACTGAGCCTTTCTGGTGCTGATTCCCATGTGGGTGGGCTTGTGCAGCCACTGGTTTTTCTTGCCCTGGCCCCTCTGGGCCTGGCTGCCCCACTCCGCTCCTCCTACCAGTCTGTATGAATGTATCTATTTTAACTCCTTGATTGTTGGACTTCCATACAGTTCAATTTTCTGTCATTTGTGGTTGTTATTTTGTTTCTAAATTGTTGTCCTTATTTTGGTTGTGTGAGGAGGCACAGTGTGTCTACCTATGCTTCCATCTTGGCCGAAGTCCCCAATTTATATCATAGATGCTTTATGAACATAGAAGGAAGTGTAGGTGATACTTTATTTTTTTTCATTCTAATGAAATTAGTTGATGACCCCAGTAAAAGTATAGGCCTTAATGATACCCCAGAAAACATTTTCCATCCATCCTTGGATTGTTCTTGGATTACTCTCATTCAGAAGTCTGTGTCCCTAATAAGAATCTCCACATTTTAGGAACATTTACCAACCAAAACACTGATTTCTCCACATCTTTCAGTGAAACCATCTTGGGTGGCCTTCAGAAGGGAACAGAGTAAACACCAGAAGTTGAGTGTTTCCCAGATCCTGTTGACAAGAAAATTTTCCTCATGGATAGAAACGCAGGTAAGAATAGGAAAATCCAGAAAGTATACTAGGAACTGTTGCCTTCCTTTCCTGGTCTCTTCACAACATTGTCCAATATTATCATCTTTTGTTAAAGATTTTATTTATACATTTTTTAGAGAGAGGGAAATTGAGGGAGAAAGAGAGGGAGAGAAGCATGAATAGCTTGCCTCTTGCACAACCCAGGCATGTGCCCTGACCAGGAATGGAACTGGTGACCTTTCAGTCTGCAGGCCAGTGCTCATTCCACTGAGCCACACCAGCCAGGGCTCATCATCTTAAATGTTAATAACTATAGCAATAATAGTAACTACCATTTGTTTCATTCTCACAATGTTTCAGACTTCAAGAATTCTATGTGAATAAACTCACTTAAACATTACAACAACCCAATGAGGCATGTACTATAACCATCACTATTTATGATGAAGAAAGTGAGCTTTTAGAGATATAGAAATGTTTGACTGTATGTCTAAGATCACAGTATCAGTGGTAGTGCAATCTAACCCATAGTTGCTTCTCTAAACCACTTACGAACTCATTAAAACACTTATAGTTTTACCCTAGCCAGCATGATGCAGTTGGGTGTCATCCTACACTGGTTTGATTCCTGATCAGGAAACCAGCTCACTGGTTTGATTCCTGATCAGGGCGTATGCCTGGGTTATGGGGCCAGGTTCCCGGTTGGGGTGTCTGCCAGAGGCAAGTGATGGATGTTTCCCACATCGATGTTTCTCTCCCTCTCTTTCTCCCTCCCTTCCCCGCTCTCAAAATAAAATCTTTTTTAGAAATTAGAAAAATAAACTTTCATAGTTTTCTAAAGTTTACATTGTCTTATCCATACATCATTACATCATTCATCTGACTGATGATTTCAACCAAAGTTCTTTTCTGCTATGCTTAAGTGAGAGATACACTAAGACCTTCTGACTAAGGAAAGCGTACAAAGTGTAGTCAGTTGGTACAGTGGATGGTCCCAGATGAAGGAGAATGTAAAATCCCCAGGGTCAGAGCCTCCCACTCTAATCAAAGACAGCATCTCCCCCACCCCCACAATGGCAGGTTTGATGATTGAGAAACAACAAATAATAAAATGACATGAGGTCTTCATAAAGGTTACACACTCTTCAACAGAAACTCATCTGTTTGGAACTGATTTCAAATGCTGTTTCTTGTAAGGTGAAGTAACAGCTTCTTTCTCTGAGTTCCAATGAGGCCACTCTCATCCTGTTTAGAATCATTTGTTCAGCCTGCCTGCCTCTGCATTGTGAGCTCTTTGTGAGGCTGGTCCATACCTGAGGCTTCTCAGAGGTCACAGGCCCAGATTAGGGCCCCTGAGGTCCCCCCAAGTGTTTGCTGAATGAATGATTTCACAATTACAAATTAAACTAGAAGATGGTCAATGGACACTAAAGGTAATTTCTGTGAGATTTGAAATATGGAGAGAGCTGAGGGGTAAATTGATAGCAGGACTGTAATCTCACATTCATACTGTATTACACAATTCACAGAAAACTTGGGTGAGCATTATTTAATTGCACATTCACTAGACCATTGAAAATTAGCATGTTATAGATCATGAAATTGAAGATAACTAGCTACTGATGCAGCCTTATTCAAACAGAACTGGTGGGAACCAGCTCATCTAAGAACAAATGTTCTTTGTAAGGTATTACAAATTCTATCACCATTTTATTTATTGTCTAGATATGTTTCTGCCAACTATTTCCTTATTCTCTTCCAAATATCCTTCACTCTCAATATTATAGAGACAGTTTAAAGAAAAGAGCCATAAGGCATGAGTTCTAATCTTAGATTCATTACCCACATTGGCCCTATCCCCTCTAATATGTATACTCCCTGGACATTTCCAAGGGTTGAAGTTTTAAAGACATGCATGTAAAATGTACCCTAAGCCTTAAAAAACTAAATACATGTTAATCTCTAATATGTGACTCTTAATATTGAAGGAGACATCCAGGGTGCCATTAAGCAATGAATATAGTTTGAAGGAATTGTCAGGAACAGCGAATTTGATGACTGCAAGTGACTCAGAGCATGCCCAGAAACCCGTGTCCTCTCCTGGAGAAGCATGTGCCTTTGGAAAACAGAATAGATGAAAATCAGGTAAGAAAAAATAATTTGGAAACCTTAGTTCCTCTAAGTCCTGTATAAGGGCTGATATATGACCTAGGTATGTGGGGAGGACTATGGATGGAACTGGGTTTAAGCTGGGCTAGGCTGAAACTGAAGTTAACAATGGAGCTTTGGGCAAATTTTATAAATTCTCTGAGCTCCTGAATGCTAATGTGTAAAGAGAAGATAAGGAAACATCACTCATATATTGTTTGAAAACATTAAATTAAATTAAATTAAATTAAATTAAATTAAATTAAATTAAATTAAATTAAATTAAATTAAAAACAATTGACACATGCAAGTTGTCCAATAAATGCATACATGATCATAGCAACCACACTTTATTGGTGCTGTGTGCCCAGGCCTTTACTCAATGCCTAACACACAAAGTGCACTCAATAAATATGTTATGACTGATTAAAGGTTGGCAAGTTAAAACTAGTAATGGGAAGATCTAGAAACTAAAATTCAATCAGTCATCTGTAGTTAGTGTGGCATCTTAGTCTTCTGAACCAATAGTTAATGGAGTAAAATACCAGAGTATGCAAAAGGGAAGATAATAATTTGATGGGAGGAGGTTGTGTTATCTGACAAAATGGGAACTAACACTCCAGACCCCACCAACCTTGCTCACCTGCTCTTTTCCAATTTAGAACTCAGGAGAAAGGAGATGGAAGTGAAGATGTACAGCCTACAAGAAAGAAAGGACCACATGTATCAAGAGGTCAATGAGCCCCAGGATGATGACTACCTTTGTAAGTGACCCTCACTAAGAAGTGTATTGTGGGGGCAACTTTTGCTGCAAGTCCCCCCGTCCGCCATGGATGAAAGTAAACACTACGAAGACATGGTCTGCTTGGGGAGCAGAGGTGGCCGATCCCTCAAAAGGGAAGGGCCTCAATCCCCTTCCTCCAGGGGATTTTATTGGGTTGTAATACACAGGAATACAGGGCGACAAGAATCAAACAGTAGATAACATTTCAAAGAAATCTGAGGGCTTAGTCTGAGTCAGAGTCTGTCAGGAAGGGAGTTTGCAAAAAGTTTAGGGTTTCCTGCTTGGACCCTTTACATGAATGAAAGCACTCTTAAGCAGAGCAGGTTTCACAGGATTCTGAGGAATTCTTTGTGATGCCAGATTTTTCCCTGGGATCTGCTCTGGCAAGGCAAGGAGCTGCACCCCTCCCCATCAGGTATTCAGGCTTAAGTGGCTTAGAGCCAGGAAGTGCTTCTCCCAGAGGACATGGGGACTCAGGCTATGTCACATAGCTTGGGGGTAATGATCTCTTGCTCGCTTTTTGTTGCAGACCTCCGAGTCCTTCCATGATGGCCTCCCAAGTGATCGAGTGTGGCTTAGGTTGCCCCTCCCCTGAGGGGTCTTGCCTGTCTCTGACTTCCGACCATGCTTTGAGGGCAGGGAGGAAACAGGCAACATTCACTACCAGAGATAGGCTTTGTCTCCTGTGGCTCGCATGCAGAGGTCACTCACTCATCCTTAGCCATGGGGAGTAGTTAACAATTCCTGAAACCAGGCAGAGTGGTCCACAACAGTGTATTATGCTACAATAATTCCATCTAGTCCTTTGGTCCCCAAATCATTCCCTTCCTGTAGTGACCTGGAGTACAGGACTGAGTCTCACTGATGTCAGTGCCAGACTCCCTCTGAAGCCCTTTGTGTCCAGGAACATGCGCTATACCTTCCCCAACCCCTGTTGCTCTCACCTCCAGATTGTGAGAAATGTCAGAACTTCTTCATCGACAGCTGTGCTGTGCATGGGCCCCCTACGTTTGTAAAGGACAGTGCAGTGGACAAGGGGCATCCCCACCGCTCAGCCCTCACCTTGCCCCCTGGGTTGAGAATCGGGCCGTCCAGCATCCCTGAGGCTGGGCTTGGAGTGTGGAATGAGGCAGCTGATTTGCCTGTGGGTCTGCACTTTGGCCCTTATGAAGGACACATCACAGAAGATGAGGAGGCAGCCAACAGCAGATACTCCTGGCTGGTGAGAAATATTTACTTCTTCCACTGTCCTCTGGCTTCCCACATTTCTTCTGAGGCTTGGGGGGACCTCTCCTCTTACGTGCTAGGCATGGAGGGGACAATGTGGTCAGCTCTGTGTACTGACTGGACTTTACATGGACACAGAGCTCCTGAAGGATCAGAAGGTAAGTGGGAGCAAAGTGGTACAGACACAAAGGAGTGGCTCCTCCCTTGTGGGGCTCCTGCTCTGATTGGACAGGTAGACTCGGCTGTGTAGGTGATGAGTAGGAAAAATATCATGTGGTCACAATTGGCAGTAGAATCCCCATGCAGGCAGAAAGAGTTTTGACGACAGTGGAATAAAATAATTCTTCTGTTACCGCCACACACACAAAATAAAAGCTCTGCAAATTCTTTTCTGAAACACAGATCACCAAAGGGAGAAACTGCTATGAGTATGTGGATGGAAAGGACAGATCCTGGGCCAACTGGATGAGGTGAGGTCAATAGGTCTCTGGGTGCCAGAGGGGACTCTCATCCCCCACAAGCCCATATATCTGTCCCTCTCATCATGCCTCCCTCAGTGGTCTCCCTCAATCTTTTTCCCCTGTTTTTCTCCATACAGTGTTCTTTCATTTCAGGGGACTTTTAGGGAAAAAGTATAGCATATGTCCTCAAAATATAAAGTTCTCTATTAGAAACACTATGGGCACTAGAAAGGTCCTTGAAGAGCCCAGATTCACCAGGGACACTGGATTATGCTTCTATTTATCACATGAACATTAATTAAGCACTTACTACATTCCAGTTTAGATGAAGGAATATATTACACAGATCACACAACCCATGTCCTTATGAATGACTTCTCACAGACAGACATAAAACAATTGCTTTTAGAAACATTTAACTGTAATTTCCAAGAAGTGCATAGTGTCAAGATAGCACAAACCAAGGGTGGCCTAAACCTGTGCGGGCAGCAAACCATCCCAGCCTCACTTCAGACTAGAGCTGGGCTCTAGAGGAATGGTTATGGTCCCCTTTCCTGAGAGGGGCTCTCTTCTATCAGGGATAACAGAATGTGAATCAACCACTATTGTTCTGATTTATCATACTAAGACAAAAAGACCTTCGATTTTCTGTGCTATCCTTCGGCATGCACCCTAAATAAAGTGTATGGGGGTTGGAGAAAGGCTTCTCAAGAGAAAACAGACATGGGCTGAGTACTGGATAATTAGTGAACTAATTTAGAAGCAGAGCCCTAGATCAAGGACTAGGTTCTGTGGTGTAAGACAACTTGATTTTGAACTTGGAGAAGCAAAATATCGCTGGATATTATGGCCAATCAGGGTGGAGGTTAAGTCTAGAACTGGGTTTTAGAAAATGGTATTAGGCAGGATAAACACTGCAAGCAGGACTTGGAGGTAGGAATTCACATGACATGCTGGCAGATGCTCAGACACTGAACAGAAGGTTCCCTGGGAACACTGCGGGCAGTGGGCAACACCAGAGCCTGAGAGTTTTAAGAATCAGTGAGGAGCTGGACATGGATGTTAAGGTACTGGGAATTCATTACTGTGATTTTCTTTCTCTTCATCTGCCTCGATCCCAGGTTTGTGAACTGTGCCCGGGATGATGAAGAGCAGAACCTGGTGGCCTTTCAATACCATGGGCAGATTTTCTACCGAACCTGCCGGGTCGTCAGGCCAGGCTGTGAGCTGCTGGTCTGGTTCGGGGATGAGTATGGCCAGGAGCTGGGCAGCAAGTGGGGCAGCGAGTGGAAGACAGAGCTCGCGGCCGGGAGAGGTGGGCACCACTGTTCTTCAAAACAGAAAGAAAAGAGAGAATTCTCCATAGAAATATTCATGACCCAACTCTTACGTGGAGTAAAATCCACTCTGAAGTCAGTAAAGTTTCAAATCACATGCTTCAGAAATTCACAATTCATTCCTATGCCTTTGACTCTTAGGCAAAATTTTTATATTTTTATTTTTTAAATATTTCATGAACAGAATACACAACCACATAAAGTGCTAAAAGACTGAGAGGCGAGGGAAAAAAAGTTTTCAAGCACTAACAAGTTCTCACCAAGGCAGTTTTTCTGACACTTTTACAGCTGTTTCTTCTTAATTTCCCTCCATACTTCTAAATAAAACATTTTTTGTTGATAGGCATTCATTATTTTTTAAAGATTTCACCCTGGCTTGTATGGATCAGAGGATCGAGCGCTGGCCTATGAACCAAAGGGTTGCCAGTTTGATTCCCAGTTGGGGCACATGCCTGGGTTTTGGCCCAGGTCCCCAGTAGGGGGCATGTGAGAGGCAACCACACATTGATGTTTCTCTCCCTCTCCTTCCTTCCCTTCCCCCTTTTCTGAAAATAAATAAATACATAAATACTTTTAAACAAGATTTTATTTATTTTTACAGAGGGTGGAAAGGAAGGAGAAAGAAAAACCGGTTTGCAAGGGACATACTAATACTAATCGCTTGTCTGTGGTCCAACCCCAACTGGCCAACAGCTCTGGCATGTGCCCTGACTGGGAATCAAACTTGTAACCTTTCAGTTTTCAAACAACACCCAACCCACCAAGCCACACCATTCAGGCAGGGCGCATTCATTCATTATTTCAGTGAATTGTCATGTAAGATCCTACTCTGTGGCGCACAGCATCCTGGGACCTGGAAATACAGATTAACATGAGGATCAGAATCACTGCTCTTGAGGAGCTGACGGATGAAGGAGAGAAACCCAGACGCATGTGCTTGAATGTGCATTACACTACACAGCGGTTAGTGCTTTGGAGAAAACTAATCTAGGACAAGAACCTAGGGATCAGTGTGGGGGGAAGTGCGGTGCGGCAGGTGGACCGGGAAGGGCTATCAGGAGATAACATTTACAACAATACTGCAGGCAAAGGATCCCAGGCAGAGGGAGCAGCTAGTGCAGGGAAGAAAAGAGGTGTGGCATTGGATTGGCTGAGGGTCACTTGGGTCTCATCTCAGCGTAGAGGATAAGAATGGAGATCAGACAGATGCTTATCAGCCCGGAAATGCAGTGTTGATCTGAATTGAGACTTTGGGACTTTCCTGAGTGAAAGTGTACAGTTGTCAGCTGTAGAGTGGTGTGTTCTCTGTTCTGATTAGGCTTTGTTAATTTTTAGAAAATAAACTCCAGTGAGGAATCCCCTCATATTAATTACTTCATCTCCAAGTGAGAGCGCATGGTAGATTGGCCAGAGGAACAGGAGTCAGGTGTGTAAGATGTGTGGTTGGAGAAATATTTTGAAACAGGACTTCTCAGTATATTTGAAATGGGCTAATGTTGAATGAAATGAAGCATAAATATCTGGTGTGTGGCTTGAGGAAGGACTTTTTAAAAAGATTTTATATATTTATTTTTAGAGGGGAAGAGGGAGAAAGAAACATTAATGCCTGGTTGCCTCTCACAAGCCCCCTACTGGAAACGTGGCCCACAACCCAGGCATGTGCCCTGACTGAGAATTGAACCTCTGACTCTGCTTCACAGGCTGGCACTCAATGCACTGAGTCACACGAGCAAGGGCAGGAAGTTCATTTTATTTTACTGTTTTGGAAACCAGAGAGAAGCAATGCCTAGTTGGGCCTATGGTTTTCCTCTTTAACATGACTTAGAAGATACCGATAGAAGGAAAGTTCACTACAGTTCCATCCACACAGGGAGTGAAATGGCCTCTCTCATGCTCCTTGAAATCCCCTAGTCTGGGCATTATTAGAAAAGACCCTTGATGTAGGCTTTCTAGATTTCTGAAGACAATGAACCGCAAAAAGTGAAAAGGAAAATAGACGGCGAGTAGACACTTTGTTGGAGAGAGAGCTTGTGTTGTCACCATAGTAAGAAGGACTCATGGGGCAGGTCTTACCAGGAAACTAATCATATGGCCCAGGCATTCTTGTCAACATCTGCCCTGACCAAACCTTTCTCTTTCAGCGGAACCAAAGCCAGAGGTGCACTCATGTTCCTCCTGTTCTCTGGCCTTCTCCAGTCAGAAATGCCTTGGCCAAGATGTGAAACTCAATCATCCCTTTCAGATTCTCCCAGGAACATCTGCAAGAAAACATCTCCAAGCAGAGGAACCCTGCCCAGAGGATCAGAATCAGCAGCAGCAACATACTAGTACGCACAGCTGGAATGATAAAGCTGAAGGTCAAGAGGCTAAACAAAGGTCCAAACCTTTGCTTAAAAGAATCACACAAGAGAGAATCTCAAAACCCTTTTTCCAACCTTCCAAAGAACAAATGACGAGCTCTAGTGAGCATGAGAGAATGATGGAGGAAGAGTCCCATAGAGGCCAGAAAGAGGGTCCAGAGGACACAGACAAGGTATTTCTGAAAGTAGGAATGTCAAGAACTGTAACAACTGAGCACGGAGGGTGTTGGCAAAACGTCGTTGACAGGTCACATCTCATCAGAGGCCAGAAGACACACTCAGGGGAGAAGCCCTATGTCTGCACAGAGTGTGGGCGAGGCTTTCCCCACAAGTCACTTCTCATTAGACACCAGAGGACACACTCACGGGAGAAGCCCCATGTTTGCACAGAGTGTGGGCGAGGCTTTCCATACAAGTCACTTCTCATTAGACACCAGAGGACACACTCAGGGGAGAAGCCTTACGTTTGCAGGGAGTGTGCACGAAGCTTTGCACAGCAGTCACATCTTGTCATACACCAGAGGGCACACTCAGGGGAGAAGCCCTATGTTTGCAGGGAGTGTGCACGAGGCTTTGCACAGCAGTCACATCTTGTCATACACCAGAGGACACACTCAGGGGAGAAGCCTTATGTTTGCAGGGAGTGTGGGCGAGGCTTTACACGGAAGTCAAATCTCATCACACACCAGAGGTCACATTCAGGGGAGAAGCCCTATGTTTGTAGGGAGTGTGAGCGAGGCTTTACAGAGCAGTCATATCTCATCGCACACCAGAGGACACACTCAGGGGAGAAGCCTTATGTTTGCAGGGAGTGCGGGAAAGGCTTTACCTGGAAGTCGGTTCTCATCAAACACCAGAGGACACACTCAGGGGAGAAGCCTTATGTTTGCAGGGAGTGTGGGAAAGGCTTTACCTGGAAGTCAAATCTCATCACACACCAGAGGACACACTCAGGGGAGAAGCCTTATGTTTGCAGGGAGTGTGGGAAAGGCTTTACCTGGAAGTCTGTTCTCATCACACACCAGAGGACACACTCAGGGGAGAAGCCCTATGTTTGCAGGGAGTGCGGGCGAGGCTTTACACAGCAGTCACATCTTGTCATACACCAGAGGACACACTCAGGGGAGAAGCCCTATGTTTGCAGGGAGTGCGGGAAAGGCTTTACATGCAAGACAATTCTTGTTAGACACCAGAGAATACATTCAGGGAAGAAGCCCTATGTTTGCAGGGAGTGTGGGAAAGGCTTTACCTGGAAGTCAAATCTCATCACACACCAGAGGACACACTCAGGGGAGAAGCCCTATGTTTGCAGGGTTTGTGGGAGAGGCTTTACATGCAAGACAATTCTTGTTAGACACCAGAGAATACACTCAGGGGAGAAGCCCTTTGTTTGCAGGGAGTGCGGGCGAGGCTTTACACAGAAGACACATCTTGTCACACACCAGAGGACACACTCAGGGGAGAAGCCCTATATTTGCAGGGAGTGTGGGCGAGGCTTTACACGGAAGTCAGTTCTCATCAGACATCATAGGATACACTCTGGGGAGAAGCCCTATGTTTGTAGGGAGTGCGGGCAACGCTTTACATTTAAGTCAGTTCTCATCACCCACCAGGGGACACACACAGAGGAGAAGCCCTATGTTTGCAGAGCGTGTGGGAAAGGATTTAGACAGCAGTCAGTTTTCATCATACATGAGACAACACACTCAGGGGAGAAACCCTATGTTTGCAGGGAGTGTGGGAGAGGCTTTACACAGCAGTCAGTTCTCATCAGACACCAGAGGACACACTCAGGGGAGAAGCCTTATGTTTGCAAGGAGTGTGGGAAAGGCTTTACCTGGAAGTCAGTTCTCAGAAGACACCAGAAGACACACTCAGGGGAGAAGCCCTATGTTTGCAGGGAGTGTGGGCGAGGCTTTACACAGCAGTCACATCTTGTCACACACCAGAGGACACACTCAGGTGAGAAACCCTATGTTTGTAGGGAATGCGGGCGAGATTTTACGCAGAAGTCAGTTCTCATCAGACACCAGAGGACACACACAGGGGAGAAGCCCTATGTTTGCATGGAGTGTAGGAGAGGCTTTACAAGGAAGTCCAATCTCATCACACACCAGAGGACACACTCAGGGGAGAAGCCCTGTTTGCAGGGAGTGTGGGCGAGGCTTTATACAGAAGTCAGTTCTCATCAGACACCAGAGGACACACTCGGAAGAAGCCCTATGTTTGCAGGTGGACTGAGTGAGACACTACCATGAAGTCTATGGCCCCTCGGTCTCTCCAAGATTTTAATTACTACAAAACTAACTGGTTAAACAAACCCTCCAGTTTCATGACAAGAGATGAGATACACAAACAGTTCCATGAGTGATATGGGGATGTCAGCACCAATCTCCTTCATGTTTTTTTGATGTCCTATTTTAAAAAGTTTTGTCTCTATACAAATATGAAGCCCACATCCCTCATTTCCCCCATCACTGAAAGCACAGAGTTCCAGAAGAGCCACAAAGAACTCATACTGTCAGCCACAGAAATTCAACTCCTGCAAATGCCTAAGTCTTTAGCCAATGTACTTTGGTTTCTTCCCAGAGAGAGGAATTTAAGACAGACTTACTGGGGAAGGGAATTCCCCAGACTCCTGGGAAGTGGGGCCTTTTCTCCTAATAGGCTTCCTATCCTCCTCCCTTTGCCTCTCTTGGCTCTTCTATTTTCCTACAACCTCTGGAGCCTCAGGTGAACGGCAGGGAGGGATGTCTGCTTGTGCACAGACATGAGCCTGACTCAGTCTGGGCACCTGGTCTACCTCACTCTCCTTGCTGCCCCTTCAGGGTCAGCATTTGCTGGTGCACAGCATAGAGATTCCACATCAGTCCATAGTGGGTGTGAGTCTCAGCTCTGTCTTCTCCAGCTGTGTGACCCGAGGCAAAATTCTCAACTTCTCTCTGCCTGTTTCCTAGTCTGTTCAATGGAAATGGGAACTCCAGCCTTTTGGTTTGACATTCAAACTGGAGCCAGCACAGACAGAATTTGGTGAGAGGGTCGCTGAGATTGCAAGTCCTGCTGAACAGCCTTCATTGCCCATGTCTTCCTGGTCTTTAGTGGTGGACAAAGGAAGATGAGGAGAGGGTAGGAGTCTATAGCCAAATTCAGAATTTGAGCAGACACCACTGCTTTCCCCTGAGAAGGAGGCCTGAGATGGGGGGCTATGTTTCTCTCCTGATCACCACCCTCTCACTGAGCCTGGGCATCCTCAGGCCTCCTTAACACAGGCAGGCGGTGCTGAGAGTGACCTGTGAAACAAGACCCTCTCCCACCCCTTGCTGAGAACTGACGGGGAGCAGCACCTGCCTGCACTGGGGTGTTAGGGTAGATGGTGAGCCAAGGCAGGGAGGATGAGGAAGACATGTCTACCCACTAACTCAACAGTCCTGAGCCTGGTCCAATTCCATTGCCAGATGTTCCCCCATCACAAGAAATACCATGCTAACACGTTGAAATTCTAGCTATTGTTTCCACTGGGAAAGAAAACTTTAAAACTATTCACCCCAAGGCCTAGAAGATGGGAGGGGGTCCACAGCACTCAAGGAAAGAATCCATAAAACAAATTTGTCTAATTGCTTGCCTCTGGCCACCATCTGTTTTATGAGAGGGTCCATAGTGCTTACAGAAAGAGCCCATTGGTAGAAGTCTCAACTGGTAACTGGCTCAACTTTAACCTTCTCCTGTCATGGATCTATTTTACAAGATGGCCAAGTGGGGTCTGAAGCCAGATAAGGATTCAGGCTAACAGGTCCACACACACATACCTAAGTTTGGGTAGTCACATCCATTATGGGAGCTGGCACCACTTTACCTGTTAATCAAATGTAAGTTCTTCACACCAACCATGTAAATCCTCAGGACAAAGGACCTGGTGCTCTTGCCACCCAAACAAACTTGCTTTTTACTCCCATCTCAGAAAGACCTGTCCTCTTTCATGAGAGCATATCACTAATAAACCCTGCTTGTATGGTAATACACTTGCTGGTCTGTAATTCTTTACTGTGTTGGCAAGAACAGTTTCCCCTGTGACAGGTGCACCCAATCTGCATGTGGCAATTCATGAAGCTCACAACATAGTAGCTTCTGTAATGCACATTGGGCCCCACAGGGCTTCATACACCACTGACACCATCTCAAAACTATTACTTGTTTATTTAAACTTTTGTTTGTGAAGTCTGATGACATAATGGGCATGCATAATGTTGGTCATTCCTGGCCACCCATTCATAGATAATGTCCACAGTGGCCCAAGAACACAACATTCCCATGGACCCAATGGGTGGGAGTCCAGTAAGACTCAGGGTGAGGACAGGATAAACATCTACATCTACATAAGCATAGGTAAGGGTGCCAACAACTCCCAGAGGTCACACTTTTCTTAGGAACCAGAGCTGAGTTCAATACAGGGAGAAGGTGAACAATTAGTGAGGACCCCATCATACCCTCTCCTGCATGAGGCAGACCTGAGCATGACCCACCCTGTTCCTGCTGGAGTGGGTTCGCCAAAGGGGGACACCCACCCCATGACCTGAAATGAGGACCTTTCTGTCCTTCCAGTGCCAGGCTTGTGAAGAGTGACTACATAAACTATGTGAATTTCAATTACAAATATCCAGACTTCCGCCAAGATGGAGGCGTAGGTGGAAACACTCTGCCTTCTCTCACAACCAAGTTTAAAAACAACAAAGTTTAGCAACAAAAACACAGCCAAACCACAGAAAATTGAAATATACAGAAGTCTGAACCCTTCAGCCAAACCGGTAAGAGGGTCAGAGCCAGCAGCAGAGTGGGTCAGGCAGGAAAGATCCACCAGACCTACCCGGGCGCACAACCCAGGTGTGCAGGCAGTGGGTGGATCCCAGGTGTGGAGTAGCGGGCAGACCCACTGAGGGCTGATCACCATCACACATTCGCACACAGATAAACTGGTGAAGGAGCAAGCAGTAAGACAGACTGCACAGGCCCCACCAGCAGGAAGCAGCAGAGGGGACCACTATTGTCCCTCTCGGACCCCGGCCCCACATTCAGCATCACAAACCAGCAACCTGGGTGGCCCCACCCTGGTGAACACCTAAGGCTCCGCTCCTCATACATAACAGCTGCGAACAGAGCAAAACATTATGGCTCAAGAAGAACAGCTCAAAGCCCCAGAGCCAATAACTCTAAGCTATGAAGAAATAGCCAAACTTTCAGATGCACAGTTCAAAACACTGGTGATCAGGATGATCACAGAACTGGTTGATTTTAGTCACAAATTAGAGGAACATATGAAGGCTAAACTAATTGAAATGAAGGGAAACGCACAGGAGACCAATAGTAATGGAAAGGAAACTGGGACTCAAATCAAGGGAGTGGACCAGAAGGAAGAAAAAACTGACCAAACAGAAAAGGATGAAGAAACAAGAATTCAAAAAAATGAGGAGAGGCTTAGGAACCTCCAGGACATCTTTAAACACTCCAACATCCGAATTATAGGGATACCAGAAGGGGAAGAGGAACAGCTACCAGTGGAAAATTTATTTGAACAAATAATTAAGGAGAACTTCCCCAATCTGACGAAGGAAATAGACTTCCAGGAAATCCAGGAAGCTCAGAGAGTCCCAAAGAAGCTGGACCCAAGAAGGAACATACCAAGGCACATCATAATTATATTAGCCAAGATTCAAATGAAGGAGAGAATCCTAGAAGCAGCAAGAGATAAAAGGACAGTCACCTACAAAGGAGTTCCCATCAGACTGTCAGCTGATTTCTCAAAAGAGACCTTACAGGCAAGAAGGGGCTGGAAAGAGGTATTCCAAGTCATGAAATCCAAAGACCTACAACCAAGATTGCTCTATCCAGCAAAACTTTCATTTAGAATGGAAGGGCATATAAAGTGCTTCTCAGATAAGATCAAATTCAAGGAGTTCATCATCACCAAGCCCTTATTATATGAAATGTTAAAGGGACTTATCTAAGAAAAAGAAGATAAGAAATATGAACAGTGAAAGGACAGCAAACTCACGGTTATTAACAACCACACCTAAAACAAAAGCAAACTAAGAGGACAGCTAGATCATGAGCAAACCATAGAAATGAAGATCATATGGAGGGTTAGCAACAGGGGAGTGGTAGAAGGAGAAGGGGGGAGAAGGTACAGAAAATAAGTAGCATAGATGGTAGGTAGAAAATAGATAGAGGGAGGGCAAGAATAGTAGGGGAAATACAGAATCTAAAGAACTTGAGACAGGTGGTCATAAACTAAAGGGGGGATGGTGGGGCAGGGGTGTGCAGAGTAGAGGGGAATGAATGGGGGAATAGAACAACTGTAATGGCATAATCAATAAAATATTTTTAAAAATCCACTATTATGTTCTCTTATTCTTTTCTAAAGGAAGGTGTGTGTCTTTCTTGGATTTTGTTTCCCTTCCCTGTTTCTCCCCCCACCAGCACAGCCTGGAGAGAACACCATAAACTCAATATTCTGTGGCTTTCAGCATCTGCCATGGGAGAAGAGCAGAGTCCTGATGTAATGCTGGTGGAGGGTCTGGGACTGAGATACAGTAGGGAGGGGAACCCACAGACTTCCAGGCAATGGTCACCACAACCCCCATCACAACAGACCCTGGAGCTCTCCCAGAAGGCTTAGAAATCCAAGATGAGTAGACAGAGTTCTGTTCCTACTTTCTCCCTTTCAGCAGCAAACCACATTCCTAGTGTAGCTGGCAGCCTCCAAGGTGTCCCCCAAATCCACATGTTGGCACCCCTGACCTTGTACAGTCCCTCCTTCACACAACCCAGCTGATCTGTGTTGTGAAAATGGTGTGTGGCTCTCAAAGTGAAGTCATAAACAGGCCCTTTTGTTTCAGCCTTGCTCACTTAGTTCACATGGTCTCAGACCCCCTTATGCAGGGAGCTGGGTATTTACACACCCCTCCTGCCCAGCCATCAGTGACTGGCAGCCACCATCCTTGTTTTGAGGTGGAGGCTCCAAGACGTGAGTGCAACCTGACATCTGCTGGATTCTGAGTCTCCTGCCACTGACAGGCATCTGAAGTCATTGTCCTGTCCCCATGACACCTGGTATGCCTCCAAGGCCACAGTAGCTGCCCCTGCCGGCTTCCCAACTCCTACACATGACACTGGGATTGACCTGGATGGGGCAGGTCAATAGTCCTTGGTCAAAAAGGACATCCATCAGTGGCTGAGATGACAGGATGGCCTGGCCACTTGCCTCCATCACATATTTGACTCTGTGACTACAGTGGCCACCGCAGCTGTGGTCAGCCCCACCTGTTTTATGTTCTGATTGTCTGCCACCCAGATTAGGGGGCTGTGGGCTGGCTTGGGGACCATAGCTGGGCTGTTGAGGGGGTCACTCGCCAGAATGGTCAGCCAGGGACACAGACCAGCTCACTGCCCTCCAAGCTGGGGCCAGGTAAGCCTTTCTGAAATTCGGCAGATTTGTCTTGACATGCGGACCTTCCCTGTCTGTTGCTGTTCTGGCCCCTGGTCTGGCCTCGGTCCCAACTGCTCTGGAAAGTTCCTGACCCAGCCTCTGAGGGCTGCCCTTGGGGAGGTATGTTACTCGTAGATGCTGACTTCAAATATCAGACTTCTGAAAAGTCACTAAAGAACGCTTTTTAAAAAATAATTTTTTACCCTAAGATTGTTAATCTCATCACCTGGAGGAAACTGTAACATTTTGAAATTTGCACTTTAAGATCCTCTTTTGCAGACTCTCATATTTGATGGAAACTTTTTTCCTGACGATATGTAGTTATTGTTTTTAAAACATGAGTTTGGGAAATACAGAAAATAAAAGCACCCATTATTCCATAATCCAGAAGGCACAGCAGTTACCACGGCCAGTTAGAGCTTCTGTGAATGCACAAAGGGGCACACCCAGACACCTTTCCTTTACAAATGGTACCGAGCCCTGTCTGACTTCCTCAGCAGCCTCTTTCCCTTCCAAACGCCTTCAACACCTTCCTTCAGTTTCCACAGTTACACTGGGTTGCACCAACCCCCCTTGTCAGACCAGAATGGTGTTTCAGGGAGAGTCTGTACAGCACACGTCAGCCTAGTTCTGGTAGAGACGTGAATGTGTAGTGTGTGCAGTGCATTCAGGGCCCAGGAAAGCGCTCCAGTGTCCTGCATTTAAGGGCAGGACTCCACCTCAGGCCTCACAGGATGTCAGCATCCTCCTCTCAGCCTTCTTCTCCTGAGGAAGGTGTTTCAAAATCCTTGAGGCCAGGGTGGGGGCTGGGGCACTGCTTTCTGGGGAGCAGAGGAGAAACACGAGGCTGAGTGGTGGCTCTCAGGTGGGACCATGGGCATTGTCCTCTGTGCCCTAGCCTATTTCTCTTTGGTTTTGCAGCTTTTTGCCCAGGTGATGCCTTCTAATAAGGGCCCCCAAGATGCCTCAGATGCTGTGACTGGTGATGGAAGGTCAGGATGCAGCAAACCTAAGCCCTTCCCACAGGTCAGTGTGGTGCTGACAACTGCTGGGCTTACTGGACACTTCTGCTGTGGTCTCTCTCCTGTTGTCCCTTTACGAAGCTCTCTCTGGGCACCAGATGGATGTACTGATGTCCCCCAATGTCCCCCTTGGTCTCAAGAGGCAAAGGAGAGACTGGTCTATCCCTCCATCTACCTCCCAGACAATGAAAGACTGAAGTCCATTCCCCAAAATGTAGGTCAGAAAAGACAAAGAGAAAACGCTGGTCTCATTCAGGGACCCCCACTGAGGGGAGTGAGACCTGATTGGGATTGTTCTTTGCAGGTTCCATTCCTGTGTCATCTTCAGATCAAATCAAACAAGGATGAGAGAGTCCAGGTTTCCTCCAGCATCACTGGCCCAGGTGCTGACCCACCGCCTTTCTTTTTCTTTATCGTCACCCAAGGACAGTTTTTGGTCATTGCTTCGAGAGAGGGGGGAGTGGGGAGAGAGAGAGAGAGAAACATCGATGCAATGATTGGTTGCCTCCCATGCACATGCCTACCAGGGATCGAAACACTCAACCTAGGTACGTGCCCTGATGGGAACGGAACCCTCAAGCTTTCAGTTACGGGCTGCTGCTCCAACCAACTGAGCATCTGGCCAAGGCTGACAAACCTTCTTAGGTGTTTGTTATAAGAAAGGAAAGTCAGTGGCTGCAGATGACATCCCTGGATGGGAAGAAGTGATCCACACTGTTGTGAGTGTCTCCTGTGTGGCTTCAAGGGGGTCTAGAACCAGGGGTGACGGCCTCACTTCCTAAACACCTCAGACAGCCCCTCGTCTTGTGAAGTCATTCATGACACATTTGTAAGCCCCTCTCACACTCCAGGGGCTGCTCACAAAGGTCCAGAGGGTGGAGGGGCACAGGGCTGGGCAGAGATCTGAGCTGTGTGTGTCATGGACAAGCTCTGGGCCTTGCTAGACACAAAGGTTACACGGCCAGAGGCCAGCCTCTGAGCTCAGAGTAGACAGCAGCAGCTGAAAAGTAAACAAAACTGAAAATTCCACGTGAAAGGTCATTCTGATGGGCTGATCTCCAGTCCCCTCACCTGCCAGTGGCAGCCACTGCTGTTTTCTCCCCCTTTTCCTCCCTTTCCTGTCATCATGGTGGCTTTGTCCCCACAGCAAACCCCTGCTCACCAGCCAGCACCAACCGTCTCCTAATGACCCCATGAGAGGAACAGCCACCTCAGGTCCATTCATGAACCAAACTCCAAAGTCTTGGTTTAAGTGACCAGGACTCACTCCCCCGACCCAGCTCACCCCTCTGGCTTGTGAGGCCAGTGTCCAGACAGGACGCCCCTGACGTCATCAGGGAAACCGGGATGAGTTTCTGGGAGCCGTGGGACAGGTGGAGGGATGAGACCTGGGACGGCCACATGCCCTTCCCTCAGGTCACTGATAGTTTCATGTTAATGAGGGAGTGTGTTCCCACAGCTACAGCCATGTCAGAAGAAGCCCTAAATCTTTCCAAGTGAGTGAACAAATAATACTGAAATTGCTGCAGTGATGTGCCGGACTATACTGCTGTATCACTTCACAGGCAGTATTACCGTCTGCACAGTGAGGGGACTGAAACAGAAGCACTTTGCACTACAGACTTTTGTGCTAATTTTGTTGCCATGCTGGTTGTCAGCTGTTGGGATATCAACTCCGCTCCGCGTTTCCTGCAGGCACCACCAGGATGCAAGTCACAGCAATGGACACAGCCGATGACAAGAACACCCACAGCGCAGCCACGGCTTACACCACAGTGCCTCAGCACAGCACAGTCACCATCAACCCGCACACGGGCATCGTCGCTGTGCTCAATTCAGGGCAAGACCAACAGGGTCGGGGGCAGGAGGGGCCCCTGGGTGGAGTGTGGGCCATGTATATTTGTCTCAGCTGGTGGGCACAGACTGGCCAATCAGAGCAGACATTGGCCAATCAAAGCAGACACCAGCCAATCAGAACAGACTCTTAGAACATGCACCAACCAGTCAGAAGGGGCATCTGCTGCAGACTGGGTCCTGCTGGTACCCACAGGCTGACTTTGAGACCTGAGCACAGTAAGCCCTAAGGAATCACCAGAGTACATCAGAAATGTGCTCACAAGACTTCCCTGTACATAGCAGGATGAAATGACCTCTCACAAAATTAGACCACATTCTCTGCTGAAAATAGAAAACACTCCCTGCATCACCCGCCACCATAAGTGTGGAACACATAACTGAAGGGGTTCCAGAACCCATTGTCTGGTGCTGGGACTGGGAATACATGGATCAGATCCCAATCCAGGTAAAGTCTCCTCAGGTCAGTTCCGGGAGGGGATGGTCTGAAATCACCAAACTTTGCCCCTTTGTGGAGCCGGGGGGCAGAAGCAGAAGCTGAACTGCCTGTCAGCCTTGCCTTGAACATCTCACAGGACCTGACCCAGAAGCTGGTTGTTTAATGGAGAGGATGGTCTTTCTAGGTGGGTGCCTCAGGGGCTCATCTGCTCTCTGGGTGTCGCTGGGTGGATGAGCCCAACCTGCCTCTGATCCCCAGGGCAGAACACCACGTGTCTGTCTGCAGAGCGTGCCCGTGTACAGCCCGAGGGTTCAAGGTGACGACCTCCAAGGTAATGAGTCAAGTTCCACAGTGACAGCTGGATTCACACTCACTGATGCCAACAGCCACCCTCCCATCTCCAGCCTGACCATGCCCAGCAGAAGCCAGTGAACGTATTGTGAACTGTGTTCACTGGTGGCTCACGCGTCACTGTGTTGGGCCACAGTGTCACCCAGGCCCGTGGTCCTCAGCCAGGTGGCTCATGAGAACCTTCTGGGTCTCAATGGGACGCACTGACCGACTCTCTGTCCCAGGTCAAGGGCAGCCATCTCTGGCCTGGGCAGTGACAAGGGCAGCAGACAGAGTCCATGACAAAATCCGGATGCTCTGGGGTCAGGCGAGGGGCTCTGACTCCAACCACAAATTCCCATCACAGTGGTGTTGGGGATGGGCACAGGCATCCTTCCTGTGACAGTCGAGCCACTGTGGCGTGTGGGTCTTCCTGTGGTCCATGCTTGTCCAGACAGCAGCCAGACCAGCCAAGTTCTCAGGACTCTGCTCAGGGTCTTGGCCAACCAGGAAGAACCATCGGTTCCAGGTTACTGAGCAGCGTGTGCTGCATGTTTTACCTGCATGGTCTCAAATCTGTGAGGCAGAAACACCTTCAGCCACGTGCCCGCAAACGTCAGCAAGATGGTTCAAGAGCACAGCTGCATTATGGCTCCATCACACAGTCCAGGCCCAGAGGCCCGGCTGCCAGACAGCCTGGCAGCAGCACCAGGCACACGGCTTCACCTGTCCTTCCGCTCTGTCTTCCTGGGCCTGTGTTTTGTCCTCCTGGCAGCAAGGGGCCCCTGCACTTCCAGCATCACACTCGTCCAGTCCCAGAGACAGGGAGGGAGGGGGCGGGAGCCAGTTTCTTTTGAACTGGGAGGCCACTACTGCTGGGCTTGTTACAGTTGGGGAGCCCTCCCCTCTCTGGATGAAGCCACCGTTTGTGTCCTGTGATCCCAAGACAGAGATGCCAGGAGACACACAGAATGGCAGGGGTTTGTGCTCTTGTTCCAGTGACTGAAATATGAAAGCACATCTGGACACTACTCTCCCATCTAAATGGTCCTGAGCAGTAAACCCAGCACTGCCCCCAAGGTGACGGACGGTTGTCGGGGTCTCACCTGGAGCTGCCGGGCACTCCAGCCGGGCTGTACTGAAGATTGCACAGGCCTGGCTCAGGACAAGGAAATTTGCTCCCCCCGGAAACACAGTCAGAGGGGCTGTGACGGAGGTGGTGGGGGTGGGGAGACTGGCAGTAGAGGACACTCCAGCTCTGACTTCTGGCTCCAGCCCCAGCCCTGCAGGGCTGACAGCCAGACTCAGGGCCTGAGGGTCTTCAGTCTTGACACAGCTTCTCACGGCCACTGCTGCCTCCTCCTGCCAGTGGTGCACCTGGGATCCGGGCTGCCAGTTGTTCAGCCCCTGCAGGCAGGATCAGTGCTCTTTGTCTGACTGGACTCTGGGTCTTGGGGTGAGATGAGGCTGACTGTCAGCCAGGAGCCTGTGAGGAGCCACCCAGCCCCGGCCCCTGGCTCCCCGCCCGACCTCTGCCACTGCCCCTGACTGTGGTTTGTCTCTGTGCAGCATCTCACTTGGGTGCATTGGTATTTTGTTGTTATTTTCTTTGTAAGTGTCATTTGTATACCTCTGAGGCAGGAGACAGTCAGGAAGGAGGAAAGTCCAGAGGTGCCCCAGGGCTAAGATAAAGGACACCCACACAAGACAGACCCTCTTCTAAGACCGGCTGTCCCTGCTTTCTGGAAAAGCACTGAATCATGGTGACTCATGAATGCACCTGAACAGAAGAAATTACATGACCCCTGCTTCATTGTAATAGCATCATAATAAATTAACACATGCAACCTTCTTCTTTTACATTCCAGAATTCACCATCTAACATTCTCCGCTTTGAAAATGTGGACATTTGCCATATTGTGAGTTCCTCAGATAACCTACAAGGGGCACAATTTTACTTACAAAAATACTTCTGATTTCTAGAACACCACTGCTCCAAGTCCTGAACTCATTTACAAATGCTAAGAATCGTGTTACTATTTAATTAATTATTAATGAACTTATAATTAGCACATTTTAACTATTCATGTTGTCATGTTTTATTCCAAGGTTTAACTCTTTTTTCATGCTTTATACAGATAAATTAACATAATTTTATTATGGCATGATGTCTTATTTACCTTGACAACTCACAAAATATCAACCTAAAGTTATTGTAAATAATGCAAGTTAGTAAATTGTGTGGTAAATAACATCCAGAAATAAATATCTTTTCTAATCCACAAAGAATAATTTGAAGAAATAATCGAAGAAAAGAACCAATGGTGAGCCCCCAAATTCGGTGTCTGGTCTAGATGATGTGCTCATAAAAAGTGATCCCAAGGAACTAATCACTGACATTGGGAACTGAGACTTGTACCTTGAAA
Organism: Artibeus jamaicensis; assembly: GCF_021234435.1. Lineage (NCBI taxonomy): Eukaryota > Metazoa > Chordata > Mammalia > Chiroptera > Phyllostomidae > Artibeus > Artibeus jamaicensis. Next base: position 59,580 of record NW_026522037.1, read on the forward strand.
CAGTCTTTTTAAAAAAATCAGCAGTCACTGATATTCCATTATAATCAACCACTTTTCCTGCTGCCCTGTACTAAGATGTTATTCCCAAAATTTCCACGAGATGGCAGCAGAGGTGCACACCTGGGACATGTTATTAGTGGCTTGGACAAATGGTTTGTTCAATTTTTACATATAAAATGATAGCAGTTTTATTTTTTAACCTCTTGGGTTAAATTTTATTTTAAATAGATGTTACTTTCTTCATTGTTTAAGAAAATTGCAACAAACAAAGCACATTACAAATGATTTTCAGGCACACTTGGAACTTCTAAAAACCTGATTCTATTACACTATAAAGCAAGTTCCAACAAATGGCACATAAAACATGTTTATTGCTCCCTTTGCCCTAATCTAGAAACCAGTCACAAGGTAACAGGGCAGTCCTTACATTTAGACATTTTGAAAGATACTTCTACATATCATTGCCATCAACAGTCATTGATGTTCCACTAGAATCAACCATTTTTCTTGACAGGCACTAAGGTGTTATTACCAAAATGAACAAGAGATGGCAGCAGAGAAGCATGCTTTGATTTTTTTTTCCTTAACACATTGACCATATCGTACTATAGAGCAAGTTTCAAAAAACAATATCAGATTCTTTGAGGCTCCAGCCAAGATGGAGAAACCCTTTGCTTCCTCGAACAACCAAAAGGAGGATAACAGCCAATCTAAAATTAATAAACAACCAGAGGTGTCAGAAAACCGAACTGCATGGAATTCTAACAAACAAGGAATTAAAGAAACAGTCGACCGGACCAACCAGACTGGTGTACCAAGTCAAAGAACTATGGCCCAAACGAAAGAACAGAGCAAAACTCCAGAAATAGAGTTAAGCTGTGAGAAGATAGCCAGCCTATCTAATGGAGAGTTCAAACCCCTGGTAATCAAAATGCTCACAGAACTGATTGAGCTTGGTTGCAAAATGAAAGAACAAATGAAGACTACCCTAAGTGAAATAAAGCAAAATATTCGGGGAACCAAAGTGACAGGAAGGAAACCAGGACTTGAATCAACCGTCTGGAACAAAAAGAAGAAATAAACAGCCAACTGGATCAGAATGAAGAAACAAGAATTAAAAAAAAAAATGAAGAGAAGCTTAGGAACCTCTGGGACAATGTTAAACGTTCCAATATCTGAATTATCAGGTTGCGAGAAGGGGAGAAACAAGAGCAAGAAGTTGAAAATTAATTTCAACAAATAATGAAGGAAAACTTTCCCAATATGGTGAAGGAAATGGAATTCCAGCAAGTCCAGGAAGCCCAGAGAGTCCCAAAGAAGGTGGACCCAAAGAGGAACACACCAAGGCACATCACCAAGTTACCCAAGATTAAACATAAAGAGAAAATCTTAAAAGCAGCAGGAGAAAAGAAGACAGTTACCTACAAAGGAGTGCCCACAAGGCTATCAGCTGATTTCTTAAAAGAAACCTTACAGGCAAGAAGGGGCTAGAAAGAAGTATTTGAAGTCATGAAAGGCAGGGACCTACATCCAAGATGACTCTATCCAGCAAAGCTATCATTTAGAATGGAAGGACAGTTAAAGTGCTTCCCAGATAAGGTCAAGTTAAAGGAGTTCATCAACACCAAGCCCTTTTTATTATATAAAACCTTAAAGGAACTTATCTAAGAAATTGAAGAAGATTAAACATTATGAACAGTAAAATGACAACAAACTCACAACTATTGACAAATGAACCGAAAAGAAAAAAAACAAAAAGAAAACAAAAACTAAGCAAAGAACTAGAACAGGAACAGAATCAGAGAAATGGACATCACATGGAGGGATTTCAGTGGGTGTGGGGAGAGAGGAATGGGGGAAAAGATACAGGGAAGAAGCATAATTAGTAGGCATAAAATAGACGGGGAGAGATAAAAAATGGCATAGGAAACAGAGAACTCAAAGAACTTATATGTACAACCCATGGACATGAACTAAAGCAGGGAGGAAGCTGAAGGGTTGGGGGTGCAGGGAAGAGGGGGGATAAAAGGGGGAAATTGGGAAAACTAATAGCATAATCAATAAAAACTTTTAAAAAATAAATAAAATTAAGTAACTAAAAAATTAGAATAAATTTAAAAAAATAACTCAACATGATTGATGATAAAGATTGTATGGACCAAACCTTGAAAAAGAAATCTTCACCCTTGAATGCCCAGCTTAGAAACAGAAGCTTGAAATACACAAGTGTTACACTCATATGAGAAACCTAAAATAGTAGACAAAATCCAGTCAAAATGGAAGAAACAAGCCCATAGACATGTCCTTAGGGTCACAGACTTAAAATGAGAGCACTTATATTTTACTTTTCTTTTTTTTACTTTTGGGTGGACAATTTCAAATACACTTGACCTCCATGTTATTTAAAGAAGCTGCAATGGAAAAAGCAAATTACAAACGATTTTCAAGCACACCTGACACTTGTAAAAATCTGCCTCTATTACACTAAAAAGCCAGTTCCAAGAAACGTCACATGAAACACGCTTATTGCTCCCTTGGCCAATATCAGGAGACCAATTTCAAAGTAACTACACAGTCCTGACATGTGGACGTCTTCAACTGCACTTCTAAATTACTCCGCTATGAAAAGTCCGTGATATTCCCCCTGTAATTAAGCCCTTTTCCTGCTGACCTGCACTAAAGTGTCATTCCCCAAAATGGCCACGAGATGGCAGAAGAGACCGATAGAGGCAACGCATGTCCCACTAATGACTTGGCTGAAAGGTTCCTTCGCTTTCTACTGTTTTAAGATGCAATGACGGGAACACTTCATTTCCCCCCAGCAACATGAATGCACAACGTCATCGCCAATCAGTTCCCCTGCCCTCTGCCATCTTTCAGGCAACTCACAGGCAACTTCCCATTCCATCGTCCCAAAGCACTGTTACCTTTAGGAGCAGCGAACTCTTCCAGGTGCCTTCTGCAGTCTTTCAGGGAACGGAAATTCCTCTCCACTAAGAGATATTCAGAATACAAACTAAACGGGCATACGAAGGTGCAAGGTCTGGTGAGTAATGCGGGTGAATCACGACTGCGCAGCCAGGCTGGAACCGTTTTTCCCTGGTCACCAAAGAGAAACGCGTGCGCTTCCACTTCATCCCGAAGCTTCCCGTCTTCTGCCTCGACTCTTTCCCACAGGCAGTGCTTGTAGTCGGTCTGATGGGGCAGCAGGTGTTGCGAATTTCCCCAAGGACCTCCTCCTACAGGACGCCCTCTGGTATCACCACAGAGGAAACATCAACTCCTTTGGATGAAGACCACCCTTTGGAGGGGCTGCTGGTGGTTCCTTCATTTGCCACCAATCTCTCCTGTTCCACATTATTCTCAAATTTCAATGGTTTATACCCCGCTCACAATTTGCTTGCAAGCAGAATGATTTCCTTATATTTCCATAGAGAACCACATGTGGAAATGAGGTCAAGAAAGTTCCCAACCCCCACCACGCTTAACTTCTGTAGAACCCAAACATCAAAACAATTCACGTAATCATACAGGTGCAAGTGATTTTTGATGCTTGATTTGGATACTTTGAGTATGTCACCTGTCTCCCGCATGGCGTAACGTGGTCTGTCCTCAGTTAACATATAGACTCGATGGCTCTGAACTAGATAGAAACGGTCTGCCAGACCTGTGGGGCACCTTCGTGTGAGAAATCTTGGGCATGAAACTTTGCAAACCACCTCTGACACATTTCATCGCCTACAGCACCTTCTCCATCCACACTACCAATCTTTATTTTGCATTCCAGTTGTGTTTACTTTTATTGAAATGATAAAGCCTAATGTGCCAAAAGAGTTCCTCATATTCATCTATCCTCAGTATGAAAATGGCCACAAAATCACAATGGTTTCAATGAGTTTTTTTCTTTCAATGCATATTACTATGACATCTGTCAGGATACAGTCTAACCTAATGCTTTCTAATGAAGTTAGACAAGTTCACAAACCAGAGTCACAGGATGGGGCAGGACGGTGAGGGGGTGGGGGATGAATTGCTTTTTGGGCCAACTCAGTATAAACAAAGCTTTAACCAGAATCACTCCACTGAAATATTTTACAGCATGTCTTTTGCTTTCACAGCATGTAAGCTAGAATTCACTGAAAATGGTGACTGGGAAGTTCTCCTGCTTGGTACTTCTGCAATAGGCTCCTACAGAACTTCCAAAAGAAACCACCATTTGAGTTATAAAATAATTTAAAGTAAATGATGGTAAAGATACCACACACCGAAACTTGAGAACAAAATCTTTACCCTTCAATACACAGCTTACGCACATAACCTCATATTCTACAAGACTTGCACTCTTTTTAGGGACCCAAAAGAGTTAATGAAGCCAAGACACACTAGAGGGAACATGCCTCTAGACACGTCTAAAAGGGCAGGTACATAAAATGATAATGTTTGTATTTTATCTTATTTTATTGTATTTTACTTCTGGCTAGAGATTTTTGAATAAATTTTATTTTCCCCTTGTTTAAGAAAGCTACAACAGACAAAGCAATTCACAATTTTCATACACACTTAGAACTTGTAAAAACGTGACTCTATTACTCTACAAAGCCAGTTCCAAGAAACATAACAGAAAACACGTTCATCTCTTCCTTTGCCCTTAACCTACAAACCAATCACAAGGTAACTGGGCACTGCTGACATTTAGACATTTTCAAATGTACTTGTAAATACCACTGCCATCCAAAGTCATTGATATTCCCCTGGAATCAACCACTTTTCTTGCGGACCTACTTTAAGGTGTCATTCCCCCAAACAGCCACGAGATGGCAGCAGAGACTGACAGATGCAATGCATATCGCACTAATGGCTGGGCTGAAAGGTTCCTTCCCTTTTTACCATGAGATGCAGTGATGGACACACTTTCCTTTTCCCCCAGCAACGTAACTGCACAACATCATCACCATTTTGTTCCACTGCCCTCTACCATCTTTCAGGCAGGTTCATCGTTCCATCATTCCAAACCATTGTTATCTTTTGGAGCGGAGCTCTTCCAGGTGCCTTCTTCAGTCTTCCAGGGAATGGAAGTTTCTTTCTACTATGAAAAATTCGGAAAGGGAAAAATTAGACCCAACTAAATAGCTATAAGCAGGTGCAAGGTCTGATGAGTAATGCAGATGAATCACGCCTGCGAGTCAGGCTAGAACCATTTATCCTCTGGTCACCAAAGAGAAACATGCGCTCTCACCTCATCCTGAAGCTTTTGTGTCTTCTGCAGACAAATTCCAGACTCTTTCCCTCCGGTGGTTCTTTCAGTTTGTCTGAACCAAAGCAGTACTTGTTGCAAGTAGCCTGCTGGTTTTCCCAAGGAGCTTCTACTGCAGAACTCCCTCCTGAATCCACCACAAGGGCAACATCATCTCCTGTGGATGAAGACCACCCTTTGGAGGGGCTGCTTCATGGTGATTCCTTTGTTTGCCCACAGTCTTTCCCATTGCATGTTGTAAAAGTTGATAGCTCATCCCCCCTCACAAATGGCCTTGGAAATGAAATGTTTTCCTTACATTTCGGTGCAGAGCCCCTTGTGGAAATGCATTCAAGAGGGGTTCACACCACCCCACTTAACTTCTGTGGAAGCCAAACATCAACGCAAATAATGTCATCATGCTGGTGCAGATACTTGTTGAAGCCTGATTAGGATACCTTGAGTATGTCCCCTGTCTCCTGTGAGCCATAACATTATCTGTCCTCAGTTAACGTCTCCTCTGAGTAACTCTCCACTGCAACTGGTCTGTCTACTGTGCGGCAACTGTACGGGGGAAATCTCCAGCATGAAACTTCACAATCTACTTCTGACGCATTCCATCAGTCACAGCATCTCCTCCATACACACCACAAACCTTTTCTTGCCTTACAGTTGCACTTTTACCTTTCTTGAAATGGCACAGCTTGAAAGGACCAAAATGTTGCTTATGTTCAGGCATCTTCAGTGTGAAAAAGGCCACACACGCATTCTCCAGTTGTGACAAGGTTTTCTTATTGGATGCTGATATGATGGCTGCCACGACACAGTCTAACAAAATGGTTTCAAATGACATTAAAGGCAAGAATGGGCAACCAGATCCAGATGATGGGGGAGGGTGGTGGAAGGGGGGTTAGGGGCCAAACAGACTTCTGGGCTGAACAGACGTTTTGGCCAAAAGAACTTTTCAGCTGGAATCTTTGGCCAAGTGGACTTTTTGGGAGAACAAACTTCTGGGGAAAACGGACTTTTTGGCCAACAGACTTTTTGGGAAATCAGACTTTTTGTCTGAACAGACTTTTTCACCAGAGTCTTTGGCAGAATAGACTTTTTTGCCGAACAAACTTTTTGGCAGAACGGACTTTCCGGCCAAACTCACTTTCTGGCCAACCCCACTGAGGCAAGGTTTAAGCAGTATTGCAGCCTGAAATCTATACAACATGTTTCTTTCCTTCCTTCCATAGCATTTAAGCTCAACATATCACTGAGAATGGAGGAGTAGACAGTTCTGGACCTTCTGAAATTGCCTCATACAGAACCTCCAAAATGAACCACCATTTGAATTACAAAATAACTCGAACCTAATGATGCTAAGGATGCCACGGACCAAAACTTGAAAAAGGAATCTTCACCCTTGAATGCACACATTAGAAGCAGAAGCAGAAGATGTACAAGTTTTGCATTCATGCAAGAAACTTAAAATGGTAAATGAAGTCCAGGCAAATTCAAGAAGCAAGCCCATAGACATGTCTGGAAGGGCATGTGCATACAATGATAGTGCTGATATTTTACTTTGCTTTTTTTGATACCTCTTGGTGCAGCATTATGTATACATTTTATTTCAATATTCTTTAAGGAAGTCGTAGCAGGCAAAGCAACCACAAATGATTTTCAAGCATGCCCGTAACTTGTCAAAGCCTGACTCTAGTTCACTGCAAAGGCAGTTCAAAGAAAGGTCACATAAAACACGCTCATTGCTCCCTTTGCCCTTAATCTGCAAGCCAGTAACAAGGTAACTGGACAGTGCTGATGTTTAGACATTTTCAAATGCACTTGTATACACCACTGCCATGAAAAATCATTGATATTCCATTGGAATCAACCATTTCTCCTGCTGACCTACATTAACCTGTCATTTCCCAAAACGGCCATTAGATGGCAACAGAGATCACCACATGGGGTGCATATCCCACTAATGGCTGGGCTGAATGGTTCCTTGGCTTTTTACGGAGAGATGCAATGATGGGCACACTTTTCATCGTCCCCCAACAATGTCACCAGACAACGTCCTCTCCATTTTGTTCCACTGCCCTCTGCCACCTTTGAGGCGACTTCACTATTCTATCCTCCCACAACATTGGTATCTTTCAGAGCACAGAACTCTTATAGGTGCCTTCTGCAGTCTTCAGGGAATGGAAATTTCTCTCCACTCAGAGAAATTCAGAAAGACTGAACTAAATGGTTAGGCTCAGGTGCAAGGTCTGGTGAATACTGCAGATGAACCATAACTGCATGGCCAGGCTGGAAAATGATTTTCCCTGATCACCAAAGAGAAATCAGCACTCTCACCTCCTCCTGAAGCTTCAGTCTTCTGCTAACAAATTCTGGACTCTTTCTCTCAAGTGGTGCTTGCATTTGCTCTGACAGGGAGCAGGACAGGTTGCAAGTAAGCTGCTGGCTTTCCTCAAGGAGCTCCCACCACAGGACTCCCTTCTGAATCCATCACAAGGGCAACCTCACCTCCTTTGGATGAAGACAGCCCCATAAAGGGGCTGCTGGTGGTGGTTCCTTTGTTTGCCCACAATCTCTCACATTTCACATTATTCTCAAATACCAACAACTCATCCCCTCCGCCCTACAATCTTCATGGAAATGGAACGTTTTCCTTACATTTCAGTGGAGAACTGCTTGTGGAAATCCAGTCAGGAAGGGTCCCCCAGCACCCCATTTCACTGTTCTGGAGCCCAGACATCAAAGTAATGAACATAACCAGGCTGGTGCAAATGATTGTCAAAGCCTGGTTAGGATACTTTGAGTATGTCCCGTCTCCCGTGAGCCATAATGTTATCTGTCCTCAGTTAACATCTCCTCTGAGTAACTCTCCACTGCAACTGGTCTGCCTACTGTGCGGCAACTGTGCGGGGAAAATCTCCAGCATGAAACTTCACAATCTACTTCTGACGCATTCCGTCAGTCACAGCATCTCCTCCATACACACCACAAACCTTTTCTTGCCTTACAGTTGCACTTGTACTTTTTTGGAAATGACAAAGCCTAAGAGGCCCACAATGTTGCTTATGTTCATGCATCTTCAGTGTGAAAAGGGCCACACACACATTCACCAGTTGTGATGAGATATTTATAACACATGCTGACATGACAGCCGTCACCATACAGTCCAGCAAAACGGTTTCAAATGATGTAAAAGGCGAGTTTGTGCCACTGGAGCCAGGTGACTGGGTAAGAGGGCAGCAGTGGGAGGGGCATGGGGGCCAAAAGGACTTTCGGCCAAACGCACTTTTCGGCCAAATGACATTTTGGTAGAACAAACTTTTTGGCCAACCCTATTTAATGCAAGGTTCCACCAGCATCAGTGCCTCGAAATCCTACACAATATGCTTTGTGCTCTCATAACACCTCCACTACCATTCACAGAGAATGGGTGAGTAGAAAGTTCTGTTATTTGGGGCTTCTGAAATAGACTGCTACGGAGACTCCAAAATGAACCACCAGTTGAATTACCTGATAGTTCGACCCAGATAATGCTAAAGATACTAGTTACCAACTCTTGAGACAGAAATCTTCACCCTCCAACGCACAGGTTAGAAGCAGAAGCTGGAAATGTGCAAGGTTGGCACCCCTACGAGGAACCGAAAGTGGTAAATGAAGTCCAGGCAAAGCGGAGGGAAAAAGCACACACACACCGATAGCGCTGATATTTTACTTTCCCTTTTTTTTACCTCTTGGTGCAGAATTATGTAAAAATTTTACCTCTGTGTTGTATGAGGAAGCTGCAACAAAGCCAAGACATGATTTTCTAGTACTCCTGCAACTTGTCAAACCTGACTCTGTTACGCTAGAAAGGCAGTTCCAAGAAACATCACATAAAACACATTCAATGCCCCCTTTGCCCTTAACCTGAAAACCAGTCACAAGGTAATTGGACAGCTTTAACATTTAGACGTTTTCAAATGCACTTGTATATTCATTTCACTGCCATGAAAAGTCATTGGTATTCCGCTGGAATCAACCCCTTTTCCTGCTAACCTGAACTAGAGTGTCATTCTCAAATATAGCCACGAGATGGCAGAAGAGACCACCGCATGGGACACATCCCAGTAATGACTGGGCTGAAAGGTTCCTTGGCTTTTTAGCATGAGATGCAATGACGGGCACACTTTTCATTTCCCCCCAAAATGTGACCACACAAAGTTGTCACCATTTTTGCTCCACTGCCCTCGGCCACTTTACAGGCCACTTCACCATTCCATCCTCCTACAATATTGTTATCTTTGGAACAGGGAGCTCCTCCAGGTGCCTTCTGCAGTCTTCCAGGGAATGGAAATTTCTCTCCAACAAGAAGAATTCAGACAGACTGAAGTAATTGACCACTTGAAGGTGCAAAGTCTGGTGAGCACTGCGGATGAATCAGGACTGCGACGCAAGGCTGGAACCTTTTTTCACTGGTCACCAAAGGGAAACATGCATTCTCACCTTATCATGAAGATTACATGTCTTCTGCTGACAAATTCAGGACTCTTTCCTTAGGGCAGTGAGTTCCGTTGGTCCAATGGGGAGCAGTACTTTGGAAGTAACCTCCTGGTTTCTGGCGATGAGCTCCTAGTACAGGACTCCCTAGTGATCCCAGCATGTCCACAGCATTGCCTCCTTTGGGTGCAGACCGCACTTTGGATTGGCTGCTGGTGGTTCCCTTCGTGTGCCCACCATGTCTCTCAAACCCCATTAGTGTCAAATGTCAACTCTTCATCCCCCCTCTCCACAATTTGTCTTGGAAACGCAATGTTTTCCTGGTGTATCAATAGACGACCTGATGTAGAAATGCCATCAGGAAGGGATCCCCCCTCCCCTGGTTAACTTCTGAGGAACCCAAACATCAAAGTGATTTACGTAACTATGCTGGTGCAGATGATTCTCAGTGCTAGATTTCCATTCTTTGAGTATGTCACAGTGTGCCATATCGTGGTCTGTCCTCAGCTAGCATCTGGTCTTCGTGGCTATCAACTGCAACTGGTCTGCCAGACCAGTAAGGCATCTCCGTGCAAGAAATCTCCTGCATGAAACTTTGCAAACCACTTCTGACACATTCCATCACTCACAGCACCTTCTCCATACATGCAAAAAAATTTTTTTTGCCTTAAATTTGTGCTTTTACCTTTCTTGAAATGACAAAGCCTAATGTGCTGAAAATGTTCATCCATCTTCAGTATGAAAATAGACACATCACCATTCGAAGGATGTGGTGAGTTTTATTTTAATGCATGCTAATAGGAGAACTGTCCTGATACAGTCTAACAAAATGGTCTTCAATGATATTAAACACAAGTATGAGCAACCAGACCATGTGACAGGCAGGGTTGGGGTGACAGAGGAGACAGGGGATTCAACAAACTTTGTAGCCAACCTGATTTAAAGCAAGTTTCAACCAGCATCACATCATTGAAACCCCATACAATATGTTTTGTCTCTCATAGACCTTAAGGCTAGCATTCAATGAGAATGGATGTGTTGTATGAGGAAGCTGCAACGAAGCCCATGAGAATGGGCAACTAGAAAGTTCTGTCATTTGGGACTTCTGAAGTAGACTCCAAAGGAACCTCCACAATGAACCACCATTTGAATTACAAAATAACTTGACCTGAATGATACTAAAAACGCCACATACAAAAACTTCACAAAGAAATCTTCACCCTTAAATGCACAACTTAGGAACAGAAGCACAAAATGTACAAGGGTTGCATCCATATTACGAAGCTGAAAGGATAAACAAATGATAAAACACAGAAGATAAGTACATGTAGACGTGTTCGGAAGGACACGGACATGTGAGGACAGCGCTTTGGCATTCTTTTCATTTTTATACTTCTAAGGGGAGTACTTTGAGTAATTTTTACTTTTATCCTTCTTCAAGGAAGCTGCAGCAGACAAAGCAACAACAAATGATTTTCAAGGACACCTGCAACTTGTCAAAGCCTGACTCTATTACGCTACAAAGCCAGTTCCTAGAAAAGTCACAGAAAACATGTTCATTGATCCCTTTGCCTTTAACCTGCAAGCAAGGCACAAAGTAACCAGACAGCCCTTACATTTAGACGTTTTGAAATGCACTTGTAAATAACATTGCCGACAAAAGCCATTGATATTCCACTGGAATCAACCACTTTTCCTGCTGAACTGCACTGAAGTGTCATTTCTAAAAATGACCACGAGATGGCAGCAGAGACCGACAGATGCAACGCATATCCCACTAATAACCTGGCTGAAAGGTTCCTTTACTTTTCACCATGAGAAGCAATGATAAGCACACTTTTCATTTTCCTTCAACAACGTGATGGCACAATATTGTCACCATTTCATTCCACTGCCCTCTGCCACCTACCTTTCAGGTAATTTCACCATTCCATGGTCCCACAACATTGTTATCTTTTGGAGCAGAGAGCTCTTCCAAGTGCCTTCTGCAGTCTTCCAGGGAATGGAAATTTCTCTCCACTAAGAGAAATTCAGAAAAATGGAACTACATGGACCTGCACAGGTGCAAGCTCTGGGGAGCACCGCAGATGAATTGGGACAGCCCAGCCAGGTTGGAACTGTTTTGTCCTGGTCACTAAAGAGACATGTGTGCTCCTGCCTTATCTTGAAGCTTCTGTGTCTTCTGCTGACAAATTCTAAACCCTTTCCCACAGGTGGCTTTCAGTTGCCCTGATGGCGAGCAATACTTGCTGGGAGTACCCCACTGGGTTTCCACAAGGAGCTCCCACTGCAGAAACACCCTTGGGAATCCACCACATACACAACATCCTTTGGATGAAGACCAAAGGGGCTGCTGGTGGTGGGTCCTTCATTTCCTTCAATGTCTCCCATGCCACCTTATTCTCAAATACCAACAGTCACCCTCTCGCAATTTGTTTTGGGGACCAGAACATTTTCCTTATGTTTCTGTAAAGAACTGCTTGTGGGAATGCAATCAAGAGGAGTCCCCTACCACCCCACTTAACTTCTGCAGAACCCAAATGGCAAAGCGATTAAGGTAACCATGCTGGTGCAAGTGATTTCTGAAGCCTGATTAAGATACTTTGAATATGTCCCCTGTCTCCCACGTGCCACAACATGATCTGTCCTCAGGGACGTCTCCCCTCCATGGTTTTCCACTGCAACTGCTGTGCCTACCCATGGGGCAACTGCACAGAAGAAATCTACCCCCTGACACTTGGCAATCCACTTCTGACACATTCCATCATTCCCATCGCCTCCTCCATACACACCACAAACCTTTTTTTTTTTTTGGCCCTACAGTTGCACTTGTACCTTTCTGGAAATGACAAAGTCTAATGTGCTGAAAAACATTGCCTATATTCATACATCTTCAGTGTGAAAATGGCAACACAAATATTCACCTGTTTTGATGAGTTTTTTTAATGCAAGCAGATATGACAGGTGTCACAATAGTCTTCAAAAATGGTTTCAAATGACTTTAATGACAAGTATACGGGACCAGAGTCACATGACAGGTGGGGATGGAATAAAATTACTTGGTAACCAAGCCAAATTAAAGCAGTATTCAACCGGCATCACAGCATTGAAATCCTATATAATATTGTTATTGACCTCATAGCACTTACCCTGGCATTCACTGAGAATGGATGACTAGAAAGTTTTGTCATTCGGGACTTGTGAAATAAACCCCTACAGAACCTCTGAAATGAGCCACCATTGGAATTACGAAATACCTTGACCTGACTGATAGTGAAGATGCTGCGTTCCAAAACTGGATAAAGAAGACTTCACCCTTGAATACCCAGGATACAAACAGAAGCTGGAAATGTACACATTGTGCACCCGTACAAGGAACCTGACCTAGTCAACAAAGTGCAGGGAAACTGGAGGAAATGAGCCCCTAATGTCCAGACAGGCATGCACATAAAATGAAAGCGCTGCTCTTTCACTGTATTATTCTACCTCTTGATGGAGAATTTTAAGTAAACTTTACCTGTGCACTGTTTTAGGAAGCTGCAACAGACAAAGCAAATTACAAATGATTTTCAAGCACACTTGGCACTTGTAGAAACTTGAATCTATTAAACTACATAGCGAGATCCGAGAAATGCCAAATAAAACCCGCTTATTGGTGGTCCCTGGCTGTAAATCTGGAGTCCAGTCACAAGGTAATTGGACAGTGCTGGCATTTGGATGTTTCCAAATGCATTTGAAAATTCTACTGACATCAGAAGTCATTGATATTCCACTGTAACCACTTTCCCTGCTACCCTACACTAAGATGTCATTCCCTCAGAGGCCACGAGGTGGCAGCAGAGACCAACATGGAACATGTATCCCACTAATGGCTGGGATGAAAGGTTCCTTCACATTTTACTCTGAGAAGTGTGCAATGGCAGGCACACTTTTCATTTTCCCCCAACAACGTGACCACACAACATCATCACCATTCTGTTCCACCGCCCCCTGCCACATTGCACACTTCACCATTCCATTGCCGCACAACATTGTTCTCTTTCGGAGCTGAGAACTCTTTCAGGTGCCTTCTACAGTATTCCAGAGAATGGAAATTTCTCTCCATGAAGAAAAATTCAGAGAGATGAACTACATGGCCATGCAAAGGTACAGGAGCTGGTGAGCACTGTGGATGAATCATGACTGCGCAGCCAGGCTGGAACCATTTTCCCCTGGTCACCACAGAGAAACGTGCGCTCTCTCCTCATCCTGAAGACCCTGTGTCTTCTACTGACAAATTCCAGAGTCTTTTCCTCCAGTGGAGCTTTCAGTTGGTCTGACCTGGAGCAGAACTTGTTGCCAATAAGCTGCTGGCTTCCTGCAAGGAGCTCCCACCGCAGGACCCCCTCCAGAATCCACCACCAGGGCATCATCACCTCCTTTGGATGAAGACTGCCCTTTGGAGGGGCTAGTAGTGGTTCCTTTGTTTGGCCATAATCTCTCCTGTTCCACATTATTCTCAAGTAGCAATGATTCATCCTCCCCTGATGCACAGTCTTCATGGAAACACTACGTTTTCCTCGTGTTTCAGTGCAGAACTGCATGTAGAAATGCGATCAGGAAGCATCCCCCACTATCCCACTTAACTTCTGCAGAGCCCAAGCATCAACAAGAGTAATGTAACCATGCTGGTGCAAGTGATTCTCGAAGTCTGATTAGGACACTTCGAACATGTTGCCTGTCTCCCATGTGCCACAATGTGCTCTGTCCTCATCTGATGTCTGCTGTTTGTGACTCTCCACTGCACCTGCTCTATGAGACCCATGGGGCAACTGTGCATGAGAAATCTCCGGCATGAAACTTCACAATCCCCTTTTGATGCATTCTGTCAGTCACAGCGCCTTCTCCATACACACCACAAACCTTGTCTGGCCTCACAGTTGCACGTGTGCCTTTCTTTAAATAGCAGGCCTAAGGGGCCCAAAATGTTGCTTACATTCCTGTGCCTTCAGTGTGAAAAGGGCCACACACACACTCACCACTTGTGAGGACATTTTTAAAATCACACACCGTTAAGACAGCTGTCTCACACAGTCTAACAAAACAGTTTTGAACGACGATAAAGGCAAGTATGGGCAACCGGAGCCAGGTGATGGTGTGGTGGGGGCGTCAGTGGCAGTGGGGGTGGGGTCTGAATAGGCTTTTTGGCCAACCCCATTTAAGGCAAGGTTCGATCAGTATCGCCGCTTCCAAATCCTGTACAGTATGTTTTTGCTCTCATAGCACTTAAGCAGCATTCACAGAGAATGGATGAGGAGAAACTTCTGTTGTTCGGGACTGCTGAAACAGACTCCTACAGAACTCCCAAATGAACCACCCTTTGAATTACACAATTACTTGACCTGAATGATGCTAAAGATGCCAGTTACCAACTCTTGAGAAAGAAATCTTCATTCTGGAATGTGCAGGTTAGAAGCTGGAAAGGGACAAGGCTTGCACCCATACAAGGAATCTAAAATGGTAAACGAAGTCCAGGCAAAGTGGAGGAAACAACCATACGCACACTGATGGTGCTGATATTTTACTTTGCTTTCTTTTGTACCCCCTGGGACAGAATTATGTACAAATTTTACCTCTTCAGTTTTTAAGGAAGCTGCAATAGACAAAACAATGACAAATAATTTTCAAGCACACCTGCAACTTGTCAAAACCTGACTCTACTACGCTACAGAACCAGTTCCAAGAAACATCACATAAAACACATTCCTTGCTCCCTTTGCCTTTAACCTGCAAACCAGTCACAAGATGACTAGACAGTGCTGACATTTAGACATTTTCAAATACGCTTGTGAATACCACTGTCATCCATAGTCATTGACATTCCACTGCAATCACCCACTTTTCCTGCTGACCTGCACTAAGGTGCCATTCACCAGAATGCCCACGAGATGGCAGCAGAGACGCACACACTTGGAACACATTCTATTATTTGCTTCAAGGAAAGGTTCCTTCACTTTTTACACGCAAGAGAAACTTAAGATAGTACACAAAGTCCAGGCAAAGTGGAGGAAACGGGCCTGTAGAGACGTCCAGAGGGACATATACATAAAATGAGAGTGCTTGTATTTTACTTTAGTGTTTTACCTCCTGATGGAGAATTTTAAATCAACTTGAACTCTATGTTATTTAAGGAAGCTGCAACAGACAACGCAAATTACAAACGATGTTCAAGCAAACTTGGCACTTGTAAAAGCCTGCCTCTATTCCTCTACAAAACCAGTTCCAAGAAATGTCACATAAAACACACTTATTGCTCCTTTGGCTGATGTCTGGAGACCAGTTTCAAAGTACCTGGACAGTCCTGGCAATTGAACATCTTCAAATTCGCTTCTAACTTACACTACTAACAAAAGTCATTGAAATTCCACTGAAATCAACCTTTTCCTGTTGACTGGCACTAAGGTGTAATTCCTGAAAATGGCCACAAGATGGCAGCAGAGACCGACACTTGGAACACATACTGTACTATCCACTTGGCCACAAAGTTCCTTCGGTTTTTCTGGTAATATGCAATGGCAAGCACTTTTTTTGTTGTTGTTTTTTTTTTCATTTTCCTCCACAATGTGACCGGACATCAGTTTCACTGTTTAATGAAACTGCCCTTTGCTATCGTTCAGCCAACTTCAACATTCCATCTGCTCACAACATTGTTATCTTTTAGAGCACAGAACTCTTCCAGGTGCCTTTTGCAGTCTTCCACGGTCCGGAAATTTTTCTCCACTAAGAGAATTTAGGAAAGGCTGCTGAAATAACTGGCAATCCGAGGGTGCAATGTCTTATGAGTCTTGTGGATGAGTCGGGACTGCTCAGCCAGGCTGGAACTGCTTTCCCCTGGTCACCAAAGATAAATAAGCACTCTCACCTTATCCTGATGGAAGATTACATCTTCTGCTGACAAATTCAGGACTCTTTCCCTGGGGCAGTGAGTTCCATTGGTCCAATGGGGAGCAGTACTTTGGAAGTAACCACCTGGGTTCCAGCGAGGAGCTCCTACTCCAGGACTCCCTAGTGATCCCACCATGTCCACAGCATCGCCTTCTCTGGATGCAGACCACACTTCAGAGGGGCTGCTGGTGGGTCCCTTCCTGTGCCCACCATCTCTCCCGTTCCATATAAATGTCAAATATCAATGATTCATCCCTCCTCTCCATGATTTATCTTGGAAATGGAAAGGTTTTTTTTGCATTTCAGTAGAGAATCTCATGTGGAAATGTGGTCAGGAAGGGTTCCCCCCTCCTCCCCAGTTAACTACTGTGGAACCCAAACATCAAATAGATTAATGTAACCTTACCGGGGGAAATTATTTTCAATGCTTGATTTGGGTTTTCTGAGTATGTCGCCTGTCTCCCGTGTGGTCTGTCCTTCATTAATGTCTGGACTGGATGGCTGTCAACTGTGACTGGTCCATCCGATGTGTGGGGAGCCCTCACATGAGAAATCTCCAACGAGAAACTTCGCAAACCACTCTGACATGTTCAAGCCATCACACTACTTTATTGTACATGCCACGAATCTGGTATTCCATTCGACTGCCATTTAACCCTCTTGATATGCCAAAGTGTAATGTATTGAAAAGATTACTTCTGTTCATCCATCTTCAATATGAAAATGTCCACACACTCAACAGTTCTGATGAGGTTTTTTTAAATGCACGCTGACGGTACATCTGTCATGATACAGTTTAACCAAAGGGTTTCAAATGAAGTTACAGACAAATACGTGAACCAGAGTCCACGTGATGGGAAAGTGAAGGCAGGGGTGGTGAGGAACCCAACTGACTTTTTGCCCCCCCCAGGATAAAGCAGGCTTCAACCAGCATCCCAGCACGGATATCATACACAGCGAGTTTTTTGCTCTCATAGCACTTAAGCTAGAATTCACTGAAAGTAGGTGACTGGAAAGTTCTATTGTTTGGTATTCATGAAACAGACACCTAAATAATCTCCAAAATGAACCACCATTTGAGATACAAAATAACTTTAACTGAAATATGCTCAACATACTACATACTAAAACTTGAGGAAGAGATTTTCACTCAGAAATACACACGGTAGAAACAAGAAATGTACCAGTTTTTGCACCCATATGAGGAAACTAAAATAGAAAAAGACATCCAGAAAAAAAAAAGAGGTCGAAGACATGTCCCTAAGGCCACATACACAAAATGGTGACACTTTAATTTTATTTATGTATTTTATTTTATATTTTACACCATGGTAGAGAATACAGAATAAACTTTCCTCTTCTCATTGTTTAAGGAAGTCGCAAGAGACAAATCAAATTACAAATAATTTTTGAGCGCATATGCAAGTTGTCAAACCTTGACCTTAGTACACTACAAAGCCAATTCCAAGAAACATCACATGACATTCATAACTCCCTTTTGCCCTTTAAGCTGCAGTCACAAGGTAACTGGACAGCGCTGACATTGATCAACCACAATGTCATTCACAAAAATGACCACCAGATGGCAGCAGAGACCGACACTTGGAACGTTGGCTTCACAGAAAGTTTCCTTCTCTTTTTACCCCTAAGAGGAACCTAAAATAGTAAACGAAGTCCAGGCAAAGTGGAGGAAACGGGTGATACACGTGTCCTGAGGGGGCACATACGTACAATGAGAGCGCTCGTATTTTACTTTCTTTTACCTCTTGGTGGAGAATTTCAAATAAATTTGACTTCTGTGTTATTTCAGGAAGCTGCAACAAAGCAAATTACAAGTAATATCCAAGCACATTTGGCACTTTTAAAAACCTGCTTCTATTCTGCTACAAAGCCAGCTCCAAGAAACGTCACATAAAACACGCTAATTGCTCCATTAGCCAATATCTGGAGACCAGCTGCAAGGTAACTGGACAGTCTTGACATGTGGACGTTTTCAATTGCGCTTTTAAATTACACTACTATCAAAATCCACTGATATTCCAGTGGAATCAACCACTCTTTCCGCTGACCTGGAGTAAGGTGTCATTCCCAAAATTGGCCACGAGAGAGCAGAAGAGAGCCAACACCTGGAACCTATATCCCACTAATGGCTTGGCTGAAAGATTCCATGGCATTTACTGTTAGATACAATGACAAGCACGTTTTTAATTTCTCCTCAACAACGTGACTAGGAAACATGGTAGCTGTTTTGTTCCACTGCCCTCTGCAACTTTTCATGCAGCTTCACCATTCCATCAATCCCACAACATTGTTCTCTCTCAGAGCAGAGAACTCTTCCAGGTGCCTTCTGCAATCTTCCAGGGAATGGAAATTTCTCTCCACTAACAAGCTTTCAGAAAGACCAGCCCTGGCTGGTGTAACTCAGTGGATTGAGCGCGGGCCTGCAAACCAAAGAATTGTAATTCAATTCCCAGTCAGGGCACATGCCTGGGTTGCAGGCCAGTTCCCAGCAGGGGATGCACGATAAGCAACTACACACTCATCTTTCTCTCCCTCTCTCCTCCCCTTTCCTCTAAAGATAAATAGAATCCTTAAATTTTTTTTTCAGAAAGACCAAACTAAAAAGCCATGTGAAGGTGCAAGGTCTGGTGAGTACTGCGGATGAATCACGACTGTGCGGCCACATTGGAACCATTTACCCCTGGTCATCACAGAGAAACGTGCACTCTCAGCTTGTCCTGAAGCTTACATGTCTTCTGACAGATTCCATACTCTTTTCCTTCCACAGAGTTTTCGGTTGGTCTGACAAGGAGCAGTACTTATTGCAAGTCCCCTGCTGGCTTTCAGCAAGGAGCTCCCACTGCAGGACCCCCTCCTGAATCCACCACAAGGTCAACATGACCTCCTCTGGATGAAGACTGCCCTTTGCAGGGGCTGCTTGGAGATGTTTCCTTTGTTTGGTCACAATCTCTCCTGTTCCACGTTATTCTCAAATAGCAAGGATTCATCCTTCCTCTGCCCCACAATCTTCATGGAAATAAAACATTACCCCTGTGTTTCGGTGAAGAACTACATGCGGAAATGTGGTCAGAAAGTGTCCCCCGCCACCCGGCTTTACCTCTGTGGAGCCCAAGTGTCAACGTGATTAACATAACCAAGCTGGTGCCAATGATTCTCGAAGCCTGATCAGGATACTTTGAGTATGTCACCTGTCTCCTGCCTGCCACAACATGGTCTGTCCTCAGTTCACATCTGCCCTGGATGAACGGATGTGGTCCAGGGCCACGTCCTGTGCCCTGGACGTGGACACAGGAGGGACATCAACGCTGCCAAGATGCACCTGATCTTTGAGACCCATGGGGCAACTGCAAAGATACTCAGCTAAGGAAAGAAGAGAAGGGAAGGTGTATGTGTGCTCAACTCACAGTGCATGCCGGGTCCTTTGCTTTAAGGTTTTACCTGTTTTATAACATTGAGGACTTTAGAGGAGGTCTTAGAAGAGTTATCTCCACAGAACACTCAGCCTTCCAGGGCTGCCCTTGATGTGCTCATGCAACAAAGCAAGCACACAGAGTGATCAGGATCCTTCCCTGGTGAATTTCTGCTTCAGAAAAGTCACCAGAGAAGGGCTGGGACTGAGGTGGGTCTTCCCCTGTGTGGTCTGCAATGTCTGAACCATTTGCTCTACAACGTCCTTACTCAGGGAAGGTAAGATCCTCAGATTTATTACCTCGCTGTAAATCATTGTCCTTATTTAGCTATCAAACTCACTTTTTCCCATTCTACTTGCCAAGGTATTTTCCCACCTTTTTTACTAACCTGCCTCAACTCCATACACTTGGGGACTCACACTGGCACTGAATTTGACACAATGATCATCTGTTGACAGACACCAGACACCAGAGCCAAACTCAAGATCCTGGACATCGACCTTTGACTTCAAAACCTGCACCCTGGAGTGGACCCAAAGCAAAACCTGGACTCCAGGCCCAAAGCCCCAAACCCAAAGCCATGTGCCCTCACCTGAGCCAGACCATGAGGTCCAAAGGTCAAAGACAGATGCCAGGGACTGACATTGGACTCTTAATGCCAGATTCCATTCACCAGAACCAAAACCTTCATCTACACATGAATCTCACATGTGAACCCAGGACACAAAACCACACGCTAAGAGGTGCAAGACTGTAGACCCACAACTGAATACATTTTGACTCTGAAGCACAGACCCTGGACACAGGATGCTGGTCTCTAACCAGGACGCCATGCCCAGAATTTGGAGTTGGAGCCAGACACCGGGCACCCGTTGCCAGAGGCCAGAGGCAGGAGGTGAACCGGATCTTCCCATTGTAAACAACCCTGTGATTCAATAAGATAAAACCCATGTCTCTCCAAATGCAAACTTCAAAATCCTGCCAAACCCAGCAGCAATGGGCCAAAAGACAGAGTGAACAAAAAGGACGCTGACCTTGGAGGGCAGACGTCCATGGTCCCTCAGCTGCAACAGGTCCAGGAGTTGGCACTGTGTCACCATTCACCCCACACCCCCGGCTTTCAGAATTGTGGGGGATAAAAATTATTTTCCACAAACCTTGCAGCTTTAACACCTGCGGGATCATAATCAAAATAACGTAATCAGACCAATACGAGATATTCAACATTTAATATGTGCATGAGTACAAAGGAATACCAGACAATGAGGTGATATCAGGTACATAGGACCTTTGGGAGTCTGGGGAAACAGGATCTTATAGCGGTAAAATCGGTGATAGGCAGGTAATTTATGAAAAGTGCAGCATTGGTGGAATGTTACTTTTTGTTAGGCAATCCTACAAACTATAGGACACAAAGCTAAAGTAATAAATTTTTCCAAATTTCATTAACATAATCATTCAGTTGAGAATAGGTTACTTTGCTTAAATTGTTAAATCTTGTGGCGACAGCAGCAGACACAGCCTGAGAGAGCTACCAGCTGCCAGGAGGGCCTTGCCCGCCCACAGGGACTGAGTGTCCCTGTCCAGTGCAGGGGACTGTCATCCTCTGTCTGCAGCCAGCAGAGGGCAGCGGGGCCCACGGATACAAGGCAGGTGATGATGCGGCCCCAACCAGGAGGAGAGCCACCGCCACACAGGCAGGACCATGATACATAAGGACCCCGCCGCTCATCACTGAGGGACAGGGAAATGGCACGGCTGAGACATCAGTGTGGAGAAGGGAGCAAAGCAGCCAGGACATCCATGCAGGTGGGCCAGTGGTGCAGCCAGGACTTCAAGGCTGACAATGACCTCTACATCGACGCAGACGGGACAGTGATGTGGAAGGGACACACACACACACACACACACACACACACAGGACGGCAGCACAGCCAGGACACCAAGGCAGAGGGGACCTAGACACAATCCTGACTTCAGCGAGGCTGGGACATTAGCGTGGTGGGGATGTGGACATGGGAGAGATATAGAAACTGCCAGGATGTGACACCCACGGGACACTGGACCACAAACACGCGGACACAGCGGAAACATGAACACAGGTCTGGTTCACAAAGGACGCCCAGTTACCTGACATAAAGACACTGCTGTTGTACATGGGGGAGAGAAGGAAAAATGAACTACAAAGTCATTTATATAAAAGTAATAATGTCCGTGACTAAGTACCATTCCATTCAACATTTGTACATCATTCACCGCAGCTGACCACCTTTCCTGCCGGCCTGCACTAAGTGTTATCCGCAGGTTGCATATGAGATGGCAGCAAAGAGCCACACTTAGGACATTTTTCTAAGTGATTATAATGAGCTATAAAGCAAGTTTCAACAAATTTCAAAGGACTGAAATTATTATATACAGTATGTTTCTTTCTGTCATGGCTATTAACACAGAAATCATAAATGAAAGGTAACTAGATACTCCTGATATTTACTAAATACAGGTCTAAATAACATTACAATCAACATTTATTGATATTCTACTATAGCCCACCAATTTTCCTGCTGACCTACCACTAACATGCTATTCCCCAAAGGCCCACGAGATGGCAGCAGAGATGCACACTTGGAACATTTTACTATTTGCTTGGCCAAAGGGTTCATTCGGTTTTTAGGTAAAGACACCGTGAAAGAGATGTTTTGTGTTTTCACGGATAATGTCATTGAACAATGTATTGTTTTGTTCCACTACCTTCTGCAGTCTTTCAGGCATCTTCAAAATTCCATCTTCTCCAAAGTTTTTATTTTTTGGCCAAGCCAATATAAAGCCAGTTTCAACAAGCAACGCAGCGTTGAAAGTATATACTATATGTTTCTCTAAGTGCTCCTATTGTACTGAAGCTAGAATTCACTAAAACTGAGTGACGGGAAAGTCCTTATATTTGGTAGTTATGTAATACACTTCTAAATAACCACAAAAATAAAACAATTTGAATTACAAAATAAACTGAATGGGGTAAAGAAACTTCATACCAAAACCTATGAAAAACATCTTCACCCTTAAACACACAGTAGCAAAAATAAAAGCTGAAAATATACAACTTTTGTGCCCATACTTATAACCTAAAATAGTAAATGAAATCCAGAGAAAGTAGACAGAAACGTTCACGTTGATCTATCTGCAAGTGTATATACATAAAATGATAGTAGTTCTTTTTAACTCTTGGGGTAAAATTTTCAGTAAATGTTTTCTCATTGTTTAAGTAAGCAGCAACAAAGTAAATTGAAAATGCTTTTCAAGCACACTTGGAACTTTTTAAAAACTGACTATATTTAGTTATAAAGCAGGTTTCAACAAATGTCTCACAAACTATGTTTATTGCTCTCTTTGCCATTAATCTGAAAGCCAGTCACAAGGTAACTACAAAGTCCCTATATTTAGGTGTTTTAAAATACA
This sequence comes from Artibeus jamaicensis, assembly GCF_021234435.1. Taxonomy (NCBI): domain Eukaryota; kingdom Metazoa; phylum Chordata; class Mammalia; order Chiroptera; family Phyllostomidae; genus Artibeus; species Artibeus jamaicensis. The sequence goes on from NW_026522037.1 coordinate 83,106, forward strand.
CTTCTAAATACCTTTCCAAAATAAATCACAATTGTAGTGGAAAATAATTTGCATAGAAAAATAATAAAAATACTGCATACTAGACCGGGATCTTTCTAGTTTCAAAAATGATAAAAGCTTCAAACTCTTTCTCAACCAAAGGTGATTTTTGCCCCCAAGAGGACTTAGGCAATGCACTGAGTCATTTTAGATTGTCCTGAGGGGAAGGGAAGGGAGAGTGTTGACGGTGGATAGAGGTATGGATGCTACTAAGCACCTACAATGCAGAGGACAATCCCCCAGGAGGATGAATCATGTGGCCCAAAACATCCCTGGTGCTGAGAATGACAAACCCTGCTGTGTATCATGAAGATTCCCTTAGAATACAAACAGCATGTCCCTTTGCATCCTAGATCTGAAAGGCTGCCTTTCTTGGAACAGGCAGCATGGAAGCTGAAGCTTAAAGAACAAAAAATGCGGACCATCTTGCCAACACTGGGGAGAAGCGTCCTGGGCAATAGGTCAGGAGGCAAAGGAAGATCTGTCCACTTAGGAGACCGCATCACACTCTGACTACACAGAGTAGTTATCTGAGGATCCCTGCTTCTTTCCATAGCTCATAAGTCACTTTAATAACTGTTTCATAGTGATACTTAGAACAAGTAATCTTCCTCTTTTAGATTCCAGATTTGACCACCTCAAGTTTTCCTCTTTGAAAATGTTGACATTTGCTACATTCTGTGTTCCTCAGATTACTACCAGAGGCACATTTCCTGTAACAAAATACTTGAGATTTCTAGAACCATGGTTCCAAGCCCTAAACTCATTTAAAGTATTAAGAATGATGTTACTCTTTTGTTGAGTCATTAATATATTTATAACTAACAAAGAGAATTTTTCTAGCTCCTCACATTACCTCACTTCTTCCTGTTTTTACTCAAGCTTTAACTATTTCTAGGTCACCTACACCTACAACCATGTAATGATCATTATTGCATGAGAGCATGTTTACCTTCATAACTCATGAGAATCAACTGAAAAGTATCACAAATAGAATTTAGTACAAATGGAGAAATAACATGCAGAAACATGTAGAAAAAGTACATTAATTATATAATTTTTTTTAATAAGACTCAATTGCAACAAAACAGGTAAAAAAAACCCTCGGGAAAAAAAAACCCCCTCAGAATAAACTTCACAACAATGTACAGGATCTTTACAAACAAAATTGGAAATTGCTACACAATAACAGAAACTCGAACATATGAAAAATATCATCTTGTTGTGGGATTAAAAAATAGCTATCTTTCTATACCCATTTACCAAAGTTATCTACAACAGAAATATCCAGATAAATATAGAAAAGTCATCCAACAGGAAGCAGTCAGTTAAATTGGGACCCGAGACATGTGCCCCAGAAAGTCTGGTCCCCCTTCCCTGCTCCCCACAGGGTGGCTGTATCTGTCCCCCAACTCCCTCACCTCATAGCCCCCTCGCAGCTCACCTGCTGCCCCGGGGCTTCATTGCTTGCATCACGTTAGGCTGTGAGCATCACCTCGTGACCACAGAGACCAGCAGCCCGCAGCGCCTAACCTCCAGTCTGGGTAGCTGTTCATCTCTCCCCCAGAACTGCCCACCCCTCACCCTGCCCGCCTAAATATGGCCCCCTCCCAGCCCCACCCACCTCTGTGGCTTGTCCCTCTCTCACCTCCAGCCCAGTCCCGGCTCTGACCTTAGGCAGGCCCCGCCCCTTCATCTGTAGGTTGGATTTTTAGTGGTCCATTTAAACAAAACCAGCCAGGAATCAGGTATACTTGTGGACATGCAGTGTAAGGAAGAAATGCACTAATAACATATACTTTACAAAATTAAAGACAACTCTGAAAAAGAACTTGTTCACACAATAAAAAGAAAAGACACAAACTGGGAGAAAATATGAATTACCTAAAACATGGGGTGAAAGAAGATCCAAAGTGAAAGAATGAGAAAAGATACACAGGTTGTTGCAGAAGCAGCTTTATAGTTGTTCACATAGAAAATGTCATAGTTATTAAGTAATAGGACAACAACAAACATTGTTTCTCGTATTCAGAACTCTAAACCTAATTTTGCCCCACCCTCTACTATGCAAACATAAACCACATGAAAATTACATACTAACATGCAGTGGACTTCACGGTAAAAAGCATGACTAGAGATGAAGGGCACTTCATATCAATGAGTTTAATTGACCAGGAAGATCCAAATCCATAAACAATGTCATACACTTAAATATATAGAACAGAGACACAAAGAAAAACTTATAATCATAATAGATTTAACAAACCTCTCTCATCAGGGGTAGCGCATACCTCTTTCAGAAACAAGAGACCACCTCACAAAATTTAGTAAGAAGGTAAGAAACACCATGAGCAGCAAATTGGATTCAACAGTCACAGCTAACCGACTATACACAAATTTTCCTGCCGACCTGCCCTAAGGTGTTATTCCCAAAATGACCACGAGATGGCAGAAGAGATGAATCTGCTTGGAACATTTTTTACATTGACCATATTGTAATAAAGCAAGTTTCCAAAAAATTCAAAGGATTGAAATTACATGAAGTATGTTTCTTGCTCTCATTGTAGTTAACCTAGATATCAGTTATAAAAGGTAACTAGAAAGTTCTTACATTTAAAAGTTATGAAATAGCCCTGGCTGGTGTAGCTCAGTGGATTGAGCATAGGCCTGCGAACCAAAGGGTCGCCGGTTCAATTCCCAGGCAGGGCACATGCCTGGGTTGCAGGCCAGGTCCCCAGTAGGGGACACATGAGAGGCAACCACACATTGATATTTCTCTCCCACTCTTTCTCCTTCCCTCCCCCCTCTCTAAAAATAAATAAATAAAATATACGAAAAATGAAAGTTATGAAATAATATACTTACCTGCCAGGGGAAATCCCGTGATCACGCAGGATGTGCTGACCCCCGCAATTTCCCCAAATGTGGGGGCCTTGGCTGCATACTTTGTCGTACTGGGAACCACGTTTGCATTCTCCTGTAAAGAAAAAAAATGATGAAACACACGTCTAAATAACCCTCAGAATGAATCACCATTGGAGTAACAAATAATTGAAACTGAATAATGAAAATGATACATTGAATACCTATGGGAAAATGTAGTGATAAATCTGCACATTAGGGGGAGACAGCTGAACATTCACAAGTTTTGCATCCATATTACAAGCCAAGAATAATAAATTAAATCCAGAGAAAGCAGAAGAATGGAAATAGGCAAGGAGAGATGTCTGGAACGGTATGTACTTAAAACAATAGCAGTTATTACTTGTTTGGGTAGGATTTAGAATTCATTTTTATTTTTCTGTATAATTCAAGTAAGCTGCCACCAAAAAGGCAGTCTTGGTTTGGGTTAAAAAAAAAAAAAAAGAAGGGATGAGAGGAAAACATGGCATAATTTAAGACAATGATAACTGGACTGCTGTGTAAACAACACCAAGGCCTTTTCTCTGCTCCCCCAGGCTGATCTCAGAGGAGCCCCTTTTCCAAAGTGGCTCCTTTGTGTGCAAATGCAGCCCAGCAGAGAGGAAATGACAGCACCAGACCAGAATGGGCACAGCAGTGCTGGGCAGCACAGCCTGAGGGGGAACTTGCCCCGGGGCTGCCTCACTTCAGGGTCCCCTCACAGCCAAGACTCTTCACAACTAAGCAGCAGCACCACTGGGCTGACCCACACAGGGGCTGCTTCATGATTCACCTGGAACAACACTGAGCTTCCTAACAGCCATGCTGCACTCACACCCATTAGTACCAAAATGCAGCTATTTGCATCAAATAGAGTTTCCTTCTTCCCCACACCCCAACTCTGGAACTCCTGCTGGCTTTGACTTGGAGCCAATAACCATCAGTTCACAGACACCAGATGCCACAGACAGACTCAGAACCAGACGCAGGCCCTAGACTCCAGAACCTGGGCCCCAGAATACACCAGGAACCAAAAGCTGAACCCCAGACCCAGGCCCCAATCCCAAAACTGTCCCCATGACCCAGGCCAGACCATCGACCCTGAATGCCAGACCCCAGACACCAAAGACCGACAGTGAACCCTGGACACCAGGTTCTATGCATCAGACACTGTAGCCAGAGCTGCACATGGACCCCACACCCCCACCCTGGACACAAAGCCACACCCGAAGAGGCCCCAGATTCCAGACACACAGCTAAACATAGATTTACCCCAGGCCACAGACCTGGGTGACAGAACCCACAGCCAGACTCCAGGGCTGGAGCTGGACTATTCAGCCCAGTTGCCAGATGCAGGAGTGGAACCAAGTCCTCACAATGTAAACAGAACCAGGAGTCAACAAAGAACATTCCAGACTCTCTAAGTCCGAGCAGCTGGCTCACAAGTACATTTTCATGCCAATGTAAGTGTACAAGGGAGGAAAATAACTCACAGAAATGCTAAATTACACCAAGCCCTGCAGAAATAGGCCAAAAAGGCTGACAGAAAAAAGAATAATCACATACTTTTGCCGGGAGAAGTTTATGATCTCTCAGAGGCTGCACTTTGCAGAATTTAGTGTCCCAGCCATGAATGTCACACGGCCAGCTCACCAAACCTGTGGGAGATTAAAACATTCTTGTCCTACCTTCTAAGTTCTGGCAGCTGGGCTAATAATTGAATTGACATAATCATATTAACAGGAGATATTCAGTGTTTAATACATGTGCAAAGAGAATTCTTAGTTAAATGAATACCAAATGCAATGAGGTAATATTGGGTATATGGGGAATTTTGGAAAATGGAAGAACAGAGTCTTAGATTTCAAAGATGAAGTGGGGGACATGCAGGTAATTTAGAAGAAAAGGCAGCATACTTGCCAGGTTGATTTTTGTTGGGCAACCCTGAAAACTTTAAGACACAAAGAGTATGGGAAGAGGGTCAACAAGCTCTTGCTAGGAGTCTTACTGTCTGAAGCTGAGGCGATTGTGCTGAAGCTCTCTTCCTAAACCAAACTGTGGCAACTAAACCTCTTAGGAAGAAATGAGGTGACAATTCTAAGTAATTTCTCAGTCTTCTCTTTCTTAACAGCCAGTTTAACATCAACACACCAAGTGCAAAATGGTGGCCCTCCTCATTACCACCTTTGAAACTTTAAAATAGAAGTTGTATATCCACAAGGTATATTTGTCCATTGGTCCATATTTCACTGACGTAATCATTCAGTTTTGAGAATCAGTTATTTTACTTAAATCTTACTTAAGTAAATGTTGATGTACATGTAATCCCCAAATCCACCTTCTATTAAATATCTGTTTGCTTACATGGCGGAGAAACAATCCTTTTTCTAACCTCAAGAAACTTTGGGCTGGTCTTACAATCCAACAGGTATGACACAGATTACCAAATGAAATAACCAAATTTGAGACATACACAGGCATAAGAACTTCATTCACATGAGAGTCAAAAACCCCACATGCAGACGAGCATCAGACATAGAACGGAGACGTGGGCACATAAAAAGTATCGAGGCCGTGAAGGTGTGAGGTGCGCTGGGCTTCAAAGTGTCCTTGCAAAATAAGGGCAGCTGCTTGGGAGAAAGTTGCTATCCCCAACATGTCCACAAGGTGGCAACAAAAACGAGCATTTCCTGTTGGTCTCAACTCAGATGCTATTCCAAAGATGAACACTAGATGGCGGAGTGCAGCAGTGTGAAAAGGGGTCTCACTCTAAGAGACCAGGTCCAGACACGTCGGCTGTGGGTTCAGGTGTGGTTGTCACGTCTTTGGTTCTTGGGACTGAGAAGATTGTCTTCTTCAGTAATCGAAGACCTGTTTAAAACAATATGAAACAGAGACATTTTAAGGAAACATAGTATCTTTGCTTTACAGGTGGAAAATGTTTCACTCTATCTTATCTGATGTTTCGGGAAAACTTTGTCCTGTTATCAAAGTAAAATAGAAACAAACTCTGCTTCTACGTCAGCTCGCTTTTCCTATTTACATTCATTCACTTAATGAAATTTATTCCCATTGTACTCAGCTTCGCCGTGGATAAAAACTTCCCCTCACAGACCCTTTACCACTTCCCTTTTCACACTCTGTGTCCTGCTTTTCCTCTCACTGTGGACGAAATTAATTCCCTTTCTCTGAAAAATGCATGCCCATATTTCACATCTTCTTATTCAGTAGCAACATATCTTGTTTTTCTATTACACACAGTCATTTTTCTCTGTTGCCTTTTTTGTATACTTTAATTAGAATTCCGAATCATTTTTAAAAACCTCAGTTTCTAATTAAAACCAAGAATAAGGAATTGTGAATTGCCTGTTACACCAGTATTCTTTTGATCGATGTTTATAAACAAATTCAATTACTTCTAAAGATATATTTACTTATGGCACAATTGTTAATATTCCACAAGAAAAGTTTACTAATAGCCTCAAATATCCTTAGTTCCTCTATAATTTGTAGCAAAACACAATTATATCTGTGTTCCATCAGCCTACTCCTCACATAATCTCACTCACTTGCTCCACACAAACACCTTAAAAAGCCACAGTTCTCCACAAGGAGCAGACCTCTGCAGATCCATGGGCCCTGCACCTCACCTGTTCCTCCTGGTCCCAGGAGGCATCAGCTGGGGACTGTTGGGCATCGAGACATGCCACCACCCCACACGAATGTCCAAGTGCCACTTGGGACGTGGAGGTGGCTGGGGCACTCCCCCTTGCCCCCCCAGAGGCCTTGCAGCCCGCACCTCATAGCTCAGCGGGACCCCCTCCTAGGAGTCCTGCTTAAACCCATTAAATTTGGAAAAATTCCAACTGAAATGAATCTACATATTCCGTGACTTCTCCTAAAATAGCTAAAGCACGATTGGAAACTACAGCCCCAGGAAGTGAAGCATCCCAGTCTCCACATCACTCACCGCTGGAAAATAAGGACAAAGGCCACCAACGCTGTGGTCCCAGTTACTCGGTAACGACAAGTCGCAGAACCGCACCAGCTCGGAGAACTTCCAGACGCAGTAACTCCTGGCAAGAAAGGCCCCAAATTGAACAACCGCGGGAGAAGCAACACCTTCTATCCTCTGACACCTTCTACTTGATTCCTCAGGACCATGCGGGACCCGCCCAATTTTGTTACCATATCAACGTTAACCTTCGTCTTTCGGGAGAACTGGTCACCGTGGCTACAGCAAAGAAGACCCTCTCCGCCAATCATGTCATTTATGGGACCAGAACTGTCCCCAAACTCTATCCCGGCCCTTCCCCTGGCGGAGCGCAGTGAGCACCGTCCCCTGGGGCGGCGTCCGCTCGGACAGGGACATTTGTCTCGTCAGGGACATTTCTGATGTATGAACGCTGACCCTCCCTACTGGCACCCGAACAGCCAAAGAAAGGTCTGGAGACAAAGCGCGCGTGTAAAGAGCCCGCTGACCGGAGGCCGCCCGTGCGCGCCAGGCCCGGTTCAGGCGTCCGGAGCCTCCGCGTGGGGACTCTCTCCTCGTTCTCACACCGCGGAAAAGGTGAGGATTCCTTCGCTCTTTACCTCGGCCCCGCGACGCCGGTTTTCCCATTTTTTCTTCTGTTCATAACCAGGATGGAGAGGGGTGAACTGGACGGCCTTCCCGAGCGCGTCCACGGAACCTTCGCCCGCTCTGCTTCGCGAATTCGCAGCCCGGCGACCCGCCCGCCAGTCGTTACAGGCGGAGGTCGGGAGCGCAGACCCGTTCGCGCTGGGCCCGCCCCACTCCGCTCTCTCCTCCTTCCCACGGGGCAGAGGGGCCCCCCACACTGTACGAGCGCGCGGGCCGTGTCCGGTCTCTCGCCCCGTCGTCCTTTTCCCCCCAACCTGTCCTTCTAGACTATTGTCCTCCGGCACCTCCGCCCACCCGCAGGTCCGCATCCCAAACCTCAGTTCTCTGCGCTCCACCCAACGTAACCCAGGCGTTCACGCTCTTACCCGGTCGGTACCGCCCACTTCCCAGAGCCGGTCCTCCTTCCAGACGCGCGCCGCCCTGCCCTTCTCACCTGGGCTTCGCCCACCGAGCCCTGACCCCGAACCCCGGGACCACACCCCGCCTGCACCCCCGCAGCCTCGGCGCCCCGCACCGGTCAGCGTCCTGGTCACTCCTCCCCTGCAGACCCCGAAATTTCTGGATGGACATCTCCGCGCCCCCTCCACTCTCCATCCGGAGACCTTCGCCCCCGCGGCCCTGCAGACGCCCCTCTGCCCACGCGGGCTCCTCTGCCCGCGTGTCCCGGTCCTGTGGCCGCTGGGAGGGAAGAGAAGGGACGGGCACGCTGACCGGGATCAGGCTGGGTCTGAGAAGGGCTCCGGGACCCACAGGACCTTCCGGACCGACAGAACCGCGGGGAGGCCGAGAACAGGGCGGGGCAGGTGCGGCCCCACCCGGACGCGGAGGACACGGACCCGAGAGCGGTCTCGCCCGGGGAAGGGAGCGCGTTCACTCGGTAAACACATGGGAGGCGTCCCCCGGTGTCAGGCCCGGGCATGGGTGTCTCGTTTGCAGTACGGGACCCACACTGGTGGGAGAGACACATGTGCCTTTGCGGGGCGCACGGCTCACAGGAATAAGGAAATAAATACATTAGTTTATAGGCAGGTAACTGCTGTGAAGAAACAGAACAGAATATTAGGATAGAAAAATGAGTGATCAGAAAAAACAACCTCTCTCGGAAGAAGCGGAGTGGACGCTGAGACCTAAACGTCAGTGAAGGGCCCGGCATCCGGCAGAGAAGCCTCCAGGCTGTGTGGACACCTGCTGGCGCAGGTGGAAGGGACCGCACACCTGGGGAGACTGAGTCACGGTGGGGAAGCGCTGCAGGCTGCCGAGGATGACAGGTTTCCTGTCATTGCTCACCCCTCACTCCTTAATAACTGTTCTGTGACATCACTAAAAGTAAATACTCTGGCTTTCTACATTCCAAACTTCACCATCTAAAATCTCCCTCACCGGACTTCTACCAAGATGGAGGCGTAGGTGGAAATCCCTTGCGTCTGGGCACAACCAAATCTAAAAACAATAAAGTTTTAACAACAGTAAATGCAACCCAACCACACAGAAAATCGACAATACGGAGTCTGAAAAGAACAAAATACTCAGCTAAACCACTAAGAGGGGCGAAGCCAGCAGCCGAGCGGGGTGGCCAAAAAGATCCCCGACTGGGGTGGTGCGCAAGCAGCTGAAGGCACTGATCCCAGGTGTGGGCCAGCTACAGGCGGACACAGGGAAGAGGCTCGGCTGGCTGTCTGTGGTCCGTCCTGCATTTGCCTGCAGATAAACCAGTGAAGAGGCGAGCATTGAGACCAAGTGGCCCAGGGCAGCGGGCTCGCACATTTCTGCTCAGATAAACAGGCGGGGGTGAGAGGTGGGACGGACTAGGCCAGCAGAGAGGACCACCGTTGCTCCCTCTCTGACCCTGCCCCCACATACAGCATCACAACCCAGCGACCTGGGTGGCCCCGCCCTGGTAAATAACTAAGGCTCCGCTCCTCATTGGTAACAGGCACAAGCAGATAAAAACATGGCCCAAGAACAGCTCAGAGCCCCAGAGCCGATAAATCTAAGTGATGAAGAAATAGCTAAACTTTCAGATGCACAGTTCAAAACACTGGTGATCAGGATGCTCACAGAACTGGTTGATTTTAGTCACAAATTAGAGGAACATATGAAGGCTAAACTAATTGAAATGACGGGAAATGCACAGGAAACCAATAGTAATGGAAAGGAGACTGGGACTCAAATCAAGGGAGTAGACCAGAAGGAAGGAAAAAATGACCAAACAGAAAAGAATGAAGAAACAAGAATTCAAAAAAATGAGGAGAGGCTTAGGAACCTCCAGGACATCTTTAAACGTTCCAACATTCGAATTATAGGGGTACCAGAAGGGGAAGAGGAACAGTCACGAGTGGAAACCTTATTTGAACAAATAATAAAGGAGAACTTCCCCAATCTGGCAAAGGAAATAGACTTCCAGGAAATCCAGGAAGCTCAGAGAGTCCCAAAGAAGTTGGACCCAAGAAGGAACACACCAAGGCACATCATCATTACATTAGCCAAGATTAAAATGAAGGAGAGAATCCTAGAAGCAGCAAGAGATAAGGGGACTGTAACCTACAAAAGAGTTCCCATTAGACTGTCAGCTGATTTCTCAAAAGAGACCTTCCAGGCAAGAAGGGGCTGGAAAGAGGTATTCCAAGTCATGAAAACCAAAGACCTATAACCAAGATTGCTCTATCCAGCAAAACTTTCATTTAGAATGGAAGGACAGATAAAGTGCTTCTCAGATAAGACCAAATTCAAGGAGTTCATCATCACCAAGCCCTTATTATATGAAATGTTAAAGGGACTTATCTAAGAAAAAGAAGATAAAAAAGATGAACAGTGAAAGGACAGCAAACTCACAGTTATCAACAACCACACCTAAAACAAAAGCAAATTAAGAGGACAGCTAGATCAGGAGTGAACCATAGAAATGAAGATCTCATGGAAGGTTAGCAACAGGGGAGTGGGAGAAGGAGAAGGGGGGAGAAGGTACAGAAAATAAGTAACATAGACAGTAGATAGAAAATAGGGGGGAGGGCAAGAATAGTATGGGAAATACAGAATCTAAAGAACTTGAGACATGTTCATGAACTAAAGGGGGGGATGGTGGGGGAGGAGTGTGCAGGGTGGAGGGGAATGGAGGGGAAGGAAATAGAACAAATGTAATGGCATAATCAATTAAAAAAAAAATCTCCCTCACCGAAAATGCGCACATTTGCAGTATTGTGAGTTCCTCAGATAACCTAGAGGGGGCGCCATTTCACTTACAAAACATTTGTGCTCTCTACAAGACCAGGGCTCCAAACCCTGAACTCACTTAAAAATCAGTATCCTGCTCCTATTTTATTTCATCGTTAATGACCTCACCACCAACAAAAGTTTTTCTAACTTATCACATTACCTCATCATGATTTCTTCCAAGTTTTATCTATTTTTACATAGCTAAAGTAACACAATTTTATTTACCTTGATCAGTCATGAGAAGCAACGTAATAATAACAAATAACAGAATTTGTGACAGTGAGGGGAAGGAGTATACAGAAATAAATATCCTCTATATGTACGTAGATATTGTAAGTTAAAGACAGAATCGAAAAGCACCAACAGCAACAAAAGAGATAAAATTCCTAAGATCAACCTCGACAAGAATGTGCATGATCCATGTGAACAACATTTAAATGACACCCAATGTGAGACAGTTGAACCACTAGAAAACAATGTCATGTTCTAGTGACAAAAGACATTAGGATGTCAATTTCCCAAAGTTGTTTATGAAGTTGTTTATGATGGAGATTAAAACGTCATCAGCATCTCTGGCACGGAAACACACTTGTTTTCAGCTCACTGGTTGACATGAACGGGATGCACAGTTAAATGCACAGAAACAAATGTCTGCTATTTGCGCAAAGAGTGGAGACACAGCATCCAGTGTCCTGTCCGGGTGACGTGCTCATGCAAAGTGGGCCGAGGAGCTGGTCACTTACATGGGGACCTGAGACGGGTGCCCCGGGGCAGTCTTGGCCCCGTATGTGCTCCCCACCCCCGCTCACCTCAGGACATCCCCATCTGCCATCCCTCCCCTAGTGTGCCCTGGGCCCCAAAACATGCTTCTGTGGTGTAAGGATTACTTTGGACTGATTAATATTTTTAAGAAGCCAGCAGACACGAGAGAATCTCTGAATCCTGAGAACAAGCTGCCTGGAGGCCCAGGGCCCGAGGACCTTTGGCTGTGACTGTCCCTCAGGTGATGGTTTGGAGCCCATCTTCTCTGGGAAAGTTTACGAAAGCAGGTGGACCTCGAGGCGGCAAGTTCATCCCAGGAACTGACACGGTGCGTGAGAACAGCACTCTGTGTCACCAGGGGGAGTGTCCTGGGCTGGCGACAGGCTGGGAACACTGAGAAGGAAGAGAGGGGGAGTGAGCCACCGTGAGCTCTGCTGGGCAGGAAGACGGTTCAGGCCACAGGCACTGCCATTTCACTGAATTTGGGGCTCTCTCTGCCTGAAGGCGCACCATTGGTTGGAGCACCACTGGCTCAAGTGATGGCGTTGCCACCAGAGCTCCTGGTGCTGGGCAGGGGCCGGGCCCTGAGCGGGGCTGGCCAGGGCTGGCCAGCAGTGTGCGGGCTCCTGACTTCATGTAGAAACGATTCGCAACACAAGTCCAGGTGACTGTGCCGGTACATTTATTAAAACTGGGACAGTGAAACAAGGAAGGGCTCAGTGTGGAAGAAGCGACAGGAGAGGCCAGGCAGGGCTGCCTGAGCTCCTGGGAAGTGGGAGAAACGGGGCTTTGGGGACAGTCAGAGGGTCAGCCTGGGATTAACTGCCGCTGCCCACAGCTCCCAACTGCAAATCTCAGGGGGGAGGAGTGGGCACAGGCCGCTCCCCACAGTGAGTGAGCTATACACTGGGCCCTGTGTCTTGGAGATTTCATCTCTCTTGGGAATCTTAGGTGAGGTCTCCAGGGAGGGTTTCAGCAGGTGTCCATCAATGCCCCAGGTGTGCACTTTCAGGGTCATGGTCTCACTGGAGGTCAGTGGCAGGGCAGGGGTTGTCAGTCCTTGCGGCTGGTTTTGCTGCTTTTCTGGGGCTGGAGCTGAAGTCCAACCAAGGCGTTGATGTTGTCTCCACGGAGGTGACCTTCTGCATCTGGCTATACATTGCTTGGCCACTTCGTTCAACTGTCTGTCTCAGGGTTCCCGTTCCACTCGTCCTGGCTCACTGGCCCATCTCCTCACTCTGGGGACAGACACCTTGCATACAAGCATCATTTACTAAATTTTGTCTTCTTTTAATCCTCACCAGAGAATACATGTATTTTTTTTCTTTTAGCGTCTTTTTTTTTTTAATTTTTTTATTGATTATGCCATTACATTTGCTCTATTCCCCCCTCCCTTCCCCTCCACCCTGCATACCCCTCCCCCACCATTTCCCCCTTTAGTTCATGAACATGTGTCTCAAATTCTTTAGATTCTGTATTTCCCCTACTATTCTTACCCTCCCCCCCTATCTATTTTCTATCTACTGTCTATACTACTTATTTTCTGTACCTTCTCCCCCCTTCCCCTCCTCCCACTCCCCTGTTGCTAACCCTCCCTGTGATCTTCATTTCTATGGTTCTGCTCCTGATCTAGCTATCCTCTTAGTTTGCTTTTGTTTTAGGTGTGGTTCTTAATAACTGTGAGTTTGCTGTCCTTTCACTGTTCATCTTTTTTATCTTCTTTTTCTTAGGTAAGTCCCTTTAACATTTCATATAGTAAGGGCTTGGTGATGATGAACTCCTTGAATTTGACCTTATCTGAGAAGCACTTTATCTGTCCTTCCATTCTAAATGAAAGTTTTGCTGGGTAGAGCAATCTTGGTTGTAGATCTTTGGTTTTCATGACTTGGAATACCTCTGTCCAGCCCCTTCTTGCCTGTAAGGTCTCTTTTGAGAAATCAGCTGACAGTCTGATGGGAACTCCTTTGTAGGTGACTGTTCCCTTATCTCTTGCTGCTTCTAGGATTCTCTCCTTCATTTTAATCTTGGCTAATGTAATTATGATGTGCCTTGGTGTGTTCCTTCCGGGTCCAACTTCCTCGGGACTCTCCGAGCTTCCTGGATCTCTCGGAAGTCTATTTCCTTTGCCATCTTGGGGAAATTCTCCTTTATTATTTGTTCAAATAATTTTTCAACTGGTGGTTGTGCCTTTCCCCCTTCTGGTACCCCTATAATTCGAATGTTGGAACGTTTAAAGATGTCCTGGAGTTTCCCAAGCCTCTCCTCATTTTTCTGAATTCTTATTTCTTCATTCCTTTCTGCTTGATCATCTTTTTCTTCTGTCTGGTCCTCTCCCTTGATTTGAGTCCCAATTTTCTTTCCATCACTATTGGTATCTTTTGTATCAGCATTCATTTCAATTAATTTAGCTTCCATATGTTTCTCTAATTTGTGACTAAAATCCACCAGTTCTGTAAGGATCTTTATAACCAGTGTTTTGAACTGTGCATCTGAAAGACTGGCTATTTCTTCATCACTTAGGTCTATCGGTTCTGGGGCTCTGAGTTGTTCTAGAGCCATTTTTGGTTTATTCGTGCTGTTTAGTGAGCGGAGCGAAGCCTTAGTTGTTTACCAGGCCGGGGTGACCCAGGTCGCTGGTTTGTGACGCTGTGTGTGGGGGCGGGGTCAGAGAGGGAGCGATGGTGTTCCTCTCCGCTAGCCCAGCGCATCCAGTCACTCAAACGCCTCGGGCTTGCTTATCCGATCCTAATTTTGCGAGCCTGCTGCACCGCGCGGGTTTCCCTTCTCACTGGTTTCTCCGCACGTAAATGCGCGCGACTGAGCGACCCACCGCGCCTATTCCCTGTGCGCTCCAGCAGCCAGCTCGCTGGCGATCAGCCCTCGGTTGCCTGCGCGCCCCACGCACCACCCTGGGAATTTTTTCTTGCTAACCTGCTCTGCTTCTGGCCTCGCTCCTCGTACCGGTCCAGCCGAGTATCTAGTTGTCCTTTGGACTCCGTATTGTCGATTTTCCGTGTGGCTTGGTTGTGACTGCTGTTAAAAATAGTTGTTCTTAGATTTGGTTGTGCACAGAGGCGAGGTGGACCCTCCACCTACTTCTCCATCTTGGCGGAAGTCCAGAATACATGTATTGATTTTTTTTTTTTTTTTAGAGAGACAGGGGAAGGGAGAGAGAGAGCACACTCTGACAGGTTGGCCATTTACCTGCTACAGTGGAGCTGCTGCTGCCCCGGCCCCCCGAGGCTGCCCTGCCCCAGAGGGACTGCCGGGCCAACGGCCTGCAGCCCAGGAAGGCGAGTCCCCCAGGGAGCTCGTCCTGCCTCCTCCTGCTCTGCACGTTGCTGGCCCATCTTGAGCAGCCGAGGTGCGTGAGCGGCAGTGGGTACCTGGCGGCGGAGGGAACAAAGACACAGCCAGGCCCTGCCCACAGCTCGACTCTGTTTAACAGCCCACACTGACATTTCTTTCCTTCCATTTCTCGAGTGCGCACCCAGAGCCATTTGCTTCTCATACTTCGTACCAATTCATATAACAGAAGCCGCCCCCGGCGCCATGAGGGGGTGCCACTGCCCTCGAGGGACCGAGAGCAGGCCCTTCGGAGAGTGGGGGGCTCCCACAGCAGATGCTTACAGCAGGCGTGTCCACAGTGTCCGCCCAAGCAACGGGCCTCCCAGAGGTGAGCTACTGGAGCCCTTCCTCCTGAGAAATCGAGGCCGCCCTGCCTCGGTGGGATGTCCTGGCTCAGGGGGCAGTGGGTAGACGCTGAGAGCAGAACTGGGGGTGCTCGGGCCCAGCTCCGAGAGCCCCAGCCGGTGCCTTCGTGCGGGATGTCACCCACCCACGTGACTCTGCCCGCCACGCCGCTCCCCCGCTTCCTCAGTTTCCACCCTCCAACCAGCTGCCCAGGGGGCCTTCCTGCCGGCTGAGCAGCCACACAGACCTGGGCTCCGAAACCTGGGCTCTCCTGGACCTGCCCGGTGTGTGCATGGCTGCTCCGGAACGCCCGCCACCTCTCCCACTGAAGCGTGGCAGGATCAGGGCACACACAGCTCCCCACAGACAGGCTGCAGGAAAGGGTGGACCCCGTGTCCTTCCCGTCTTGCTCCAAACCTGCATCGGGGACTCGGACACCCCCAGTCTGTGCGGGGCAGAGACAACCATGGGGACGAGACTCAGGGCAAGCCCGATGTGGAGCCCAGCCTGGCGCCCGCACCTCCAATCCCGGCTGGAGGGGAATGGCAGGAAGTGTGCAGAGGTTTCCCCGGAAACAGGAGGAGCCCACTCCCCCCGGGAGGGTGTTACTGATGACGAGACCGCCCTCTCAATTCTGGCAGGATCGACAGGCCCCCCAGGGTAATTTATATGAGTAATTTTGGACTCGATCGATAAAGGCAATGAGCTGATTTACACGTTTAATTTTAACGAAAGGGGCAGAGACAAGCAAGAACGTGTGCGGCCTCACAGGACCCGTCGGGAGGGAAGTGGGCGCATCCAAGCAGGTGTTCGCAGGTGAAACAGATCAGCAGTTTCCTCTGCCTGGTGGGACTTGCACTGGCGTTTGCGAGTGGTAAAGGCATTAGGGACCACCTTCTGGACCTGGGCTGGGAAGCTGAATGTTAATCCTGCCACTACTTTAAAACTTGTCTCAGAGTTGGGAGTGCCTGAAATTGTTTTCGACTTAATGTTGTGTGAGGACTTGGCAAAGTGTGGCAGGAGAAAGGGAGCGGTGTGCTGGACCAGGGAGAAGCAGCCTAAGGCCAGGGCGGAGGCCAGGCTCCAGGGGGGTGTGAGGGTCCTGGGGGGGGGTGCTGCAGGATGAGGCCAGGAGGCAGGCGGGGCAGCCAGAAGTGGGCCGGGGTGTGGGCGTCGGTGTGGGTGCAGCTGCCTGGCCGGTTCTCAAGCCGTGGGGTGTGCTGCCCAGAGACAAGGCTGCTGGATGGGGGGGCGCCGCTGGCCAGCTGACCACAGGAAGTGCCTGGGCGCAACGATAGCTGAGGAGGCTGCACGTTTGCTGGGGTGACATCTGTTCCGAGCGCTGCACTTGGCCAGGCCTCACCCCGCCCTCATCCCCTCCCCTCGTCCCCTCCCCCTGCACAGACAAGACCCAGGGCTGACGGTGCGCCTGGAATGAGGGACCGCAGGCAGACACTGCGGGGTCCCATGGGGACATGCTGTCACACAGTCGAAGCCTCACACACTGGCCACACACCCGCACAGAAAGGTGAGGCCGCTCACTCTCAGTCATACCCTCCCTCGCCCTTGGGTGCACACTCTGGAGACACATACCTGGACCTCCCCTCCACGTGTCCCTGGGCACATCCGGTGGCTCCCGTGGAAACTCCGGGTGGGAAGATGGGTCACCGGGTATGTCCCAGCCCCGCCCAGGCCTGCCTCCCAGGAAGGCGCCCGGCTCTGCCCCCACAGCACACCTGCTCCCAGCAAGAGCTCACTGGCTCTTTTCCCACCAGCATCCTGTGTCCCTGGGAACTGGGGTTGGGCACAGCCCAGGGCACAGAGACCTAGACCCAGGAGAGCCCGCAACAGACATGGTGACATCCGGGCCTGACCTTGAGCCAGACCAGGGACTCTGTACTGCATGCCCACTGAGAACAAGAGGCTTAATGCGGGCACAGGGCTGGCCACCCAGAGCCGGGTCCAGCCGAGACCCTTGAAGGTGCCCTGCTCTCCAGCCTCAGCTCCTGTGACCCCTAGAGGCTAGTGTCTTCTGGTTGAGCTCGTTGCTGTTATGCCCCTGGAAGAGTTCTAAGCTGAGAAAATTGGAGCCCACTCTGCACTGACCCCTTCCCTGCTGCTCACACCGGTTGCTGTCCCTCTCACGGCCTCAGATTGGACACCCAGCCCATCAAGTCATCAGCTGCTCGTCCTCCACCTGAGCCACCGAGGCACTGACCATGTACACCCAGAGCTGTGGGCAGTGGGGCCTTGGGTCTGGGTGGGCCCTGCACCTGCCCTTCAAATCCTCGGGCCACATGGGGGCCAGTTCCCAGACCTGAGCCCGGGGCCTCTCTAACACTTCCTCAGGCAGATGCACGGGCTGCCATGGGAGGCACTGCTGCCCTGTCCCCTGACCCTCAAAGCCACGGGGAGCAGAGACACCCAGAGGAGGCAGGCCCTGGGCTCTGTGCGTCGGCCTGGGCCCAGCACTGGGACTCGTGAACAGCCTGGAGGGGTTGGCTGGCTTTAGTGGGTGGGAGATGCAGATGCAGCTGGTCATTTCCCTTAAACACACACACACACAGAGCTCCAGGGGCACCCAGAATGGGCGCGGCTTTCTGGCCCAGTGCCCCTGAACTGGGGGCTCTGTTTTGCCATAAAGACTGGTCTCCCGATTAGTGGACAAAAAAGCCCTGCCAGTGATCCGAGCCCCGGGTGGTGGGCAGGCCGAAGGCTGCTTCCTGCCGTCTCCACCTGAAGACTCCATTGCTTTTATGCGGGGAATCCCGAATCCCTTGGTGGCCCTGCACCCGCGTCCCTGCTGCTCAGAGCCCCACTCTCGAAGATGGCCTCGAGGGCCCCTCCCGCCCTGACTGGTGGATCTAGAGCCGAGGGACCTGGAGGGGGCAGTTGAGTGCCACCACTGCCCGAGCTCCACAGCCACGGGCCAGCCCAGCCTGGGTTCTGAGGTCGGCCTACGGGAGGGCGCGTGTGTCTGTCTCGGTCTGTGCACATCTGCGGGTCTGTGGGCCTCTGTGTGTGTCTGTCTGTGTCCTGGCTCACAGGACAGTCTGAAGCCACAGCCCACACCCTTCTCTGTCTGGCTTTCGGTCAGGGCCACGGGGAGGTCAGTGTCCTGGAAAACGATTCCGCAGGACGCTGACTCAGAGCCACTTCCTCCCCACCCGCACCCACCCCCACCCCCACCGTTGGGGAGCACAGGCGCCCACAGCTCAGACCCACAGCCCTGACTCATCCCTGGCCGGCTCCAGCTGGATGTGTCCCGGGAAGGGCACTCAGGGACACAGGAAGGAGCCCATGCGGAGGCGGATCCCAGGGTCTGTCTGGGTCCTGAGCACCCCCACCCCCACCCGTGGGGCCTCTGGTTGGGGCTGGGGGCGTGTGAGGCTGGAGAACAGATTGGAACCTTGTGTTTCTCTGAGGTCGCCTGTACCCTGGACACAGGTCACATCCACCCTTTCGCTGCGTGTCCCCCTCTCCTCACGTGACACACATCTGCACGGCTTCTGCTCGGGGCCTTTCCCTCACTCGTACAGATTTACGGAAATTCTGTTACAAATTCCTGAGGCTCACCCTGTGTCAGTGTGTCCTTAGTGAATGTCTCCTCATATTTAACTTCTCTCTCAGCTTCTTTAAGGTGATTTTGATGAACGGGCTTTGGGTTTTTTTTAAGTCAAATTTATCTGCCTCTTATTTTATTTTTTATCGATTTTAGATGAAGAGGAAAGTGAACAGAAAGAGAGAGTCATTGGTCTGTTTCCCACTCGTTTATGCGAATCAACTGATTCTTGCATGTGCCTGACTCAGGATCAAAGCCACAACCTTGTCCTATGGAGATGAGACTCTAACCAACTGAGCTACCCGGCCAGAGCTATGCATTTCTTATTTTAGAGTTGGAGCATTTTTAGTGTATTTAAGACTCCAGGTTTTCTGTTCCCCTTCACTGGAAAGGCAGGGGCAGGTGGCTGTGGGCCTCAAGCTGGAGGGGGGTGTGTCTGTTTATCTGTGTGTGTGTGTGTGTGCACACATGTATCTCAGTGTGTCTGTGTGTGTGTACATGCATGTACCTCTGTGTGTCTGCGCCACAGGCTGGGTAGAGTCGGATCTGTCAGTAGGACGGTGCTCAGCTCCAGGCCTGGTCAGGCCCTGTCCCCAGGAGTGTGGTGGAGAGGCCAGCCCCCCCGTTTGTGCCAAGGGGAGTGGGCGAGGGTGGGGGCAGGGCCGGGCTCCGCTGGGATGCCCAGCCTCCAAGGGGCGTGTGACAGCGGCCCCCACAGGTGCGCTCTTGACCTTTACAGACAGATTCCATCTCCCAAGTCGGAAATGCACTTCAGAAGCTTTACCCTGAGATTTGGGTCGAAACCTTTGTCTCAGGAGCTGGAGCCTGGTTCCAGGCCCAGGGAAGGAGCATCCTGCTCAGGCAGTTGGGGTGTCTGCCTCACGGTCTCCCCTCAGATGCTCCGCAGGCCCTGAGGTCCATCAGTGACTGGCTCCTGCTTCCTGCTCCCACCCTCACCCTGCTCCACCCCAGGAGAGCCCTGAGGCCCCTCCGCTTCCCTCGCCTGTCACTCCGGCAGCAGGATCCCCACCATCACTTGTTTCCTCCTTCCTTCCTTCTTCCCTCCACCCCTGGTCTAGTGGCTTAGAAGAGGACCCTGCAGGTCAGCCTCGGGCACGTCCTGTCCTCCTCTGCCAAGTGGACAGCACAGTACCTGCTGCATAGAGAGCCCTCGGGGCAGGTCTCCTGGGGAAGGGACGCTAAGACAAGTCCCTGTGTCCTGCGCAAAACCCCAAAGTGGACAAGGCAGAGAGGAGGGACGTCTGAACCCAACCACTAGGCTCTTGATGACACTGTGACCCTCCCACAGACGGCCCCTCTCGTGCTCAGAGGAGGCGCAGGGCAGATGTGCTTCTCCAGGAACAGTTCGCTGCAAGGCCCCTCTCGGCTCCGGGCCTCACTCACGAAACTGAATCTGGCGTGACAAAGCAAGATGGGGACACCTCGGAAAGCCAGTCAAGCCGTGCGTTCATTCCCTGCCTGGTCTCCTGGTGGGATGGCGGGGGTCCCTGTGGCCATCGGCACTGGCCAGAGATGGGCGCTCTGCCCGATGAAGGAGTTCTGTAGAGCTGTGACCCGCAAGGTGCAAAAGGACAAATCATTGAAGAGCAGCCTCTTCAATGCTCGTCTTTCACTAATGTGGACCGAGCATGGTGGGTGAGGTCAGTGTGCACGAGGAGGATTCAAGTGCGTTCGGGACCCACTCACTAGCAGACCCCAGGTCAGGGCAGCCCCTGGACACCAGGCAGCACTGTCTGGCTGTCAGCTGGTGCTTGCGGCCCTCAGAGGGAACCCAGCTGGACAACCTTGATTAATTCCGAAAGAAACCCTGAAGGCACCGAGGCCCTAAGTCATGAGCAGGGTGCACCTGGAAGCTGGGTGCTTGGCCTCTGTGGGCTGGGGCACAGGAGCATGGCAGACAACTCAGGAACTGTGGGCGCAGGCGGCCACGGCTCTGCACCCCTTGGTCTCAGCTGCCCTGTGAGATGGGCCCTCACTCCTGGGCACCGAGCTGGGGTGACGGGCTGGGCAAGACTCGAATCACTGTCTGTCCTATAGAAGCCACCACCAGAGGGTGGCCCATCATCGGTGGACAGTCACACAAGTCCAGCCAGAGCCCTTCACCTTCCTGCCCTGAGTGGCCCAAGGCCACCTAGGGGCCTGGCACGTGCCTGGTGCCAGCCCCTGTCACCAGCACGAGGCAGGTGTTTCCTGCAGCTGTCTTCCCAGTGGTTGCAGCTCCCAGTGAAGTACCTCCGCCCTTGACGCCATTCTCCTAAAACACTGTGGCTTCCTGTTCACTTATTCTTCCAGATAAGCTTTTGAGTCACAGGTTTTAAAAGATCAGGTATAATCTTGCTTTGAGTCTTGGGAAAAACCCAGGAGAATTCGAGTTATCTGTGGCTCAGTCTGCTCAAGGCCAGTGCATCTCCGCCTCCCTGACAGTTTCAAAGCCACAGCGGGAATGTGGCCTTCCCAGTGAGTCTGGTCCCTGGCTGTCCCTATTGGGGTCGTCCCCATTACGTGGTCCACATCACCAATGACTTTGTTTCTCTATGACAGTGCATTCATTTGACACAGTTGGACGCCATTGTTCTTTCCACATATTTCTACCAATTACTTCCCGAGCCCCTGCTCCTACTCGGTATCCCAGACAGCTCTGCTCATGTCCGCACATCATGTCTGGGCTGCACATCTGGATGGGGGTGCCCGCCCTGGCGGCCTCCCCCACAGCCCCACCCACGCCCACACACAGCCCTCCTGCTCTGTGCTCTGGTTGTTCACCTGCAGTGCCCAGCTTCCTGTGCTGCAGGCAATTTGTGTCTCTTTTTAGTTAGTTATTTTTATATTTTTAGCTTTCCACTCTTTCAGGGAGAAGAAAGGCCAGGGAACACCCTCGAACACTGCTGAGATGGGGGGTAAATGGGGATGGGAGGGGACTGGGCCTGGGGCGGGGAATACGCACTACAATAGACACAGGATGTGTTACCGAATTGTTCACCTGAAACATATATACTCTTACTAGGCAATGTCTCCCTGATAAAGTCAACAGAAAACCATCCCCAGACCTTCCACACACCGTGTCTCAGGGCCGTTCTCATTCAAGGGACAAGTAAGCACTGAAGAAAAAGCTGTGGGTGCTGAGCTGGGCTGCAGCCTCCTGCTGGCATCTCAGGACCACTGGGAGCCCAGCCTCTCCCAGTCTGGGGCTGCGGGACAGACGCCCCTCCCCTGCCCAGGGAACGGGCTGCGGAGAGACCCCGATCCAGTCACTTCTCCCCTCTGCCCTAGGCTGCGGATCCCTGGCCCCTCAGGAGCCAGCTTTCCTTCCTCCTGTGCCCGAGTGATCTGTGTCAAGTACATCCATTGGCTATGTTGGGAACAGGCTTTCTTCTCCCAGAACCCTGTACCTTATCTCTAGTTTTTAAGCTTATTTCAGAGAGAAAGAGTGAGAAACATCGATTTCTTGCTCTAGCCACCCACGCATTCGCTGGTTGATTCCTGTACCAGGGGTCGGACCCACAACCTGGGTGCATGGGGAGGCTCTGAGCAGCCGAGCTGCCCCACCAGGGCCTGCCCAGGTGGCTCACTGAGGGTCTGCATCACACAATGAAGGGACCCGTGGTGAAGCCTGCATCCTGTCTTTTCCTCCAAAGACACCTCCACAGACACGTTAAGAATACACGTGGGGGGAAAAAACCTCAGCTTTTCAAAAATAGTAAATGTTACGAAACAAACTGCACATTTCCTATTTTCTGCACAAAACAGAAAACACGTGGCTATTTTCAGCTCCCGGAGCTCACTGGGAGGGAGTGCCTGTGTGAGCACCAACACCGCAGGATCCTTGTCTCTGAGCAGGTGGACCCCTGAGGCAGGAGTGTCTTTAAAGGATGAGCACTAGGCTGCTGGGCTCCGGCGAGCAGGTCCACTGTGAATGCCAGCCAGCAACCGGGAGGAAGCGTGCCTTCCCAGGGCCCCTCATCTTCTTAGGCTGAGCGAACCCCGCTGAGGGGCGGCAGCTCCCAGACTCAGTTTCCTCATGTGTGAAATCAGGGTAGTGCGACTATCCAGGAAGAAGGGTGGCTTTGAAGACTTCATGGAGTGTCAGGGGGTCTCAAAGGGCTCCCAAGGGCCAGAGTCTGAATGATTTGAGGGGAAAAGGAACACAAACAATATTGGATGATGGCCCACAAAGAGAAAGGTCTCTGAGTCGATACTGGTATGATGAAATACTCAAATGAACCATTAAATTTTGGAAGAGAAATAGTGCTTTCCTGCAGAAAAACTCTAATAAATGTTGAGGGACTGAGGGCAACAGAACACAAG
The DNA here is from genome assembly GCF_021234435.1 of Artibeus jamaicensis. NCBI lineage: Eukaryota > Metazoa > Chordata > Mammalia > Chiroptera > Phyllostomidae > Artibeus > Artibeus jamaicensis. The sequence continues at coordinate 106,244 of NW_026522037.1, forward strand.
CATGAGGCAAACAACATCGTAGAAACTGTTTCCCGCCGCTGGACGAAAATCAATCGGGGAAACAGAGGGCTGGCAGAGCCTGAAAGCCTCTCCCCCCAGGTGTATGTCAGTTACCCTGGGGAGGAGGTGAGAGATGGTAGTCCGGACGTATTTTTAGATCAGAGCTTCTCAAAAGCACGCCCCCTGACCCTGGTCCGCCTACTCTCTCCAAGGTAATCCTGGTTTGCTACACCTCAAACTACTTGGAACAAAGAATTATAAAAAGCACAGGCTTGAAAACAGGGCACAGGAAAAACAAAGGGAACACACATAGTTCCACGTTTAGACACCTTTCTTTCCCACCCCGACTCCTGGCCCCGCAGCTCACCCAGGGAGTGGGGAGATCCTGGGCCCCTGGTTTCTGGTCACGATGAACCAGGTCGAGATGAGCTGTAGCCGGTGAGAGGCCGGTCTGTGCGGGAAAGACCGAGCCACGTGCCCACAGTAGCTGGGGGGAGGAAAGTGCAGGCGGCGCAGAAACAGATCCAAGGACGCTATGCCCCTTCGGGGTTTTCCTGAAGGGCCTCAGAGCTCTTTTCCTCTTACTTTGGGGCGCAGGCTCGTGCTTCTCTGCAGGACTCTGAGCTCCTGGAGGACTGGACTGGGGATTTACGGCCCTCAACCTGCCATTAGCAGGGATCCTACTGCTCTGAGGGTGGGGCGCGGCGAGAGCAGCGCCACGCTGCTTCCCGAGCGGGAGGAGGGCCCACGTCAACAACGGAAGGGAAGGCCAGAGGCCCGGGGCATTCCTCCGGCGCGAGCGGCACCCACAGGCGCGCGCAAGGACGGAACTACTCACTGACCCCAGGACGCGGCACGCGCCCCGGGACCGCGGGCGCCACAGGCGCGCGGGCAGAGGAGGGGCCTAGGCGGGAAGGGAGCTGGAATCGCCTCGTTGTCGCTGAGGTGACGTAAGGGGAGGGGCGGAGAGAAGCGGGTGGGCGGGGCGGGGAGCGTACCAAGAGTCCCGTCGCCTTCTGCTGGCGTCACAGCTGCACAAGTGATTGCGCCACACTGCAGTGCACTTCAGGGAGGGTGGGTCGGCTCCAGTGTGCGCCCCAGCTTGGGGCGGCCGCGCCGATGAGGCGCAGAAAAACCCCTGGGAAGGGGTGCCCCGAAAAGGACACAAGCGGGACGTGCCGGGGGACCCGGCTCCCTCGACGTCGGCTCGCGGCCTCAGATCTGCGCGTGCGCACGGGCCGCCACACCGCGCCTGCGCAGTGCGTGATCGCGCTGCTGCTTTAGGCACGTAGGAGTTTGAGTGGCTGAGACCCCTGGGCTGGGCAGTTACGAATCGCGCCCTCCGTCGGGGTTTCCCCACGGAACAGGGCCCTCCGGTTCTCTCTCGGACCACTGTCGGAGGCTTCCGGCTTGGCTCGATGGCTCGGAAGCCCCCTCTTGCGTCGCGCTCGCTCCCTCTAACCAACCACCTGGCCTGCGCACCTCCCCAGCCGTCAGAGCGGTGGGATGCGGGGCCCCTGCCTGCACCGTGGCCTCCCGGGGCCGCCTCTGCCTCGGGTGGTACAGGGTGGCTCTGCATCCGGGGGCCGGCACTCCCCCAGCACCGCTCTCTCCGGGCTGGAGCCCGGGCCTGGGGTCCGGTCTCGTGCTAAACCCACCCGCGACTGGCCCAGAGCGTCTCAGCCCACCTGCTGGTTCCGGGACCCAAACGCTTCCCGGGCCCCCGCGCTCCGGGCAGAGCCCCGGCTAGACATCTGGCTGGGGCAGGGACTCAGCTGGCAGAGAACCGCTCGAAGAAATCTCGCCGCGGAGATAAGACGAGTGCCACTGAAGGCCCTAGGGGACAGTCCCTAACTACGTACAAGGAATAGTATTAGTGTGTATTAGAAAAATGTAATTCTTGTGAAGTCCTTGCGACAGAAAAACCTTGCGCTAAAAATCAAGTACAATTTGTGTCCTTGTGGACAGCGACTGCCATTAGAAGCCTAAACGCAGATGTGAGCTCTTGGAGCCCAGGGACTGAAAAATCACATTGAGAAATTGTCACACTTCGGGACTGAAAAATAAGTGGCTCCCGAGGCTTGGAGGTTACAGTGCTATTGCTTCCCCCGTGGGTGGGGTTACAGGTGCGGCTGCTCCCCAGGGTTTGCCCTCTGCGGTGCCCCTCCGCTCCCCTGACCACCACCCCCCACGCTCTCCCAAGACTTTGGTCACCACGCGTGCTCCTTGAGATATGTGGGGCTGCGGTATTGGGGGTGAGGGTGGGAAGCATGTCTGTCCTAATGGCTCCTGGGCAGGAGCGTGTATCCACGAAGGGCAATAACAGCAGAGATGCACCAATCACGCCAGGCCTACGGCGGGGTGTTGCAAGTGAGAACGGGAAGGCCGGTGGGGAAGAGGCGAGCACCTGGCATCCCCAAGGGCTGGCAGGACAGAGGAGACCAACCAGCCAAAGCAGGGCCTCCCAGGCCAAACTCGAGTGTGTCCTGCATTACAGCTAAGGCAACTGTTAGATCCGGTTAAATACATACCAATCCCAGAGTGTCTCCTGGCATTTTGCATTACCGTTTGGTTTTAGATTCTATTTCTGCTTGATTTCTCTCTTTCTCTTAAAAAAAAAAAAAAAATGGTTCCAGCACGGCTATTTCAGTTCTGGTTAATCAAGATCTTCCTACACTGAGATTTTATTGGCTAATTACAGTTAATTATAATTCTGGGATGTTTAACGACACCATTACGCAATTCTCACTGTTGCAAATGGAGAGTGAAATGGAGAGCATGTCCATTACTGGTGACCTGCTTGGAATTACGGTGGTGTAGCCTGGTGGGAAGACCCAGCCAGTGGAACTGCCTCTGCCACTCCTTCCGGAAGCTTCCAACTCACAAACCCAGAGCCCAAAGGAACCACATAGGATGGTCTGAAATGGAAACTTATTAACTAAAGGCAGCTAGTCATGTCTCAGGCCAGCATTTTTTCCTGACAAGGGCAACTCTTTACCTTAATGGATCCTGTCATCTTTTTGCATCTCTGATGACACACCTTTGGAAAGTCAAGGTAACTTCCCTTTTTCCAAACCCCTTGGGGGTCCTCTCATCATGAGCCCGGTAACCTTAATGATTCATAAACCAGCTGCTTAATTATCGAGACATGAAAAGTCTAGAAAGATTGCCCAACCTTCCAGCAAACGTTAGTCTGAGAACATGGATTTTCTTAGTACCCTTTTGCTTCTTTTTCCCTGATATCCTACCACCAGTCCTGTGGAATGTGCCAGACCTGCCTTCTATACAGCATGTGTTGGCCTTGACCAGGTGGCTTAGTTGGTTAGAGCATCGTCCCAATGCACCGGGATTGGAGGTTCAATCCCCAGTCAGGGCACATGCAGGAAGCAACCAGTGAATGCATGAATACGTGGAACAACAAATTGATATATATGTCTCTCCCCTTTCCTTTCTCTCTAAAAATCAATGAATAAAAAATACAGCACATGTTTGTTTCAGGGATGAGTGTGCAGGTGACATACTCCCTCAGAGGGCACAGGAGATAGAGGCACCTGTGACCTAACAGCAGCACCTGGTGTGGGTTCCACAGTGGCTCACACACAGAGCGGGGTGGCAAGGGCGGACTGTAGAGTTGGACAGACCTGCTGTGCACCCGTCTCCTGGCCCTTTGTCTCCAAAGCTGGGATGGTAACACACCCACCCCAGGGGCCACCTGGAGAGCCTCCACGAACCCGGTCCCTGTGCACGTCTCTATTCCAGGCGTCTATTCTGTCCCTGTTCCTGCCTCAGGGTGACAAGCAGCCCTCCAGGGCTGTGATGGGGGGACACAGTCTGCGGCACAGAAAGGCCTGGCCCAGGAGCCCTTACCTGGTGTGTTCAGCCTGTGGCTGACCAGATTCAAACAGGTGAGCAGCGAGATGTTGGACCAGGTTGCTCAGTTAACTTTTCTACAACTGACAAGATCAGAAAGGTGGGACCTGAAGCTATCTGGGGGGGGAGGGGACACCTGTGAGTGAGGAGGACAAAGTCAGAGGACACTGAGTCAGAACCACAGCCGTGTGCTGTGGGCTTCCCAGCACACGTGAGCGCTGCCTCTTGAGCACAAAACCAGCAGGGGCAGAGCCAGGAGCAGGTCACCCCAGACAGCAGCCTGGGGACTGTGACACTGGGACGAGGCAGGGTGCCGAAGCAGCACTGCCGGAGAGGCTGCCTGGAAGTAATCAGACATGGCCAGTGTTGTGTGGTGTTCCCTGTGATTAGGTTCAGCTGCACAAACAGAAACCCAAAATAACAGTGGCTAAAACAAGACCAGAGTGTACTTTTTGTCCAGCAGAGGAAGTGTGGAGGCCGGCATTCCCAGCTCAGAAGAAATTCGAAGTGGGGTCACTGGCAGCCGGGGATGCTTCTGTCTAGCTGCCCATGGCTTCTGTTCTGCCTCCCACAGCGGCTGCCAGAGCTCGGCCTTCACATCCGGCCACTCCCCAGTTTACAAGGAGGTTTCCAGAAGCCCCCAGACACCATTCCTGCTCGGTATCATCATCCCCAGCTCAATTGCCCACCATACCCACTGCAAGGGAGTCTGGTCACTTGAGTATCGCTAATTCAAGTGACCGTGTCCACCTAAAAGGGCAACTGAGTGCTGCTGGCCAAGCAGAATGTGACTGTGGGCCACAGAGAAAGGCCCCACCCACCTCCACCAACCCACAGGCCTAGGAGGGAGATTTGTGCTGGTCATGGCAGCCACGGTTCAGGGTGATTTTCTCAGTGATGTTACTGTGTGTGGAGCTCACTAACAAAAAACCCTCTGGCCCGGGTTCAGTGGGAGGCTGATAACCCCTTCCCCCGCCACCCTGGCCCCCAACCATTCATCCCAGGAGCCTCATTTTGAATGGAGCCACCTCAGACCAACGCTGCTGCTTGCTGAGCCAAGAGGGTCCCTCCCTTAGCCGCTGCTGTGTCCCTGTCAGGTCACCCAACACGTGCTTCCCTGGCCAGCAGTGTGGAGCCTATGACAAGCCATCCTCACACTCTGGGTGCGTGGTCCCCAAGGCCACCAGGAGACACTGTTAGACACCTGTTTCCTCTGGGTTGTCCTGGCTCTGTGCTCCTAGAGAGCTTGACCCCCCTGGGCACCTGAGCCTTCGGGAAGCCGGAATGTCCCTACCTGCCCACCAGCTCCAGGCACCGGATCCTCTGCAAACGTCAGCCGCCAACATCAGCCACAAACACAGGTGTTCCCAGTGTAGCGGTGGGTGAAATGCCGACTCCTGGGAGACGCTGCCCTGAGCAAACTCACCCGGTGCCAGTCCCGCCCCTGTCAGAACCCCCAACTCTCCGACTGCTGGGGACTCGGTCTGTGTGACACCCTGCCAAAGCTGGCTTGGGAGACAGCCCCTCCTGGGGTCCTGGGGTCCAGGCCAGAGACCAGGGCGGAGAGCAGCTCGTCTTTCCTGGCTGGCATGTTCTTCCTGGTGAGCAGGTAGCCCGAAAGTGAGGGGACTGGTCTCCCCCAGCTCCTCAGGGAAGCGGCGTCTGTCTGGGGCACGAGGGAGGCTGTCCCAGCATCCGATGAAACTCCAGAAGGCGCTGTCAGCCAGGGTCCAGTGCCGACAGCCCCTCACAAGCTAACTGCATGGCTCAGAGTCCCCTCCCCGCCTCTGACCAGAGGAGGATGGCAGTTTCCTGTGAGAACATGTGCTGGTTACCCCCATGCTTTTCAGCAAACATTAAACTGAGAACTGAGGACTCTGTTTACTGATAAAGCACAATTGGTTCCCCCTGGTGACTTTGAGACCCAGGCCCCCAGGTATTCACCATGAGTCAAGAGCAACTCTAAAGGAAAGGTGTACATTTGCCAAGAAACTCTCAGGTCTCCATTCCCGAAGTGACAGCTCAGAGCGCGGGGGGGGGCAGGGTCCTGGCACACGGACCCCGACTTTATAGCAGGTGGCCGTCCGAACAAGAACGCTGGGCCAGCAACTATGAAGTTCATTTCCTGGGCCCTGGGAGGTGTGTCTTCCCTCCCAGCCCAGATGGACGCTTATGAAACCTGGCACTGGGGTGGCCCCAAGAGGCCCGCAGGGCAGCCAGGCAAGGGGCTCTGTCTGGGCCAAGAGCGGCTGCCGGCCGGGCACCCACGGAACCGGCGTAGTCACGGGGCTGGCGGCCCACATACTCACATCCCTCCTGGCCTTTCTTCAAGGTAAAGGTCAGCTTCTGTGGTGGCCAACAGTAGCTGCCAGAAACGCCCTTGAAAACTCTCCATCAGGAAGCATTCAGACACTTCAAATATATACTTTATATCAAGTTTAATGGACACGTTGTTGCCTTTGATAACTATCATCTTCCAGTAGACAAGGCCCGGGGACTTTTTAGTTTTACTTCACAGAATAAAGGTTGCACAGGGCACCCTTCCCCGGCAGTGGCCCGCAGCCATCTCCCCCGTGGGTTCGGGGGGGTGGGGGGCAGCCCGAGGGGCTGCTCCTGCTCTGGCTGTGGCACTGCCAGCTCAGATCTCCGTGTCCTAGGCCAGGCCTGTGCTGCACAGATCTGTGGGTAGGACATAGGACACGTTCGCCAGGGGCTGGGAGGACGCAGAGGGAGCTGGACAGGAGCACCCTTGTTCTTGGAGATGTGGACTGTGACCCTCACGGGCCCGGACTGGAGTTCTCCCCGAGTGCAGAGCAGCCACGGCTTCTATTGCAGCCTCAGGGGAGCCCACTGGGGCGGGGGGGCTGCCTCTTCTTCCCTGGGGCTCTGGGGTGACCTGCTGGGCCTGGTCTGCTCCGCACATCTCATTCCTCAGGGCCCACGCTGGTGGCAGCAGCTCCACAGGAGAAACCTGACCCTCAAGCAGGCGCATGGCCGACACTGCACCCACCAGCATCCCGTCGGGAGAGGCCCTTCCCGTGGTTGCCGGGGGCAGCAGTGGATGCGTGGGGAGTAGCCCCTGAATGTCCCGGTCCCTGCAGGCTGCACCACATGCCACGTCTGCTGTGGCCCGCAAGCGCAAAGCACCAGGGTGCTCAGGAATGGCAGCCCCCTGTGAGACCTGTTCCCAGGTCTGCGTCTCCAAGATTAAGGCAAAACTCCTTAAGGCAACACACAGCCCCTGGAGAACTGCACTTCCTCTCCCCAGGTTCCTGAACAGCCATCTGGGGCCCTGACACGCAGGCCGGGTTCAGAGCTGGTGCACGGCACATGGCGGGCTGTGCAGACAGGCCGGGTCCTCCCGTCTCCCCCCCGGTAATGTTCTCCCGACTCACCCACCGGCAAGGTGAAAGCAGCAGGTGGTGAGGGAGTGGAGAGAGCCCTGTGCTGAGCCCCAGCCAGCAGCAGGGGAGGGTGCTGAGTTCCCGATGCCGGGGTGGGGACTGGATGCACTCGGAGGGGTTGGTCTGCGAGACCCTTGTCCTGACGCTTCGCCCCTGCCTGACTCCACTCAGAAAGAGGTGGGAAAAGGGGGCATGAACGGGGGGGGGGTCGTCAAGGTATCTTCCCACTGGGCACCTGCCCGGGGTCAGAGGCTGCTAGGCTCACGGGCAGGAACCGAAGCCCGGGTGAGAAGGACCACACTGGGGCTTTGAGTGACAGGTCTTTGCTGCAATGGCCAGACCCGACCATCCACCAGAATTCTGACCTGGGAGTTGTGGTCTTGAGGGAAAGGAGGGGGGAGGGGCTCCCATCCCCTTCCTGGAGCCCCTTCCTGGAGCCCCTTCCTGGAGCTTAGAAAGGAGCCACTGGGTCAGGGCATGTGAAAAGAAGGGCGTCTCAGGTAACGCCCCCATGTCCGTAAACCTCTCACTCCCCGAGACGTGGCCACCTGTCCCGGTCTGTGCCAGGCAAGGGTGCAGGAGAGGGAGAGCACCCAGGGGACGGGGCTCCAGGAGGCCAGGGGGCGGAGGGGGTTGCCTTTCCATGGGATGGGTGGGAGGGGCACGCTTCACTCTCTCTGGTGAATCCCAAGCTGAAGTCATGGGGCCAACAACTCAGGAGACCCTTGCAGCCATGGACCAAGTCCCGACTGTGCTGGCCGGAGGCAGCCGAGGCCGTGGGTGGGGCTCCTGGCCCCACGCGGTCTGGCAGCCACAGACTCTCCTCTTTGTAATGGTGAGCTCCGCCGCCTCGCAGATCAGAGTCTGCCAAAGGGCTGGGTGTCCCCAGGCACAGGCCCAGGGTCTCTCCTGGCTCTTAGACCGACCGGGCCCAAGATTGGGCGGGAAGAAAGGCCTGGGGGAATGCGGCCCCCCACCCCTCACCACTCCCACAGCGGCTCTGTCTTTATGTTTTATTCACTTTTATGTCCGGGTCCTTGCATTTAAAGGAAGAGAGAGTAAAAGGCATCATTCCTAAAACAGTTCGATGCTGCAAAAAAGGGGAGGAGCATTTCAGGGGGCGAATGGGCTTCAGCTGCCCCGCCTCCGGGAAGGCCCTGCCTGTGAGCTCCACACACGGACACTTTGTGAGAAACACACAGAACGTGGCCACTGAGTCACCCGGCCTCTGTGCTGACGCCCAGGGAGCAGGGGGGTTTCTGTCCTGCGGTCCCAGCAGGGTCCCAGGCCAGCGCACCGCGTCCCGGAGAGGGCGGAGGCCACCCTGGGCGGGTGGGAATCCCACCGACGTGCCAAGACTCTCTGTGCTGATTCCGGCATCGTGAACAGTGCCTGCATTTCCGGGTCTCCTTGATGCCGGGGCTTCACCCGCCGCCTGCTGCAGGGGCCTCGGAGTGAAGGGAATGACTGCTCTTGGGCCTCCAGGCTGGTTCGGAACCGGCCAGGACAGAGGGAGGAAGGGACCAGGCCCTGGCTTCTCTTGAAGCCCAACTGATGAGAAACTGAACATGTTTCTATGTATACGACTCATTTTCCATCCCCCGCAAACCTCGTTTCTCGGTCATGAGTTTCTCCATCATCATTTAAGGAGAATGTAAACATCACTGGTCTTTTCTTCTTCAATCCTGGTAGACCCTAACAGGAAGCTCCCAGGGGCTGGCGCCCTCCTCACCTCTGAGCCCCACTCACAGCAGAGGCCAGGGCAAAACGGACTCTCCTGGCCGCTCCACCGTGGGCAGCCTCCTGAGGAGGGTCAGGAGGAGGGACTCGGGGGCCTCACTCCCTAAATGACCTCGGGCACGTGCCTGCCTGGCTGCCCTCCGTTTACCCAGTTGTGTGGCAGGCAGACGGGTCTGGGAGCCGCCAGGGGTCCCTCAGCTCCAGGGGAGGGGCATTCACAGCCAGGCGGCCACGTCCTGGCCGGTTTCCCTCCGTCCCTGCAGTTTTCTGACAAAGGGGGGCATGTTCGTGCCTGAAATGTTCTCACCTCTCGCTATTTTTGCAAAAGGCCTGAACACCGTTGTTAAAAATAGAAATAATGAGGGAAAGAAGAAGCTTCTGACCTTGAGTCCCGGGGACGGCGCGGGCCTCCCAGCGTCCTCTCTGGCTCCTGGTGATAAATGATCATCCCGCTGCCTTTGTCCTTAGCGGGTTTACCCTTGGCCTACAGAGGAAGTTTCTGCCTTTTTTTTTCCCCAGCTGGGACAGTGTTTCGACCTGATAGGTCCGCACGGTGTTTGCCGGGCGTTCCTCACCGGCTGTGCGGGGTGGGGGTGGGGAGCCAGCCCTGGGTGCTCGGCCAGCACTGCCCGTGTCCAGGTGCAACACCCCCACACACACCAGCTCCCCTGCGCTGCACCCATCCCCCTGCAGGTGGGAGCCATGTGCCGGGCCAGGGTCCAGGCCCACCGCCAGGGTGGGGTTCCCCGGGAGGGACAGTGCCACAGAACCTACTGGGTTTCGTCCAATCACCGTGAAGCAGGGCTGCACACTGGGCGCCACGTTTTGCAGAAGAGAAGTGGAAGCAGTTTCAGCGGCACCAAGAGAGGACAACAGCGCCCCACATCCGAACCCCCTGGTGACTGTCATGAGGGAATTTACGACAGAGATTGAGGGTTGGGGTGAGGGGTCACGGGCGGAGCTGACTGCTTAGGTCTGCAAATGCCAGTGGTTTTCCTGGTCTGGTTACTTTGGGCCCTGACGTCCGGTGTCTTCATCTCTGTGGTCGGGTGACCAGGATTCTGCTGAGCGTCTCCCACTGTGCACCAGGGATGCTGTCTTCAAAGCCAAAAGCAGAAACTCAATGTCTTGTGACCATTTCATTGCTTAAGCTATCATTGCTTTATGCTTAACTAGCTACATTTTTCCATCTTCTCAAGCAAAGGGTATTGTTAAACATTTCCCTGGAACCCGAATCTCTGACTATAAGCTGCATGACAACCAAGGTGCGTGGAAGCACTTCATTAACTCGGACATATCTCCCGGCTCCGGGGCCTGGTGGCCACTTTCGGAGGGACCGCCCTCGGGCCTGCTGGGCCGGCCCACCTGCCAACGAGGGCGTTTCGGAGAACCCAGCAGAAACCGCGCAGGTGGCCTGGGAGGCTGTTGGCCCTGCAGAGGGAGAAGCAGCAAACAAGCCCCATGGAGGACGGCAGGCGGTCGGCATGGGCTTCTGTCCCCGAAGAGGACGAGACTCCAAAAGGGACGATGGGACGGAGGAGCAGGCTGCCTGTGGGGGCCTGCACTGTCCTCCTGGCTCCACGGAGAAAGTAAAGGCCACCCTGGGTGGCACCAGAGTGGACCAGGGTCCGATCCTGTCTGGGGGGCAGCCTGGACCCGGCTCTGCTCAGAGGGCAGGGAGAGATGCCACCTGGCCGTGGGTGGGGAGGGCATCCAGCGGGCTCGGGTGGGGTGTCTGTGGGGGATGCGCTATGCGGAGCTCGAGACTCAGGTAGTAACAGTGTTCGGAGAGGGAGGGAGGCAGCGGGCCTCCAGGTGGGCGCTCGGGTGTCTCCGCCTGGAGGCCTCTGGCGGGAACGGCACCCCCTACCCCCACCATCTGTCCCAACCCCTGCTCCCCTTCAGTCCCTCTGCCCCCAGCTTCTGGGTCCTTCTCTGCTGGCCCCACCCACCCGCACCCTGACGACTGCAGGGGCCAAGGGAGCTGGGCCGCCTCTGGCGGGACCAACGCTTCTTTAAGCTGTGAGAGCCGATGAGGAGCCAGGGCTGGTGTCAAGGGTAGTTGAGCCCTGGCCTCTTTTGGCCAAATGTGGTGATTCCCTTGGACTGAGAACTCCATCCACCTTTTCACCTCCATTCCCGTCTCCGCCCTGGTGAAGCTGGGAGCCGATCCAGGCACAGCGCTGTCCTGCAAGACAGAGCAGGAGACCAAGGGGCTCGGCCTGCCCCACTCCCTGTGGCCTGCCTAGGGGCTCAGGAAGACAGGGGGATGAGTCTGCCCATCTGGCAGACAGAATGGGTTTGGATGAGAACCATTGCGCAGACGCCTGATGAGGGGGCCTGGAGCCTGGCGCCCTCCTGCTCCCGTGGGGCCCTGGCAGCTGTCCGGGCTGCAGTGAGCAAGGAACCCGCCTCCTTAAGCCCCATGCTGGGATCCGCTCTGGGCTGGACCCACCAGCTTTACCCACGGGCCCTGCTCTGCGGCCCGCAGCTGCAGGGCCCGCCAGCCCCATCGCCATAAAGGATAATGCAGAGGTGTGATAAAAGCCATCTGTCACCCATAAAACACGTCACTTTTGGCAAAGCCATAAGCTGCAAGCTCTCCTGGGGCTCAGCCAAGAAGTGGCCTTTGGAAGTCTGGATAGTGACCCCAGAGCTCACTTTCCAACATGAGTTGCACCTCAGGCAGCCGTCTGCAGGGCCATCTCTGCACAGCCACTGTCCACCCACACGGTCACCGTGCCGCCCTTGGGCTGCCTTTTCGGCAGCTCCTGCCCTAGAAGCACCAACATGCCAAGAATGTGCCCGGCAGCCATGGGGGCCCAGGACCTGTCCTGTGGGTGACTCCTGGTGGTGCCCGGCTCATGCACTGAGTCACTGGAGGCGTGTGCACACCCCGAGTGACCCCAGGTGGCCAGGGAGGGGAGCTCGGCCCTATCCTGTGTCTGTTCGTTTCTCAGGGAGCATCGGGAACAAGGGCCAACACCTTCCCCGCGAGGGTGGTGGGGACCCTCTGGACACAACCCCCAGAGCCCAGTCTGGAGCCTGCAGGGGCCAGGCCTGCCAGACAGGAGCCCAGGCAGACTGAGCAGGGCTCACCGGCGGCCTGGGGCCCCCCCCACTGTACAGTGCGTCAGCATCAGGTTTTTGCTCCAGACCCAGGGATTTGAGGGGTCTGAATAAGGTGTTCTGCTGTCATTTATTCTCACCTGCACTTTGCACTGGCCTCTAAGTATCACAGCTTATTTGCCTATTGTTCACATTGTCACTCTAATCGCAGACTATAGATTTCACAGTCATGCAGAAAATGTTTGGTAAAATGTTTGACTCCATTTTACAAAATGCCACCTTCTAAAATGACTCCCCTCCACCCAGGACAGGCCGCTGTCCCTGAGAGCTGCCTGTCCGAGTGGCTGCTCCCCACCACACCTGGTTTGCTCGACTTAGCAGGAGTGTGTGGAATTTCACAGAGCAGTTCTCAACACTACTGACAAACGATTCTCTCCCAGGAAGGAGAGACAGTGAAGCAACCTGTGCTCCCAGGTGACAGGGTCCCCCAGGAGCGTGCAAAGCGTCTCCTCCTCGGTTGTCCGAGGAGGCCGTCCAAAAAAAATGTAGCCCAACTTCCACTTTCAGGGATCAATATGTGACCCTTTTCAATTTCTCCTGAGAAGACTGGCCCGTGTTCTAGCAGTTCTTCAGTCAATTTTGGTCATTCTAATGTTTCTTTAAAGTCAAATGTGAGGGCACCATCTTTTCTGGGACTTGAACCCCCCCAACTTGAGGCGTGTGGTCCCGCTCGTACACTTACTTCATCTCCCCTCCTCCGTCAGGCCTCCACGCTGCCTCCTGTGCTGGTCTTTTCTGGGAAGCGTCCTGGCTCCATCAGTTCGGCCACGTTCTGTTTCCGGCTGCCTGTGTTTTCGGTCTGTTCTGCACGAACCCACGTCTTCTTTACCTGGGCTGCCTGCTCTTTTCCCAGTTCCTCCAGCCGACAGCCGAGGTCTCCCGCTGTCAGTCACGGTCCTCCCGTGATGAAGGCTGGCGGTCACTCCACGTGTCCCCCAGCACATCCTCGGCGGGTGGCGTTTCCCAGGTTCTGACGGGCGCTGTTACTGTCTGTGCTCATTTTTCAGTCATCCATGGTTTCCTTCAAAACTCACAAATTGTATATGAGTGTTTTTATTTGTGGTGTTAATTCCTGGAGAGAACTATTTTAAAGGCTTAGCTTGTATTTTGTTAAACTGCATTACGTCCAGTGAGCAGACTGTAGATTTCATATACTGTGTGTCTGCATTGGTGTCTATGTGTATGGACGCCCTCAGTGAGCAGGCTAATACTGCCTTCGGAATTCTTTTTGTTTTGTTTTATTTTACGTATTTACTTTTGTGGGGGGGGAGAAAGACAGGGAGAGAAACATTAATGTGTGGTTGCCTCTCACACGCCCCCTCCTGGGTACCTGGCCTGCAACCTGGGCCTGTGCCCTGACTGGGAATCAAACCAGTGACTCTTGGGTTTGCAGGCCAGTGCTCAGTCCGCTGAGCCACACCAGCCATGGTCTGACTTTAGAATTCTTGACATTTTCCTAATGGTCAACAGACAGTCTTTGTGGTTAGAAAAGAATGTAAATTATGCATTCGAATAATACAAGGTATAGAAAATAATGTCAAGCTTTTTCATTGTTTTATTCGTCTGTTTTGGGCTTTCTTGATCTGTCACTTTGAATTAGAATGAAGAGTTTCCCTTCTCCAAAGATGCCCAGGCTGTGGCTGTGCGGCAGGAAAAGGAACGGGACAGAGGACCAGCAAGGGGACGCGCACCTGCTCGGGGGTCCGTGCTGGCGGCTCAGGGAGGAGGCTGCCCTCATCCACTGGACAGGCCCCCTCTGTCCACAGTCCCTGCAGGCCCCCAACCCTAGCACAGAGAAGGCCGGTCTCATGAACCCTTCCCAGAGGTAAGTAACTCTGCATTCCCATCAGCCCCATGCCAGCCGAGTCCCAGGCAGGTGGGGGTCAGGCCTCTTGCCACGTCCTTGGTGCCACCAGACAAAGGTCAAACCACACACCTGCAGCGCCTGGGCCCCCAGTGGGTGCTCAGTGAAGACCCCTCCCTGCTGCCTGGGACACAAGCCCTCCCCAGAACAGCCTGTGGCCACCAGCCCCAGGAGTGACCGTGGTGGGTCAGGAAAGCAACGCAAACCTGGGCAGCTGTGGCACCAGGACCCGAGCTGGTGGGCGGGTGCCCGAGGCCCCCTCCCCTATGCCTGGCCTCGGGGTGTAGGCAGGGCTGTTCCAGGGGAAGGAGGCCGGCCAGTTCAGGGGCCCATCCCGCTGGGGAGTCTCCGCCCCCGTCCCCAACTCACCTCCCACCTCAAGGCCCTCATGCCCCTCTGAGACCCCCAGGGTCTCGGCACTTTCGGGTCCCCCGCTCAGGACACTGTCCCACAGACCTGCGGGCTCCCATTCCCTCCTGTACAAGCTTCTGTTCAAATGTCGCTTTCTCAGGGGCCTTCCCCTCCCAGGGGCACATTCTTCTGTGGGATTCCTGTCACCACCTGACATGTCACATACTGGCTTTGGAATGCCAGTTTTGGGAGGACAAAGTCCCCAGAATCATTCTCCAGTCTCCAGTGAGGTCACACGTTAACCCCCTGGCCCCCTGGCCCCCTTCCCAGAGCCCCCACCCGCCAGGCTGTGAGGCAGGGGCCTGCGGGGTTCCCAGCCCTTGTGTGTGTGCGCGAGTGTCCGCTTTTTGTGGTTCCCCAGATGGACCAGTCGAACCAAATCCAGTTACTCCTCGGAGCCCAGTCTGAAGAAACCAGGCAAAAAGTCCATCTGAGGGCTGTTCACAGCCTGCCCTCCTGGGGGCGTGCTGTTCTCAGAGGCATGTTCCACGTGTGTCACCTTAGCCTGTTGACACATGACCACAGGTCGAATGCTCTGAGGATCCTGCATGAAGGGAGCATTAGCCCAAGGGCAGGAGAGGCAATTCAGGTCGCAGGGGGTGCCGGGAAAATGGGGGGGAGGGGGGTACAGGAGAAAGTAAGCTGGTTACTGGGATGACAGTTGAGATGCACCAGGCACTAGATGGCGGAGCCGTGCAGTGGTGACGGGAGGGTCCAAACGACAGCTCAGCTGGACGGGGGCTGGGGGCGCAAAGCGCTGGAAATGCCCAGCGAGCCTCAGCTCGTCCACAGTCTTCGGGACCAGCCCACCCCACCCACTCCCTGAGGACACTGACCAGGGAAAGGGGGGGCGGCAGCTACAGGACACACCCTCATCCCCACCACCAGCTAACGGGGCCCTGGAGGGGCTGGGGGGTCACCAGGAGGCTCATCCTGCCCCCCCCACCCCAGGTGCAGCCAGGAGGGGCCTGACGGTGGACCTGTGCCTCAGCTGCCACCCTGTTTCCACGGTCTCTCTGAGTGACCGGTGCGAAGTGGCCTCTCCTGTACACGGACGGTGCTGTCAGTGGGCAGGGCTGGAGGGAAGGACAGAGGGGGAGGGAGGGAGCTCCAACGTCAGGGACAAAACTGCCCCACTGGCCACACCCACTCAGATGCACCGTGGCCCTCTTCCTCCCACTGCCCCCGGCCTCCAGTGCCTCCAGCCCCAGGGGGCCTGAGTCCAGCCCTTCCATCCACTTCCAACCAGGTGAGCGGAGACGCCCCTCCTCTCCAGGCCGACCAGAGAAAATGGGCCCTGACCCACCTGAGAGGGAGCTGAGGGCCTGCAGGGCGGTGGGTGCCCAGTGCTCGGGAAAGCGCAGGGCTCCCCCCTCGGGGCTTCCCCACCAGAGACTGCCCTCTCGGTGGGCTGAGAGGCTGTGTTTGGGGCGGTTCTACTTGCAGGGCCTCTGGGCCGGGGTAGAGGCTAGCCAGGCTCCCTTACCTTCCTCACGCTGGCCCTGGGCTGAGTGCACGTTCACAGCCCCTGCTGGGGCTGCCAGTCTCCAGGCTGTGCGGGCCCAGCAGAGGCCAGGACGGGGAAGTAACGCGCCCCTGGGGGTGGGTGGCTGACTCTGGGCTTCTGGGAGAAAGTGACACACACACACAGTCTCACCACGTGCCGGCCCCTCTCCCTGCCCAGCGAGTCCTAGCTCCGGGCGCCGGCCTGGCCAGAGTTAGGCCGCCGGTGGGGTCCCCTTGGGTAGGGTGGGGCCCGGCCGGCTGCTGGAGCCTGGCCGCCGTTCTAGGGCCCGCTCTGGATGTGGATCAAATACCGCGCTCCTGGCTCCTCTCGTAGTGTCTCTCCGATGGTGGCCCCTCCGTCCCCTCCTCCGCCCCATCTCCCGCGGCGAGGGGGTGGGGCACAAGGTCGCGGTTTGGTCGTGCAGACGCCCAGAGGCTTCGGGGAGATACGTGGCCTGGGCTTCTGGTCCTCGGCTCGGCGGGACCGAGGCCGCAGCAGGCCCCGGGCGGGCGGGCAGAAGCCCTGGGCGCGGCGGCCTGGCCGGAGAGCCCACCGGGACAGCGTCCGCGGGGCGGCAATCCTCTGCGGCCGCGGGAGCCCCGAGCGCCGACCCCGCGCGCTCCCGCCGCCCTCTCTCGGGCGTCTCCGGCTCCTCTCGGCAAACCGCGGAAGGAAGGCGCCCTCTCCGTAACGGGCCCGGAGCTGCACAGGCATCGCGGGGCGCGGCCGAGGGGAGGAGGAAGGAGAAAGGGAGCGGAGTCGGCCGGGCCGGCAGTGACTCGCGGGGCTGCGGCTCCGCCAATCTGCGGACGCTGACGCGGGGGGCGGCTCCGCCGCGCTCGGATATCTGCCCGCCGGGGCGCGGGTCGCCGAGAGGCTTGTCCGGGAGGGCGCAGCGCTCTGGGGACGCCGCTGCACCTGCTGTGGATCTCGCCCGCCGCTCCGTGCGCCCCCACCCCCCGCCCCCGCCTCCCCCTCCGTGCCCACGATCCTGAGCCCTCGTTCCCCTCTAGGTCCCCGCCTCCCGGCCGCAGCGCGAGAGAGCCGAGCCCTGCCCGAAGGAGCCGCCCCTTCTCCGTCTGGCCAGCCTGGCGTCTAGCGAGGCCCACCGAGCCCCGGATCCTATTGCGCCGCACGGTCGCCACCACCTCCAGGCCGCCGCGCCCCGGCCGGCATGAGCCGCCGCGCCGGGTCCCTGCGCGCCTGATGAGCGCGGCCGGAGACCGGAGCCGGCCACTTCGCGCGCCGGGCCTCCCCCGACTGCACCCCCAGCTCCCCGGACCAAGGCCATTGGGCCCCGCCGCTGAGGGCGCGGCCGCTCCGGACAGTCGAGAGAGAAGGGCCCGGAGATGGCCCGGCGAGCGTGCGGTTTGGCGGCGGGCTCCTTACACGTGGTGCGGGCTCGGGGACAGCCCCCGAGCTGGTAGCGGTCTGAAGCCAGATGGACCTTGACCAGAGCCGCGGCGCCGATTTCGTGCCTGGCCAATACTAGAGGGGCTCGGGCGGGCCCGCTGGCGGAGAGCGCCGGCCGTGAAGATGATCCTGGTACGCAGGTTCCGAGCGCTCGTCCTGACAGTGTTTCTGGCGGCCTGCGCGCTGCACATCGTGCTGGACCTGCTGCCCAAGCTGGAGCGGCGCGCCGCGCGGCCATCGGGGGAGCCCGGCTGCTCCTGCGCGCAGCCTGTGGCCGAGGCGGCGGCCCCCGGCTGGGCCAAGGCCAGGGGCCGGCCCGGGGAGCCTCCAGCCCCCGCCTCGGCCGCCGGGGACTCGGGCTGGCCCAACAAACACACGCTGCGCATCCTGCAGGACTTTAGCTCCGACCCTTCCTCCAACCTCACGTCCCACTCCCTGGAGAAACTGCCACCCGCAGCCGAGCCTGCGGAGGGCGGGTTACGGCGGCAGGATCCCGGTGCCCTCAGGCCTCGCGACCCCGCGCACCGGCCGCTGCTCCGAGACCTCGGTGCCCGCCGGTCCGCGCCGCCCCCTGGCCCGAGCGGGGACGGCTCCCTCCTGGCCAGGCTGTTTGAACACCCGCTGTACCAGGTCGCCGTCCCGCCGCTAACGGAGGACGACGTTCTTTTCAACGTGAACAGCGACATCAGGTTCAACCCCAAGGCGGCGGCAGAGAACCCCAACTGGTGAGTGGGATCCAGGGCCACTTGGAGTGGGTGCTGGCAGGTCCGACGCCTGAGACGACCACACGTCCTTTGACAGTAAAGACCCACCTGTGTCGTTTGCCCGGAAATGGCCGTTCTGCGACCCGGGCATTGTGTGCAGACAGCCAGCAGGCCCCAGGGAAGGGGAGCTTTGTGCGCCCTCCGCCCTCAGGCTGCCACTTGCTCAGGGCACTGTCTTTGTCTGCAGAGGACTGTGCTTCCCCAGGAAGGGCTGAGCCCTGGGTGCTGGCCAGGAGGGCAGACTGGGCGCTGGGCAAGCGGAGCCGGGGTGGCCAGTGCCTTCGAGGCCCTGGGCGCTGGCTTGGGAAGGGGAGTCAGGCAGTGAATGAATGAGCTGGCGAGGGAGCGAGGGCGTGCCCACCGCCAGCCCTTCCTGGGGAGCTGCTGGCTGCCAGGTTTTCAGATACTTGTCGGACACGCCAGGATGGTCTGGAGAGGCCTAGGGGGCTGTGTGAGCCGGGCATGGAGAACACGGTCCACCAAGGCTGTGCAGGCTCAGAAGCGGCCTCACCAGGGCGCCCCCAGCCACGGTGCCTGCTGTGCCAGCTGCTCGGGGTGGCAGCTCTGGAGAGGCAGGAAGCACCCTCCAGAAACATCTCTTTAAGCTGCTCAGGTCTGAGCCCTTCCCCCCAGGCCCTCCTCAGCCACAAAGACCAGAATGAGCAGGTGCTGGAGCCGTGAAACATTAACCAGCAGCAAGGCTGGAATAAACCCCCCGCAGCGGGCTGCCCAGGCCAGGAGGGGAAGGCCGGGTGTGCGAAACATCTTGCAAGGACCCGTCTCCCCTGACAGTTGACCAGGCCCATAGTTTTGTGTCTGAACACCCCCAGGTACGCGTCTGGGGGCCTCTGGGCTTTGTCTGCTGGCCAGGATCAGGGAGAAGCTTAGAGCTTTGGGATCGGAACAGTGCCCTGGCCTGTGACTTTCAAAGGAGAAATGGCATCTAGGGCCCCCACCATGGCCACTGTGGGAGGGGGCTCAGGACCCAAGGGCCTCATGTGCCAGTGAATTAGAGCAGAGACGAGGCCCCCCCTTTCCCTGCAGCCCAGCAGGGAGCAGGGCTTGCTCGACCCCAGACCAGACCCTCTGTCCAGACGCCCGCCCGTGAGGATGGCCTCGTGTGTGGCAGGCAGATCCTGCCTCCTTTCTCTCTCCCCACCCAGGCCTGCTCTCATTAAAATCAAATTTAGCGTATTGCATCATCCCTGCCCCGGTTGTTGGCACCACAGCAGGGCTCCCAGGGAGCGACTCTGACAACTGGGCGTGTCAGTGACTCGCAGTCAGGCTGCGGTCAGAGGTGAGCCGGTCCTCCCACCCCAGGAGGCGCCGAGGCCCCTGGTCCCCCAAGCTGACATCATGTTTGTTGGGCTGTTTTGGTGACCCCGGGACAGACCTGATGGGGCCCAGCGCTGACGCCCTGGACTTGCTCCTGCTGTAGTTATAGCTGTCTGTGGCGGCTCTGAGGGTAAGTAGGGGTTACGAGCCTTGAGATGTGTTATTACTCGGCACAACAGCAGCCACAGAAAAGCAGGGACGCGGCAGGCTCCTGCCAGCACAGAAGTGCCTTTGAACGAACCCATCCTCTGCACCCCGAGTCCAACCCCCTCTCCTTCTCAGTCCTCTCCCCACTGACACCAGTCACCTTCATCGCCACAGGCCCCAGGAAGGTCCCGAAGATGAGGGATTCTTGCCCACGGGGGAGGCAGTGGTGGACAACTACCCCAACTGGCTCAAGTTCCACATCGGCATCAACCGCTACGAGCTGTACTCCAGACAGAACCCGGCGGTGGACGCCCTGCTGCAGGACCTCGGTGTGCAGAAGATAACGAGCGTCGGTAGGTCTCCACCGGCGGTTCCATGGGCCTGGGAGCCGCAGGGCTCTTGGGAAGGGTCAGGGGACGTCCTGCTGTCCGCACCTGTGCAGAGGGGCCCAGCCGTTCTCGACCTTGGGCCCCTCCTCCAGTGGACAGGGGGTGTCCCTGGGGGCTGCGGCCCCTCCCTCAGCCACACTCTGAGGCTCCCCGCGGCCGGGCCAGCGTCCAACTGCAGCCCAGTGCTCCTGCCGCTTCGTGTGGGCGGGGAGTGGCCAGGGCTTTGCTGTCTGGGGTGGAGACCCATCGCTGAGCACTTTGGGCTCCACGGAGTCAGAGAAAGAAGGGCCCCCAGTCACTATTTCAGGGCAATGTTCTCGGACCTGTAAGCGATTCTTTGAGAAAGTCCCTGTTAGTCACCGGTGGCTCGGAGAAGCTCGGGGCAGGCTGAGCCTTGGCCTAGGAAGCACCACTTCCAGGGGCCTTTCAGGGCATGCCTGTCCGGCGGGGACGCCTGAGAGCAGGTCTCCCTGCTGTGCACGGAGCAGGCAGCTCTGGGCACTGCTGCTTGGTGTGTGGTAAGCGGTTTCTCTTCCAGCCACCTGGGGTTTTGTCCAGCTGCTGACAAAGGGCAGTCAGGTGTCACCTGTACAACAGGCAGGTGAGTTCTCCAGACCCTTTTACAGACTGGTTTTGACATTCTCAGCCTGAGCTCATGGGCTGGGGGAAGACAGGACGACGGTCTCTCTCAGCATGTGTTGTGCACCTCGTGAGGGACAGCTGGCCACACCTCCCCCAGGGCCCAGGACCTCTGCTCTGCTGGGAGGCAGCTCCTGTGAGAGGCGGGGCTGGGAGACACCTGCAGAGGGGTGCCCCTTTTACTCCCAGAGCAGCCGTGGCTGTTAAAGAAAGATGCCGCCCCCTGACCAGCTCCCTCGTCTGTTCTGCCGGCTTTGTGGGCACTGCTTGCCTCTCAGGCCCCTCCGGGGTCAGGGGCAGTGGGGGATGAATCCTGTCACAGAGAGATCCTGCTGCCCCCTGACCTGAGCTCCAGGCGGGCACAGGACACACACGCTGACCAAGAGAAAATGCTCTGGGTGCCATGGGGTACAGCCTGGGAGCGTTCAGAGAGGAGATGGCCAAGGGGGACCTCGTGCGAGGACAGGCACTGGCCAGGCCTGGATGAGGCAGCCTTTCTCCAGCGGTGGGGACGGCAGGACTTCTGGGATTTGAGCCAGCGTCTCAGCGGGTTCAGGGAAGGGCAGTGTCCACCCTGCTCTCGGGGTGCACTTCTCTCCACCTCAGTGTCCCCATCTGCGAGTGGGCTCTTTTCTGCTCAGGGACTCTGCATCTTGTTCTAAGCAGATGGTGAATGCCCGTGAGCTTGTGAAATATTAACTAGTTCTGCAGTCTGGGCTTCCACGGCCCCCCCCCTGGAGGGCAAAGGCACGTCAGGGGCCAGAGCTCTGGGCCCCAGGCAGGGGCGGAGGGCGTTGGGCCTCCGGGGCTCACAGGCAGCTTCGCCCACCCTGGGCATCCTCCTCCCCCTACTCCCACGGGGTCCTGGCCTGGGGGTGCCCCGACCCCGGGGTGCTGTCCCTGCCCGTCTCGGCCCTGTGGGCTGTCTGAGTGGATCTTGCCTTCCTCTCACGTGCACCAACTGAGCGTGCCCGAACCCTGTCTGTTCCTTGGGGCACTGGGCCTTTCAGAGCAGAGGCTGGCCACTCCTCATCACTCTGTGGGGACTGATGAGCGCTGGCGGGGGTCCCCCATGGCCTGGTGCCACCCCCCACCCTGGCAGGACAGTGGGCCTGGGATCCACCAGTCAGCAGCCACCTGGATCAACCTCTCCAGTGCTCACGGGGAGCATCGGGTGGTTACGACCTGGCCCCTGCCATCTCCAGCCTGCAAACCTGAAATCCAAACACCTGATTTGACAGCCAGACCCTGACTCATCCCGAACTCACCGGGGGGCAGACCTGAACTGGCGAGACTGTTCATAAACCCTGCTTTTCATCTGGAGTGAAGCCAGAGTGTGTGGAGCCCGGGGCTCTGCCCGGACCCGTCCAGACGTCACGCCGTCTGCGCTGCGTCTGCATCCCCAGCACTTCGGTCGTCTGAGCCCGTCAGAGCCTCCAGACAGTTCTGCCCCAGAGACGGTGACGCGGGTCCTAGAAACTTGCATCTCGAGGCCATGGAGGGGACCCCAGAGTAAACAGAAAACCGTGAGAGCAGCATGGGCAGGGTCCCCTCGGGCCGGCCAGCGCCAGAAACCGGGCCAGACGCTGTGACTGCCTGGGTCTGCACACGCTCCCGGGTGTGTTCGCATCGGTGCAAAGGCCCCGTGTCCGGGGAAGCAGGAGGCCCTCCCACTCCTGAGCACAGGGGCACGGTGCACAGGTGTGCCAGCCTAGGCTGCCTGCCTGCTGAGAGCAGGAGAGGGGCCGGAGAGGGCCAGGCTGCAGGCAACCCCTGCGAGGGGGCACATCGTCCCCGGTGTGTCTGCCCTTCAGCCGATGCCAGAGACAGACCCTGGCTGGGCCCTCAGCTTAGCAGATTCTGTCAGGCGGCTTTGGAGACCAGGGCCCCTAGGTGGGAGCAGCCTGCTACCAGTGGCCCCGGCCCTGACGTTGTGGGACCAGGTGGGCTGCACCCCTGGGGAAGCCTGGATGGCAGCCCCTTACAGGAGCCCAGAGCCAACCTGAGGATTCGAGAGTTAGTGCCGCAGTTGCCTGAGCGTGAGATTGAAAGACAGGCGTGGAAGTGCCACCAACGCCCAGGGTGGTATCAAAAGTTCTAAATTTAAGGAGCCGGAAATCCAAGCACCTTCCAGGGGCCAGTCTACAAAGAGGAAAACTGAGGCCTCGAGAGCAGAGACTCACCCCCAGTTGGCACGTCTCTGCATAAGGTTCTGGCCTCGGTGTCAGCCAGGCAGGAGCTTCAACCTTTGGGCGCTTCACTGCACATTGACCCTGCCGGGGAGGCTGGCGCAGGAACTCGGGGCCTGCGAGGCCCTGGAGCTCTCTCTCAGGACGGTTCCAGTAGCCGCCCCTGTTCTGAGCCTTCCGCCTGGTCCTGGCCTGTGCGTGGCCGGCAGGGCCGTGTCTGCAGCCAGGCCGACTGCATGGTCTTGCTGCCGCCTTGGAAAAGTCTCGAGGTGTCACCTCTGCTCAGCATGGGTTCAGGCGTGTGATGCCTTCCCCAGCCAGTGCTGTCCTACACAGTCACGGACGCAAAGAGTAAATGACACGTTGAACGACACCGTCCTCAGAATGACTTACAGAGGAAAAGCCGCACCTCAGGGGAGGATTCGGGCAGCCCTGCCTGCAATGCAGCCGGGTCTGGGCAAACCCACAGGGGTCCCTGGACAAAGGGGACAGTCCCGCAGGATGGAAGAGCTGGAGGCCAGGACTCCCTGGTTGGGGAACAGAGGCAGTGTCGGGGGCAGCCCTGGGTGCCTGGAGGGGGCTACATTGTGGTCCTGCCTCTGCTCCAGCACCAGAAATGCCACTGGGCCCCGCCCACCCCAAGTAGCAGAGTGGCAGCTTCGGGTCCCCGGGTCTAGGACCTGGAAAAAGATAACTGAAAAGTTTCTGAGAGCCAGGCCCCAGCACAGGGCTGGAGGGGCTGCGGGTGGTCGCCGAGGGAGGCAGGGAGGGAGGGAGGCTGTGGCCTCTCCTCCCCACCCTTGGGTCCTAGGTCAAGGACAAAAGCCCTGTGGGTGCCGACCCAGGCCACTCACCTGCTGTCTCCATTTGCACAGATGGCAGCTGCGGCCTGGAACCCGACAGGCCACTCGGCGACTGCACACCCGAGGGCAGGAGACTGGGCGTCCACCCACCACTGTTCTCCGTTCCCCTCAAGGGCTCCATTTTCAGGACATAAGTGTGATGCCTCTCGGAAATGCCTGGGGCAACTGCGGCTCGCAGGTCCCAAGGGTGCGGGCTGTGGCCTGCAACTGGCAGCAGTGGCAGCTGCAGGGTCTCCAGTGCTGATGGGCAGGTTACGATGTTCTGTGAACGTAGGCGGGTGCATCCAGTGAATGGCGTGTGTTGTTGATGGCCCTTGGTCAGAGTTAATTGATAGCGTCCTGGGACACAGTTGGGGACGGGACTTCCGGGTGCCGAACGACCGAGCTGACACCCAGGGTCTGCCCAGCAGGCCAGCCAGCGGGAGGAGTCAGGGAGGGCACAGGCGCCACAAGGCTTTGAGGCTGCGGTGGGTGTGGAGGGAGCCAGCCTGCCTGCCCTGCGTGCCGGTGGCTTGGCGGTGGCTGCAGGGGTGGCGGGAAGGGGGCAGGTGATAGGGACACGTTCGGGGTGAGAGTGCCTTCGGGGACATGGCCACTGGCCTGTGCAAGACCTCTTGCCCCTGGGGGTTCACCCCTCCGTCAGGTCCCTCCCCAGGGCTGAGGTTGGCTGGACCTCTGTCCCCCAGGACACCTGGAGACCCGAGCAGGTGCAGGCGTGCCCAGCAGCTCTGGCCCAGGGCGTGCGCTTGCTCACCTGGGATCTGCCTCTGCCCCCACAGCAGCCGTCCCGGCACCGGGGCAAGATCGCCTCAGGTCGGCACCTGCAGCTTCTCTGCAGGCAGGATCCCAAACTCACACCCTGCCCTCAAGGCCTGTGGTCGGTGTCCCAGCTCTGCTGCTGGGGCCCTCGGCCTGACCACCCCCAGGCCCGTCTCTCAGGGGTGAGGCTCGGGGCAGGTCTGCCCCTCCCCACTTGTAGGGACACAGCAGCTGCCTCCAGATCAGGGTTCCAGATGTCTCCCCGCATGGCCGCAGCCTGGCAGCAAGAGTGCAGGCATCGTGGAAGACGCAAGTCTCAGACCAGAGAAAGACGGTGCCCAGGACAGGCAGGGGGCGAGGAGTGTCTGCCGCACTGTGGGAAACCCCACACTTCCCCAGGAGAGGGAGCCCTTGGCCGCGACCAGGGTCCAGGCCGTGGGGGTCAATGGTGAGCTGACCTTGCTGGGGCAGCGGGTGACCCTGTGTCTCTCTCCGTCCCCTGCAGCCATGAAGTCGGGGGGCACACAGCTGAAGCTCATCATGACGTTCCAGAACTACGGGCAGGCACTGTTCAAGCCCATGAAGTGAGTGCGGCGCCGGCTGGGGGCCGGGGGCCGAGAGGGGTCCGTGAAGGGGGAGCGGGGGCTGGGGGCCAGGGGCCCAGGGACAGCACAAGGGCTGTTGGAAAGGCGGTTTCAGCAGGTCTTAGACATGCGCCCTGATTTCTAATTTTCAAGATAAGCTACAAATACAGTTTTTTTCTGTTTAATCTTCAAATTTTAAAAACTTTCTTTTGTGAACGTATAATCTGTGTGAGTTTTTGATAGAACAATGTGGATTAATTAGATGGTAGTATTCCCCCCCCCCCCAGATCTTGAAGCAGGTAAGTTGGGAGGGGCAGCCGGCGACATGGGTGGGGCCTGGGGGTCCTGACCTGTGGGCACCCCAACCACTGCAGAACCACGTGTCTGGAAAAGCAAGGAACCAGCATGTTAGCCCGAGTCCCTGGACCCCGTGTGGGGTTTCTTAACGGCTTTGTGAAGGTACAATTCACCCAGCACACACGTCACCCACTTACACCCACAGTTCAGCAGCCTCGCGCGCGGGTGCGTGTCGGTCACATGCCGGGTGTTGGGAACCACCCGTCACTCCGGACAGAAGCTGCACAGCCAGTCCTCACTCAGCGGCCTCAGGAGGAGGCTCTGCAACTTTCTGTGAAATGACAGGTAGTGAGGAAAGGTGGCACCGCCGGCTGAGTGACCCACACCAGACTTAGCTCCCTGCGCGTCCCATCAGCGTGACCTGCTGACCCTCCTCTGGGCCCGGACGACCCCTGGTCCCCCGCGCCCCATCTCTGTGGGTGTTCCTGGTCTGGGGCTTCATGTGAATAGAATCATGACATGCGAGTTCTCTGTGACCGCGTCTCTCGCTCGGCGTCATGTCCTTGGGGCCAGGCCTGACCCCTCTCCGAGGCGAATGCCACGTGTTCTTCCGCTGTAGGTATGCGGGTCGCTCCCGTGCTCCGCTGTGTGAATCTTGCTGTTGGGGACGTTCGTTCGCCTGCCAGTTCCGAGCAGACGCACGTTTTCGTGTCTTCTGGGCGCAAACACGGGGCCGCATAGTAACTGGGCTTCGCCGCTCACAGGATGGCCAGACCGCCATCTGCAGCAGTTACCCCATAATCTCGATGAGCCTCAGCACTCGCCGACACCCCTCATTACCACCCTCTGATTACGGCCCTGCTGGCGGGCGGGAAGCGGTGCCTCCGCGTGGGCTCGCCCTGCGCATCCCCGGGGGCTGACCGCAGCCGCAGGTTTGCGCGTCCCTGTTGGCCACAGGCAGGACTTCCCAGAAGTGCCGCTTCAGGCCTCTCTCTTTTCGTGGGTGGGCTGCGTCTGTGAATGGGTCGTAAGACTTCTTTGTACGCATCAGATGCAAAACCCTTCCCACATCTGGTGTGTCCTCCTTGATTCTGAGGATGTGTAACTTGGGTGCATGTGATTTTGATGTAGTATTTAAGGGTTTTTTTTTTCAAGATTGTGTTTACTTTTAGAGACAGGGTAAGAGAAGGAGAAAGAGGGAGAGAAACATCAATGGGAGAGACAAACTTCGTTCAGTTGCCTCTCAAACGTGTCCCGACTGGGGTGGGATGTGCAACCCAGGGGTGTGCAACCCAGGGGTGTGCCCTGACCAGGAATCGAACTGGTGGCCACACTGCCCAGGGCAGTACAATAGTTTTGAGGTTGAAAAATACATCTGCCCTGTAGGTAGAGTTCAGGTGGTGTGAGTGGCTAAAATTCCAAAGTCCTCAGTGGCGTTCCCTAGAAGCCTGCAGGCCGGGTGGCCTTTCCTCGGGGCCTTGGTCCACTCCTTTCCCGCCTGATGGCCACTGTTGGGGTGCAGAGGGCCACACGGTGCCTCCCAACACTTCTCTTTCCCTCCTTTTTAAATTTGTTTTGTCTGGGGGCTGCTCCGCTGGGTGGAGCCGCCCCGCCCCAAAAGCTATTTCCTGGTGTCAGTTGTGGCACGGGACGGTCTCTGCTCCGGACGTCACTCACGAGGGCCGCTGATGGTGCTTTCACGCTCGGAGTCACCTGGCTTCCTGTCAAGGGGCAGGCTCACTACCAGCTGTCCTTCAAGGAGGATCAGATGGGTTTCTGTGTCAACAAGGGGTGGGGCTCACACCAGGGCCAGAGTCCAGGCTTGGACGTCCAGCGGAGGCCAGGCCGGCTGGGGCGTCTTTGCTGAGACATCAGCGACTCCGGGGTCACCGCATGTGTCAGAGAGGCCTCGGTCTTCAGATTCGCCTCCCGTCTGCACAGGGTGGGCCCCACCCAGTGTGTCTGGTCGGCCTCGACTCACCGGTTCCCCTCCGGGCCGGGTGTCCCATGCCCAGAGCCTCCCCACGAGCCACCCACTTCCTTTCCTTCTGCACGTAACAGGCACGTGTGTATTTGTCCCAGTGAAACCATCTGGGAACAGCGGTTTCTAGGGCCCAGGGGTCTGAGAACAGCGGTTTCGAGGCTCAGGGGTCCTTTGTGGCTGAGATGCATGCACAGCAGCGGCTGCAGAAACCTTGCCGGCTGGTGCTTCTAATCGCAGACACTGGAGCCCCCGCCTGTTCCAATGAGCGAGGCCGCCAGGCTCAGGCAGAGGAGGGAGGAAGGGCAGGGCAGCGGGAGGTCGGGTCCTGTGTTCCGTGTGCTGGGCGCTCGGCGCCCTGGCGGCGGGTGGACAGACCTAGGCACACATCAGTGTAGGACCTCGTGGGAAGCTGTCCCGGGGGCAGGGGGAGGGAAGGAGCCTGGGAGCAGTCCTGTGAGGGGGTGTTGCAGAGGGAGCAGGAACCCCCTGGGCTCATGAGCGGAAGCCCTGGGGAGAAGAAGGGTTTCTGGGCCAGTGATCGCGCAGTTAGGAGCATCTGCATACTTGCGTTCTCCCGACAAACACTCGGTGTTTTCTCTGAGCGGTGCCCTCCCTCCGCCCGGAGGCAAACAGATTGCCCAACAGCCCGTCGCTGGGTGTAGAGCCAGCAAGAGCCCTGGCCAGGGACAGACAAGGACCCTTTTGTGTCCACACTGGGTTTGGGCAGCCTCCAAACCCACCCCTGCCCTCCTTGTGGCTTCCAGGACCTCAGCATCTTCCCCGCAGGGGCCCCAGCCAGGGTCCTCCCTCAGGTCTGAGTTGGCTCCACGGAAGCGGCCGGGCCCCAAGTCCCACGTGGGCTGGAACTGCCGGCTCGAGGCCGACCAGGGGCCTCCCTGACCCTGTCCAAAGACCCATCCCACAGCCTTGTTGGTCAGGGTCATCCCTCCCCTGTTTTCCGCCCCCTGACCTGGCATAGTCATCAAGGCCGATGGTAGCTGCTATTGTGGCACCAAGTTTTCGGTAGCGACCAGACGCAGAAAGCCCTGCCTGGCACGGAGCTACAATTCTCCAGGAGCCGATAGCCAGGCAAACAGATAAATGGGAACATTTCGGAGGGTCAGTCTTGGGGAGGACTCAAGCCAAGCCTTGTGGCAGAGATGCCCTGTGGCCAGGCCGGGCCTCTGCCGTGACCCAGGAACAGGACCCAGAGGCAAGGTGGGCACAGGCTTCTCTGAGCCCTCATGGGAAGTGGCTGTCCTTGCCGGTTCACAGAATGTGTGGCGCCAGTGCTTGCCGGCCACGTGCGAGGCCCTCTGTGGACGGGGCCGGCCGTCGCACTGGCCCGAACTCTCCATGGGCTGTAGGGGCCAAGCCAGCTTCTCTGCCCACTGAGGCCACCTGGCTTCCCCAGACACCTGTTCGCTCACCTCTGCTCTGCGTGACCGCTGAGAACTACCTGCTTAGCAGGTGGAAGGAAGAGGGAACAGTAACTGCTTTGCAGCCCCACGTGGGAAGATGGGCAGGGCCCAGGAGACTCGGAGGGTGCCCCCTGGGCCTGCCCTCCGCGCGGGGAGCGGTGCCCAGACCTCCCGTTGCCCCACCTTGGACTCCCAGCGCCTCGCTGACGGAGACAACAATTCCCTGGGGGCTTCTGGAAAAGATCGTCCCCTTTGTTTAAAATCAAAGCAAGTCGTTTCCTGCACGGCAATATCCAGAGTGTGTCTCCGTGTTCTCTCTGGCTGTTGCAGCTCCTAGGGGCTGGTTCGGGGGTGGGCCAGCACCCTACTTGTCATGAATTGGGGGGTGAAAAGGCGGGGAAGAGGACGTGGTCTTCGTTTTCCTCGTACGTACGGGAAGAAAGTGGAAGGCGGGGCATTGCCCCCAAGAGCGGTGTGGCTGGGCCTGGCGGTGCTCGCGGCTCCTCCTGGAGGAGCTCTGCAGACAGCAGGGCTCCTTGCACGGCCCTGAGAAGGAGCCGCCCGAGAGCCGCCCGCCTACAGAGCCCGTGTGTCCCTCCTGCTGGAGGAAACCATGGCATGGCCGGGGTCCTGCTGCTAAGCGAGGGTCTCCTCCAAGGCGCAGCGGCCAGCACGGCAGTGACCTCGTCTTTTCCTGTTTCATGAAACAGCGACTGTGTGCACACCTGCACCCCAGGGCCCCCACTGAGGGGGGGGGCGATCTCGTCTCCACTTCATTCTCGTGCCTTAGTCACCTCTGCAAGCACTGGACGAGCCACAGAGGGTGTTAGAAATGCAGATCTGAGACTGCAAAGCATGTCCGTCCCCCATTGCCCTCGAAACCCGGGCTGTGTCACCGCAGTCATCGTCCCGACAGTCACAATTTCTGAGTCGACTTTGAATGACTGGTATCCGTTGAACTGACTCTAACGGCTTTGGGAGCCTCTCCTGGGTTGGTTTCTTCTCCTGACCAGAGAAAGGAGCCCCTTTTCTTTCTGCGTCCCACTCGGAAGGGGGTCTCAGTGTCTCCCCAAGGCCCCTGGGGACGTGGCAGGTTGAAGCCCCCTTGTGGTTGCCTGCGTGGTGGCCCACCACAGTTCTGAAGCCCTGACCGAGCAGTCAGGGGCAGCGCAGGCCTGGGCCTCACTGACCGAGTGCTGGCAGGAAGACGCATAGGCCCCGTGTGGTCACTGTGAGGCTTATGGCATTGCAGACATTTGCCAAAAAAGGAGCCGTGTTTCTGGGAGACCCCTACCCTGCTGCCCCACAACCCCGAGGGGGTCCCTGTAGGCAACTCAGACACCCAAGGCCTCTCGGCTCTGGTACCAGCGCAGTGAGGGCCCTGCACCGGCTCGTTCACCGGCCTATGTGAGAGAGAGTGAGGCAGGGTGCCAGGGCAGTCTGGTGTGAACATGGTGTGTGTGCATGTGTCTGGCTGCGTGGCGTGTGCACTGCTGTCCACGGACACTGCCCTTCCCCGAGGGTGCTCGTGGCCTCTGTGCTGCAGGGTGGAGTGTGTGAGGCCCCTCTCTGGGCCTCGGTTTCCCATTGGCACCGGCGACCTCAGGGCATCCTGGCTCAGTGTGACCGCCTGCGCCAGGCAGAAGCAGGCTGCTGGGGGCCTTCCAGGGGGAGCAGGCGCAGACGGGAACCCTGCAATCCCAGCTCTTCTTCGTTTCTCCAGGTTCTGCCTCTTCTCCCCTATTCGGTCCCTTTGTCCCGGCTGCCAAGGCCACAGCCCACTGGGCCACAGCCGCTGCTTCCCAGGAACGTTGGCCTCTGGCCCTTCTTCTCCACTTCCTGCTGCACAGGCTCAGGGCACTCACCCCGCCCCTTGAGGGGCCAAGAAGGCCCAGGGCCCGACCGGGACGCTGCTCGCTCGCTGGCCCCTGTCATCCGCAGGGCACCCTGACTTCTGCGCACTGTGCTCCTGGTGCTGTTCCAGGAAACGCTTGTCCGCAGCCTCCTTGTCTGCCCCACCTCATCGGGCAGGCTGCTCACCAGGTCTGGCAGTGTCCCCTTCCCCTTCTGTACCCCCCACCCTAGGAAGAAGCCACTTGGGCCCTGCCCTTCACCTCCTCCCACCCCGGGCACACCTTCCGCCTGGACACCTGGAGGAAGGGAAGGTTGCCAGGTGACCAGGTTCAGGGAGTCCAGCCTCCGGCCTGGGGCAGCGGGTTCAGTACTTTTCCAAAGTGTTTTCCCCGAACGGCTCAGTCAGCGGCAGCACCTGCTGTCCTGCAGTGCAGCCCAGGAGGTCGCAGCCTCCCCGCATTGCTCCCCATGCCGTCCCTGCTGGGCAGTCGGGCCCTGAGAAAAGCCAGCCTGGCCCCTGCAGCAAGTTCTCGCCCTTCTGAGACGCCTGAGCTCTCCTCGGGCGTGGGCTGGCGGTAGGAACAGCTGCCGCCGGGGGTCGAGCTGGTGGCCTGAGGGGGCTGTCATCTCCTAGATGTCTGGGGGTGTGGCCCTATTTCTTTCCTTACATCACTGGTCGTCCACGGCTCACGGGTCTGCACCACACTCTCAGCCTTGCCCCTCACGGGGCCTTCCACACCAGTCCAGGCCTTTCCTCATGCTCCTTCCCTGTGTGTCTGGCGGGGGGACCCCTCAGGGGCCAGCGGGGCCGGGGCCCGCCAGCCGCACCCCAGAGCCCTGCTTGAGTATGTTGTGAGGATGGAGATGTGCAGAAAGGATTCCTGCATCCTGGCCGGGGAAGCCAAGGGTGAGGAGCCGGCCAGAGTGCACTCCCGCAGCCTCCTTGAGGGGGCCAGTCAGCCCCCAGCCAGCCCGGGCACCTCCATTTCCACCCATGGGCGTCTGACGAAACAGAGGACAGGGAGGTCCCCTCTGGGGTCCGCTGTCAGCCTGTGCACCCTCCTCTGGGATCAGGTTGAATCGGGCCCCTGTCCCGGGAGCTCCCGGCCGGGAGGAACCTTAACACCAGCCACCTGCACAGGTGGGTGGAGGGGCGCCCACACAGCCTGGAAGCCCCAGGGCCCCTCACCCCTCAGGTGTGAGGACAGAAAAACATTTGACCTTGACCCTGCACTCCGGGCCTTCTGGGGAGGGAGCATCTGTCTGGACATTAGAGCAACGGGGGCCTGTGTGGCCTCGGGCTGGGACCAAGCTGCCTCTTGCTGTGAATAGCAGGGGACGGAGGAAAGCCTGGGGTGGCGGGTGGCAGGGAACCAGGAACTTCCCTGGACCCTGGTCACTGCGCCTGTAGGAAGTAGCTGGGTTCTTCCCAGAGCCACCTATGGCCCGGGTGTGTGACTGGCCCAGAGGCCAGGAGAGGGGACAGAGGCCAGAGCGCTGCCCGGCAGAAGTGCTCGCCGTTCTACATCATAGCGG
Source organism: Artibeus jamaicensis (assembly GCF_021234435.1). Lineage (NCBI taxonomy): Eukaryota > Metazoa > Chordata > Mammalia > Chiroptera > Phyllostomidae > Artibeus > Artibeus jamaicensis. The sequence continues at coordinate 138,343 of NW_026522037.1, forward strand.
TCGCACTGCACACCGGGCAGGGGAGGCTGACACGCGTCGTGGACAGGGCCACGGAGGTGACGGTGGGGGTGACAGTGATGGTGGTGAGGAGGAGGATGGCGGTGACATGGGGTTTGAAGAAAGGACAGTGGAGGGAGCTCTCGCTGCACGGGGACGTCTGCCCCTCCCCGCTGCTCCTCGGCCCACCCTCTGTTGAGTGCTGGTTCGGAGCAGATGCTTAGCCAGGCCCTCCCACCCAGGCCCTGCACTCAGTGACCCGGGGCGTGGAGAAGCCTGTCTGGGCCCGAGACCGGTCAGGGGAAGTGGGCACAGCCTGGGGAAGGCTCGGGGCCAGGCAGGACCAGGGCTGGGGCTGCTGGGAGTCAGCGGTGGCAGAGCTGCAGGCTGGGCCAGGAGAGCGGGCTGGAGGGGTGGACAGAGGTTTCTGACTGTAACAGTCCCGGGTTGGGAGGCGCCTGGGAGCCGGCGAGAAGGGGGACCGCGCCCCAGGGTCCAGGTGGGACTGGGCTCAGCCACGAGTGCCCTTCTTCGGGAAGGTTTTCTCAGGGATGAGCCCTTTCTGTTCTGTCCAATTTCTCTAGGCAAACTCGAGAGCAAGAGACACCTCCTGACTTTTTTTATTTCTCCGACTACGAGAGGCACAACGCGGAGATCGCTGCCTTCCACCTGGACAGGTGAGCCTGGCCCACCTGTGTCTCCCCACGGAGGCTGGTGGAGGTCGGTTTGCCCGCAGCCCGGGTGCATAACTGTCCCTCCCCTGCGGGAGGGCTGGCCCCTGCCCTCGGTGACGCAACCCAGACGGAAGTGCCCTGCTGTGCCCTCACCTAAAACAGCATCTGCAGGACAGACTCGGGAGTGGCTGGGGACGCAGGGTGGGTGGTGGGCTGCTGGGAACGAAGGGAGAGGGAAGGGGGGCATCTCGTGCTGGGAGTTTGGCACAGGGGATTGCACGGGTAACTTTCTCTGGCAGGTGAAGGAGGCACTGGGGGACGAAGTTCTCACAAACTGACCCCCACCGTAGTCACCTGCCTTGGGGGCACCTCCACCTGCAGAACGAATTCCTCTTTGATCTCTACAAAGTCCCCTGCTGCTGTGGAGGTGGCCAGGTGGCCAGTGTGTGACCAGGAGGGACGGACAGTCAGCAGCTCCTGGGCTCACTCAGCTCTGCCTCCTCCGGGGGGGGAGTTTGCATGCCTGGCTCTGGGGTCCAGCCACTTCGCCGGGGCTCTCTGGGGCCTCACACTCGGGGAGCGGTGCAGGGCCCAGAGCAACGAGGTTACCAGGCTGGTTGGAGTGCAGAGCCACGGGCTGACCCTGGTCCTGCAGACCAGGCAGGCCACAGGCCCGGGAGGCAGCGGGGGGTGCACTCACTGGGCCCCACCTCGAGCAGGCGACAGGGACGTGAGGTGAAGCTTCCCTCCCACACCCCTGTCCTGCCAGGATCCTGGACTTCCGACGGGTCCCTCCCGTGGCCGGCAGGATGATCAACATGACCAAGGAAATCCGGGACGTCACTCGGGACAAGAAGTTGTGGAGAACCTTCTTCATCTCTCCAGGTGAGCTCACCTGGCGGCGCCCTCCCCCCACCGCCGCCCGGCTTGCTGCTCACAGCGCCTGGGAGCTCAGTTCCCTTTCCTGGCAACTGAGACATTGTGTGGCGCACTGGCCTCCAGTGGCCGCTACTCTTGCCGCCTGCACCTGCACTCCTGCCTCGAGGGGCCACCACACCGGTGGGTGGTGGCCTCCTGTTTGGCCTGGCCCCTGGGTGGGCGCAGGGCTTGTTTCTACCACTTGCTTGTTTTCAAAGGCAAAAGGAAATCATTTTGGAAAACTGCCTGGCTCCCCGGAATCTTCTCCAGGTGGCCCAGCCAGGGAGACCACTGGTCTCCAAACTTCCCCTGGAGACTTTGCTGGTGCTGACCGCCTGGGGTCTGGCCCGGGCCACGCCCCCAGGACCACCCTGCGGGGCTGCCTGGGCATGTGGACTCCCCCATCCGCTTTCTGGTGCAGTTTTTATGGCTATTTTCTAAAATTAGACCACACCAGGTTCTCCTGTGCCCACCACCCAGTTTGGCATCCTTCTGCATCAGACGCAGGTCCACGCCTTGTTTCCAGGGCTCTCACTGTGGAGATGCCCGAACGACGGTCTCAGAGTTGGCAGAGGGGGCCAGGGGCTCCGCTGCTGATGAGAAGGTGCCTCAGGTGTGGCCCCTCGGGCTGGACAGTGGGATTCAGGGTGCTCGGCCCCCACGTTCCTGCACACCCCAGGCCACCGAGGTTTCTCCAGCAAACCAGTGCGGTGATTCCCCGAAGCACACGCTCCCCGTGGGGAGGTGCAGGAGCAAGCTGTCACCACCGGCCCCATTCACCGGAGGCAGCTGCCGGGGCCTTGCAGGACAGGGGCGGGCCGGGGCACCTAGCAGGCGCGGCGGCAAGCCGTGTGCTCTTTCTAAATTACTCTTTTATTAAGTTGAGACAACAGCTTGTACATCATGAAAGTCGCCGTTTTGAAGTGCATCGTTCAGTGGCTTTAAAACAATCCGAGATGTGGCGCAACATCACCTGATTCCGGAATGTTCCCCTGCCCCAAAGCATCCTGGTCCCTGTTGGCTGTCACCCCCCTTGTTCTCTCCCCCAGCCCTCGGCGTCCATCAATATTCCCATCCAGGTTTGCCTGTTCTGGGCACTGCATGTGAATATAGTCACAGGGCACGTGGTTTTGGGTCCGACTGCCCTCACTGGCACCTCGGTGCTACCAGGGCGGAGCGGCGTCAGGTGGATCCACGCACCACCTGATAGCCGTGGGTGGGTCTGCCCCAGCGCTGAGAAGGCGGAGCAGTTTGGGTCCACCTCCCCCCCGCTCTGCAGGGTGAGCCTGGGGACGGGCTCGCTGGTCCTGCAGTGACTCTGTGTCTCACTCCTGAGGACACTCAAGCTGTTTTCAGAGCAGCCGCCCAAGTCACCTTCCCACCAGCACCGCGCTGGGCTCCGGTTTCTCCGAGTCCTCGGCAGCACTAATGCCGGGCGGTTCTTGAGCGGTTCTTTTGACCTGAGCTGCCCCAGTGGGCGGGAAGTGGCATCTCGCCACCGAGGGGCGTGCGTTTCTGCCGCAAGCAGTGAGGTCGGGCATCTTTTCACACCCTTGCTGGCCACTGGAAGGTCTCTGGAGAAATAGTCAGATTCCTTCATCCACTGGTGAAGGGGCTACTTTTCTTTCTCATGTCAAGTTGCCAGAGCTGTCTGCATGGGGTAAAGGCCGGGTCCTGGTCAGACAACGCTGTGCAGACTTTGCTCCCACTCGGGGGGCTGTCTCCTCCCTCTCCTCGCGGCACAAACCCCCTTTTCCAGCCATCGGGCACGGACTCTGGGGTTCCCACAGACTCAGTCCCTTAACTGAGGGGCTGAGCAGGAAGCTCCTGGGTTCAGACCCTCTCGGACATTCATGTGGCCTTCGGCGGCCAGCTGCCCTCCCGGCGCCAGTTTCCTGCAGCGTGGGGTCAGGGTGGGCCACCAGGTGGAAGGGGGGCACACAGGGAGCCCCCCTGGAGGACCCGGCCTGGCCCGGAGCGGGCCGTGGCTCCAGGGGTCCTCAGACCAGCGTGCCCCCTGCCCGCAGCCAACAACGTCTGTTTCTATGGGGAGTGCTCCTACTACTGCTCCACGGAGCACGCCCTGTGCGGGCGGCCCGACCAGATCGAGGGCTCGCTGGCCGCCTTCCTGCCCGACCTGTCGCTGGCCAAGAGGAAGACATGGCGGAACCCGTGGCGGCGCTCCTACCACAAGCGCAAGAAGGCAGAGTGAGTGTGAGCCGCCAAGGCTGCGGCAGCCGATTCTGACTTTCCCGGGTACTCAGGAGGGCCTGCTGCTTGCTCCCAGCAGGAAGGAGGGGCCGGAGGGGGGCTGGGCCTCGTCCACAGGAGTGTGTGTGATCACACGGTCTGGTGGGGTGCCCTCACTCGGAGAGCTAGACCCCGAGGGGCGACGCCCTGCCTGCTCGGCCTCTGTGTTCACACAGGGTGTCCACCTGCTCCCACCCTTCTGGTCCCCTGTGTCCCTGAACGGCGGCCCCTCAAACACCACACCCTGGGCCGACACTAGCCTCCAGCTGTGGTCACTCCAGGGCAGAGCGGCGTGGCTGCCTCACCCCTGGCCTGCACCCCTGCGAGCGGCGGCAGCCCACCAGGGGCGTGTCCATCGGTAGATCCGTTGTTTTCTGGTGATGCCTGCTCCCCACACCCAGCCCTTCATGTGAGGCCACCCCTGCAGGGGGTCCGGGCCTCCCTGTCCGCACTGGGAGGGCCGGCCTCTCACACCGGCTCCCTGCAGGTGGGAAGTGGACCCCGAGTACTGCAAGGAGGTGAAGCGGACGCCCCCCTACGACAGCAGCCACCGCATCCTGGACATCATGGACATGACCATCTTTGACTTCCTCATGGGTACATCCAACCAGCCCTGAGCCCCAGGCACCAGGCCGAGGGGACACCCCTGCAGCCGCGGTGGGGAGAGGGGCCCCATTCCCTGCCTCAGTCTCCGCTTTGATTTTGTGATTAGGACTCAGCAGGGTGTGGGGAGGGAGGGAAGCCACGTTGGAGCCGCACGCGACTTTGAGCCATGGCGGGGTTGCGTCTCTCCCCAGGAAACATGGACCGCCACCACTACGAGACCTTTGAGAAGTTCGGGAACGAGACCTTCATCATCCACTTGGACAACGGAAGGGGGTGAGCCCTGCTGCTGCAGATGCTGCGAGAGGCTGGCCGCCACCCCACCCCCACCTCCCTGGATTCCAGTCCAGACAGGAGGCGCCCCCCCCCCAGGCCCACTCTGCCACGCAGGGCTCCTGGAGGCAGGAGGGGTCTGTGACAGCATCCCACCCGATCCTCGCAGTGACCGTGAGAGCTGGGCCTTGTTACGTTCCCGTGTGGCTGTGGGGAAACTGGGGCCCAGGGAGGCTGCTGGCCAAGGCAGGGGCGTCTACCCCGCAAGCCGGCGTCTGGGACCGGCACCCAGAGACAAACCGCATCCCCTGCCCAGGTCACGCGGGAGAGTCGTTCCTGGTGCCCTGGGGAGCAGGTGTGCGGGCAGGGAGCCCTGTTCCGACGGTCAGAGCCGCAAGGGCTCAGTGCCTCAGAGAAACCAGCTTTGGACACCTGGATGGTTCATGTGTGGGGGCCACTCGGTCCCAGCTGTCAAAGGGGCTGCCACACTGACCCAGCTGACTGGCCTCATGCTGTCTCCTGGGGCTGCCTGATGCTGTGGGCATGAGCTTCTGCTCAGTGGCCAGAGAGCCCCAGGCCCTGTGTTGGGCACCCATGAGACGCCCCCAACCACCCCCCTCCTGTCCCATGCTCTCGTCCCAGAAGGTGCCTGGGTTGGGACTCCTGCAGCCCCCACGCCGACTCGACAGGTCTGCTTTTCCTCCCACAGGTTTGGGAAATACTCCCATGACGAGCTCTCCATCCTGGTGCCTCTACAGCAGTGCTGCAGGTACCACCCCCCCCACACACAGGGAGCCCTGCCGCCCAGCCTCGCCTCAGGCACAGCCACCAGGTCCCCCACCCCCACCCCGTGCCAGAACTCTACGCCCTAGGTGTGACCCACAGCCCCTCCTGCCACCCGGCAGCATGCCCAGCCCTCCCCTGACGCTTGCCCAGCCCAAGCTCAGGGGCTCAGCTTCCTGTCACCCTAACCGCCCATCATGCAGTTGGGAACGTGGCGGCCCAGACTCTGAGCCTCTCTGCCACCCTCTATGGGGCACCCCACCCCATCTGCCCCGCAGTTGGGGGGCAGGCTGTGGGCAAACCACCTGCACTCAGCTGGGGGTGCATCTTGCCGTGCACCCTGCTCTGAGCTGGGGACTGTGCCCCAAAAGCAGGCTGTCCCTCTCTCCCCAGAGTCTGCCTGGGGTAACAGTGCCTGCTGGGCCTCACGGGCGCCACGGGCCTCAGGGCAGGACCCACCGGGGGCCAACAAGGCACCCGTGCTCCGCCCGTCCCGGTCCCCAGGTGTAGCCCATCAGCACCTTCCACGCCCCGCAGGGTCAGGAAGTCCACCTACCTGCGGCTGCAGCTGCTGGCCAAGGAGGAGTACAAGCTGAGCCTGCTGATGGCCGAGTCCCTGCGCCAGGACCGCGTGGCCCCCGTGCTGCTCCAGCCGCACCTGGAGGCCCTGGACCGGCGCCTGCGCCTGGTGCTGCAGGCCATCGGGGACTGTGTGGGGAAGGACGGGCTGCACCGCGTGGTGGATGACGACCTGGACCCCGGGCACAGAGGCTCCACCGACAGGTAGTGACCGCAGCCGCCGGCCGGCGCTGACGACGGACACACGCGCCCACTCCGCGCGCTCGCCAGCCCACGGGACCGCGCCTGGACCCGGAACCTCGGACATGCGGCCCTTCGGCAGTGGGTCCCACAGGACGTGTCTGTTCATCTCCCCGACCAGAGAGCGTCGGGGGGGGCGGTGCCCATGGACGGGGCGGCCCGCCCTGCAGTATGGACGGGAATCTTGTTCCCCATTGTGTGTTTATACACAGATTTCACGTATGTGAGTAGAGACGCCTGCACAGACCCCAGACTCTCACTGAGGGTCTCATCCTGGGCCACGTTCCCTGCCAAGGGCCCACGGGCTTCTGACCGAACTGAGAATAAAAGCCCTTTCTCCTCCCTCCCTGGACACACTGGGAGGGTCCCCTTTGAGAACACAGCCCTGGTGGCTGGCATGGACTTGCGTGGACAGATGAGCGTGTGTTTTAGAGTGACAAAAATGACCAGTGACTCCGTTTCTCAGTGCTGCCCATGAGTACCTGGGACTCTGCTGGGCGGCAGCCGGGGCCGAAGCTCATCTTCTGACTCTGCTGTGGGGACTCGGCCTCTGCGTGTCCCACAGGGTCCTCCGAGTGTCCCACGGGGTCCTCCACGCGCCCCTGGTGCATTTCTGTGGGTTAGTCTGCAATGCAACGGAAGTGCAATAAAGATACACCCAGCGTGTGTTGGGGCCTCCATGGGGCCCATCCCGCCCGCCCTCCAGGTGAGCAAGCGCTGGCGATGGACACGGCCGAGGCCCCAGGTCTCACAGTGTTCATGCTGGCCAGGCACCTGGGGCTGGAAGGAGCAATGCTAAGCTCTCTGGAGAGAGCCCGGGGCAGGACGGCGGGGCACCAGCTGCCCCACTCCTGGGGGAACAGCTCTGAGAGGCAGGCCAGCCCCCATGGGTGCCATCAGGTGGACACATCGTGGTCACCCAGGGGAGCTGGGACGGCGGTGGCTGTAGGAAGGGGAGCCTAAGAGATCCAGCCCCCCAACCAAATGCTCCCCTCTTCTGCTGGCCACGGGCCATGAGGCAGCCTCAGTGAGCCCAGCCTGGGAAGGTCCAGGCACTTTCCAAGGCGCTAGAGCGTCTCCTGAGAGCGTGCACGGGGCCCTGTGCTGCCGGGGCCCAAGGGGTCACGCCAGCCTCGGTGCTCACAGAGCACAAGAGACCTCTCTCCGTGGAGCCCCGTCTGGTAATCAGCCTCCCCGCCTCTTACTGGGCGTCCGCTCACCCTGGTGTGGCCCAGTCCCCGTCCAGTGCTCCTGGTGTCCAGAGCTGAGCTGCCATTGTGTCCCTCACCTCCCAGGTAGGGAAACTGAGGCTCAGGAGGGTGAGCTCCCTCTGTCCGGAGGTCAGTTTGGGCTCCAGGAATGGCAGCGCCTGGGCTCCGGGCTTCCGGATGCACTGGGGCCGAGCTCGAGTCTGGCAGCCTCGCCCACACAGCTGAGCCGACAGGTGCCAGGCCGCAGACGTGACAGAGTGGCCCCAGACGCCTGTCCCCACCCCGGTTCCCGCCCAGCTTGCTGCCTCCCACCTCACGGCGTCTGCCTGTCGCAGCTGTGGCGTGTGACGCCCGCCCGCCCGTGCGGAGCCCACAATTTCCCAGGCGCCCTCCCGCCTGCCGCGGTGCCGGGCCTCTGAAAGGGCTCTGCTGCGGGGATCCCTGTCCTGTCCTGCCGTTTTACGGTGTCTGACCCAGGCTCTGGCAGGCGGAAGGGCTTCCTGAGTTCCATGCGGACGCAGTGGCATTTGGGGCTCCCGTGTGCCTGACGGCTGGATGGCAGGGGTCCCGCCCAAGAACCCAGCGTGCCCAGCCTCCGGCACTGGGCCTGCAGAGCCATGTGGAGTGGAGACCGGGGAGGGCGGGTGGGCCCAGGACTGAGGGAGCAGACCGAGAGGAAGAAAATGGCTTTCCGCCCAACCCCTCGTGGCTAATGTCCGCTTTCCCCCGAGAGATGAGCCGCCGCCTTGTCAGCAGTCAGGGCAGCATTTGCCAGAGGGTCCAGGAGAGCCCGTGGCCGAGAGTCCAAACACTATTTTAAAAATAAATAAAATGGAGAAAAATCAAAACCAATCCCCCTCCCTGGTCAGCTGGGACCTCACGTGGGAGGATCAAGAGGCCAGCAGACCGGGTGGCTCTGAGGGCAGAAGCCATTTCCAGAGTCGGAGCCAGTGAATGAGCAGGTAACTCCAGGTGTGCACGGGGCCCACCGTGGGTGCGGGGACGTACTCCGCTCCCAGCACCCATCCAGAAGTCTGACACAGACGAGGACTAAGGCCACCCGCTGGGGGCTGAAGGGAACAGTGCCTTCTAGACCGGGGTACTGCTGGGCCCTCCCGCTGGCCCCCAAGTGCGCTCACCCTCACCCTGTCCCCCCACCCCTGCCCAGTCACTGTGGGTCATGGTCCCCCACCCAAAGAGGCCCAGCGGCCTTTGCTGTGGGTGGCAGGGGTGGGGGCCTGGTCCGAGGTGGGGGAAGGTGGGCCTCAGACCTGTCCGCACAGCAGAAACACAAAGCCCCCATGTGTGTGCCAGGGACCCAGAAGGGGACTTGCTCACCTACTCGGAGGTGGCATCTGAGAGGAAGGGGTTTGTGGGCCAGGAGGACTGCCAGCCTGGAGCCCAGGCCTTCTGGGAGCTGGGCACAGGGCCCACCCCGTCTCCGTGGCCTCGTGGCTTTCATGGGGTAAGTGGGGAGAGGAAGCAGGGGGAGGGGCCCTCGGGGCTGACTGCTCAGAATTGGGTCAGGCAGTGTGGGGTCAGGCAGCCAGGCAGCAAGGGGTGACACCAGGGCCTCAGCCCTGGTCAGTGCCTCCTCCAACTGCACTCGGCAGAGGTTCCCGCAAGCCCCTCACCCTTGGCAGGTGGGATAAGGCCAGGCCCAGTCCCACTGCGCCCTCTAGAGGACAACCTGTGAATGGCAGGACAGAGAGCCAGCCTGGGCATGGGTCCCCCTGCTCCTGAGAACCAGCTGCCAGGATGCCCGTCTGAGTGACATAGACACCCCCGCTGCCGGGCAGGCAGGCCCAAGCCAGGTAGGCCCCTGCCAGTCGTCCGGGCTCCAAGCAGGCCAGCCTATCTTGTCAGTGTCCAGCTCATGTGTCCAGCCCAGGCCAGACCCGAAGCCCCAGGCATCCCGCCCTCCACTTCCCTGCCAGGACCTGGCGCTCCAAAGATGCCTGCTGAGTGTGAATACAAGTTCTGCACAATAAATATCTGCAGATTAGCTTTTCAACTAGAAGTTTGGGATTCATCTGGAAGTCGATGGAAGTTACAGAAGTACTCTGGCCCCCTGGAAGCTTCCAGAAGCACAGCTTCCAGCCTAGAGCTCTCCGCCCTGGGGCCAGCAGTATGGTGTTGACCCCAATTCTGAGCACTGCTCCCACGTCTCCCCGGGAGAGGACTTGCCTGGTCCTCTGCAGGTCTTCCCTCAGGCCGTCCCACCACAGTCCAGGCCGTGTGTTTCCGGAACGACATGGCCACCATGGCTTCCCCATGAGGCTGGAGCAAGGCGTGCACCCCTGTGCCTGCCGCACAGCCCCCCACACCTCAGGTCCTCGCTGCACAAGGCTGAGGAGCAGGTCTGCACAGTCGGCCCTGCTGACCTCTGCTGCTTGTCTCTTACCGCTGAGCTTGGCAGGTTCCATGGAGGCACCTACCCCTCCCCAACCCCCACAAACCCCGCACCAGCACTGGGCCCTGGCACCGGCCCCCTGGCCACATCCAGTTCTCCTTCCACGTCCTGGTGTCGGCACTTCCGACCACCCCCCCGTGCCCCGTGCCCCACGCTGCTAGAGCCAAGGGTGTGCCTTCCCCACGGGGCTGCTGCCCTCAAGCAGAGCCCCAAGGTCCCTCCTCTTGGTATTCACACCCCTGTGAGCTTCATGTGTGTCCTGGCTGCACTGGGAGACCACAGACTCCCGCCAGCAGTGCCACATCCCTGTCAACGCCAGGTTCTGAGTCCCCGGGCCCTGCCTATCACCACTCTGGTGTGGGGAATCACGTGTGACATCCATCAGCAGTACCGATTTGTGGCTCTGAACTTGGACATTCCAGTGGCCCTGGTGCTGAGGGCCACCCAGGCCCGTCCACTTAACCGAGGTCTCCAAGAGCTCCCCGGCTGAAGTCTCGCCGTTCCCAGACGTCCCTGCAGCACGACCTCGCACAAGTGGCCGGTGGACACATGGGAGGATTCCCCAGGGCCATGGGCTGATGTGACTCTGGGCTAGTCAGTCACCTCTGGGCGCCTGTCAATGGCCTGAACAGCAGCACCTCACACCTCACTTGTGAGATCGTCCGAGAAGCTGGTATTCGTGACAACGCCGTGGGACATCCCTGCCTCTGTTCGCTGTCGATGCTACCATTATTGGTGGTATTTTAAGGAAAATTGTGGCTAAAGGTTAGAGTTTTTCTTTCCACTGCCAGGCCCCAAGTTAATTAATAAATTATTTTTAGGAGTAAGCCCTGGCTGGTGTGGCTCAGCAGATTGAGCACTGGACTGTCAACAAAGGGTTGCCAGTTCAGTTCCCCGTCAGGGCACGAGTCTGGGTTGCGGGCATGGTCCCCAGTAGGGGGCGCACAAGAGGCAACCACACATTGATGTTTCTCTCCCTCTCTCCCTTCCCCCTCTCTAAAAATAAATTAAATCTTTAAAAAAATAAAAAGAAGTCAAGTAGTCATTTCAGAATTCTAAGAAACCGAAATCCACTAGAAAGATTTTTTTAACCAATCAGCCTTCGCCTTCCATTAAACAAGTGAACAGTTTGGCTACTTCTCCACCATGGGGGGAGGGGGCGCATCCTGTACATCCGGGGGGAGCGTGGGAAGAGCTACTGGGCCAACCCCCCAGCTTCTGCCTCCCTGGGGTCTCCAGCCTCCCACTGGCTACAGGTTGCAGGTAAGCCAGGCTCGGATGCGCTGCCTGGCAGTGGGGCTTCTTGCCCTGAGCCCTCAGCTCTGGCCTTGCTGCCGAGGGTGCCTGTGCCCTGTGTGCAGTGCCTGGCTGCTCACCGAAGAGCCAAATGCTGGTGAGTAGGTGGCAGGTTAAGCCACAAAGCCTGTGGCGGTGGGTTACCCAGCAATCAAAGATGCTGCAGAAACCAGCGTGGATTCATACATCACTTGATGACACAAGAAGTACACTCTCCTTATAAAAATGAAAGCTCCGAGGCTGTTCTCTCCCCAGAGGTCACCTCTGTTACCAGGTTAGGGCGGCTTCTTCCAGGTCTTTGCTACAGGGAGGCTGAGGTCTGCGTAACACCTGCCTCTGCCAGGTGTGAGCTTCGCGCCACCCAGCAGCCCGCTCACCGGTGGCTGGTGGCGGTTGAGTGGGTTCTGCATGCGTGGAGAACCCAGAGCTGTGCCGGCCCACAGCGAGCGCTCAGAGAATGTGCCTGATGAGTGGGAGCGTTTTCTCGCACAGAGGGGCCCCAGGGCTTGGCTTCGTCTTCGTGGGTGGCCAACAAAAGGTACGCTCAGCGGGTCACTCTATGACCGTCCTCTGTGGTGGCTTCTGTCTTTGTTGGCCGCAAATGAACCGCGTTCTGTGTTGGTGGCTTTGGAAGCAGCCGGCAGGTGACCCAAAAACTGTCCAGGCCCCGCGTGCAGGTGCAAGGGAGTCCCAAGGGTCTGCTGGGACAGGTGAGAGGTCTGGCCCTACAGAAGCTGGTGGATGAGCTGCCTGCGCCCCTGAACAGGCTCCTGCAGAACCGGCCGCCTCCTGGGACGCGTCTGCCACCTTCACACTGGGAGCCGGATTGCACCTGCGGTGTGTGTGCATGTGGGGGTGGGGGTGGAGTCACAAAGGGCCTGGTAGGGTTTGGGGCTGTTCCTACCTGAACAAAGGAGCGCAGCCTGCAGCTGGGAGGGAGGCTCACCTCCACGCCACTTTGGCTTCAGGGTTTTCCATCGGCCCTGGGTTTGGGTAGCACGTGCGGCTGAGTCAGAGTGGGTGTCACACCGGGGCCCCGGGGTCCACCAGCTGTGGGAGGCAGGCCCAGACTGCCGTCCCCTGTGCCCTGGGGCCAGAGTGCACCCTGGCCGCGGGAAGACAGTCTGCACACACGGATGTAGGGAGCCCAAAGTGTGCTGCCCCGCAAAGAGAGGGCTGTACCGGGCAGGGAGGAGAACAGAGGACAGGGCTCTGGGTGGGAGCAACTCGAAATTCCCCCGGAGGCAGGGTTCGTTTTGGGTCAGTCCCAAGAGGCTGGAGTGAAGTCATGGCTTCATCTGTCACAGGGGTGAGTGTTTAAGCCACAGCACATGGTCACTGATACAGGCTGGGATGGGGAACAGGCCTGGAGCTCTGCCAGGTCCCTGATCCCTCACTCCCTTGGCTTCTGCCTGCCCATGGGGTCCCCAGGAGGACAAGCCCAGGACCGGGCCTCCTGGAAGGAAGGAGACAGAAGGAGGAGGGGATGGGGGCAGGCTAGTGGGTGTGGGCACCATAGTTCAGCAGGGTGAGCCCCACACAGAGCGGAAGGGCGGGGAGGGGGCTCTGTCCCTGGGGGGCTGACGGTGACTCAGCACCCGAGCCCCCCTGCGGGGTCATCACATCCTCATGGCATCAGCATCTTTGGGATTCAACTCCTGTAAGCACAGCACAAAGGGTTCTGGGGGCTTCCAGAGCCTTTCAGGATTTTTAATTAAAGTCTTCATTTTGGGATCTTTGCAGATTTCATGCAGTCGTAAGAAATAAAGCCCAGAGGTCCCGTGCACCCTGTCCCCAGTTTCTGCACAACAACATCATGGGAACCCTAGTGTGGACCGGGACCAGGACCGGGACCAGGGCCTTGATGCTCTCAAGACACGGACCCTGTCAGAGCCCCTCGGGTCACCTGCTGCAGCCAGGAACCACGTCCCTCCGACCCCCACCTCCTCCAACCCCTGGCAGGCAGGAGCCTGCTCTCTGAGTGGTCATTTTGTCATTTCAGGTCGTTTACTTGGCACCACATGTATGGGACCCTTGAGACCAGCGCGGTTCACCCAGCCGGAGAGTCACCTGGCGCGCCGCTCTCCGCAGCTGGGTCCTTTGCGTTGCCAGGTGGTGTCCGGCCACGTTTCCCTGTGGCAGGTTGTCTGGGCCAACGCCCACCTGGGGGTGACACAGATGAAGCTGCCGTGAAGGCGGCACACAGGTGTGGTGGGATTTCCTCTGGAAAACTGCACCAGGTGCAGCTGCTGGGTTGTGAGTGGTCACAGCATGTTCAGTTTTTACGGAAACCACTAGAGTGTTTTAAAGAGGGGCTGCACCACACTGTGCCCCTGCACCCCAGAACGCTTCCCTGGGTGCCTGCTTGCGGTGACGACAGGGGGCCCCAGAGTGGGTCTCAGACCGCTGAGCAAAGCCAGCTGGCCACGATGTCACAGCGGGAGTGGCGGTATCACGGCCACCTCAGAGCTTCCAGCAGACCGCAGTGTGCCCGCCAAGACGGGCCTGCCCACCCCACCCTTCCTCACGGGGCCTCGGGCGGCACTGGCACCCCTGGGCCTGCTGGCTGGACAGAGCCCAGGCCGTTCCAGAGCTCAGGGCACTGCTCAAAGGAAGGTTTTCTGGAGGATGCTATTTGGCTTTCTGGCACCAGGCAGATGCACGAGCTTGGATCACGGGCAGAATTCTGTGGATTATTCGTGGAAATTCCTTGGGGTGGCACCTCCACAGGGAAACAAAGCCCCCCCCCAAAGTCCCACCTCACTTCTTTTTCCTAATATTCCCTAAACGCCCTGGTCTTCTCTTCTGGTTACACTGGGAGCAGGAGCTTCGGCCCTCAGGGGCAGCCAAGCGGCAGCGGCTTTGCTGCTCATGCACCCGGAGCTGGGTTTCAGTACTGATGCTCAGAGCTGTGTGGACACAGGGCGCCAGAGAAGTGCGGACCGAGTGTGTCAGGACAGGCTCTGATCCAGGCAGCGACACTCCAGATGGATGGCCACCCCACCCCAGGTGGACGGACTCCTCTGCTCTCGGGCAGAAAGAGGGGAAGAGGCGGTGGGGGACTTGCAGGGAAGGGAGCCACCAGCCTGCCCCATCTCTGATTTGCAGCCCAAAAGTCCTCTTTGGGGAGCTAGGTGTGCAGGAAGGACCTGCCTGTCTCCAGGTGCACCCAGGCCCCACAGACCAACCAGCTCCCAGGAGAAGCCCCTCAGTGCGCGGAGCCCTGGAGGACCCCAGCTCTGGCTCCAGGGCCCCAGCCCCTCTACTCTGGGGTCCCGCCCGGAGCTCTGGGAAGGGCACACTGCACAGCAAGGAGAGGCAGCAGATGGCGCCCGCCTGTGGGACCACCCGGTGCCCCACCCTCCTCCCGCTTCCCTACGGTCAGAGGGTCACCCGCTTCGCTCCCCTCCGCCTCTTTAACGGTGGCTGGGGCCTCCCCCGCGCCGGGATTGGATGGAAGAGAACAGGGTGGGCACGGGCGGGGACCCCAGAAGCCCAGGTTCCAGCTCTGGAGGAAAGCGTCCCGCAGTGCAGACCTGGCGACCGGCGGACAGCGCGGTGGAGGCGGCAGCGCCGTGCGCGCCACGATGTTTGACAGCTCGCAGTACCCCTACAATTGCTTCAATTACGACGCCGACGACTACCCTGCGGGCAGCTCGGACGAGGAAAAGCGGCTCACGCGGCCGGCGTACAGGTGACCGCGGGGTCAGGGCACCCATCGCAGGGCACTCCGAGCGGGAGCCTGTCTGGGACGAAAGCAGGAAGGGCTTTCTTCTCTCGGGCGGAGCTCAGAGAAGGGATACCTCGGTCCACACGTTTAGAGGTCGGGGGCAGGGGCGGGGGCTGGGGGCGGGGAGCTGAACTGTGAGCCAGAGGTTCTGGGGTCAGGAGGAGGCGAAGAGCAGGGAGCTCCAGAGGCCACTCCCGGAGCAACTTCTCGGCTCTGCCTCCCCCTCCAACGCGCTAGGCGCTAGGCGCAGGGGTGGTCTGGGAAGGGCTGGCGGGAGGACGCTTGGGACTCGCTCTGGGCGCTCCGCCCCGCCCCCGGCCTGACGCACCCGGGTTTGCAGCTACATCGCTCTGATCGCCATGGCCATTCAGCAGAGCCCCGCGGGCAGGGTGACCCTGTCGGGCATCTACGACTTCATCATGCGCAAGTTCCCCTACTACCGCGCCAATCAGCGGGCCTGGCAGAACTCCATCCGCCACAACCTGTCCCTGAACAGCTGCTTCATCAAAGTGAGCCCCGAGTCCCCCCTCCTGCATCCCCGAGCGTCCCTGGCTTGGGGACACCTGGGTCAAGTCGCCTCCGAGGGAAAGGTCGTTCTCAGAAAACTGGGCTCCCCCCTCCTGCTCCTCAAGCAAGGCCAACCCCCGCCCCCCAGAGAAGGGAACTACCCTGTGCCTTATGTGAGCCCAGATGAGGGGAGGGGCGTTCGAGGAGTGGGCGCAGCCCAGAGCTGAGCCCCCCTCGCTGGTCCCTTGCACAGGTGCCGAGGACGGAAGGCCACGGGAAGGGGAAGGGCAACTACTGGACGTTCGCTGGTGGCTGCGAGTCACTGCTGGACCTCTTTGAAGATGGCAACTACCGGCGGCGCCGACGCCGGCGTGGAGTCAAGAGTGAGGGGGCAAAAGGGGGCTGTGCCCAGGGTCCCCCTGGTCTGCAGGAGCGGGCCATTGCCGCGGGGTCCTTGGCCCTCCGCCAGGAGCCACCGACCCCTGCCAGCCCCGCCGGCCTGGGCAAGGAGCCTCACAAGGACATCAAGTTCAGCATCGACTACATCCTCTCCTCCCCTGACCCCTTTCCTGGGCCCCGGTTGCCACCCAGTGGGCAGGAGGCCCAGCAGGTGAACCACCACTTTTGGGCAATGTGAGGGGGTGCTGAGGATGTTTGCTCCTTGAGGGGCTGGCACCCAAGCAGTCGGGGTCTCTTGGGTGATTTCAGTCTCCCATCAATCCAAGAAGCTAGGTTTTGCAGCGTCGGAGAAACCTGCAGCTCACGCTGAGTCTGGATCCAGCCTGGGCTGGAGGGGAAGCTGGTCTGTGGCCGGCGGCCGCTCACCCTTTCAGAACAAGTCGCCCACGCAGGACACCCCACCGGCTGCCTGTCTCACTTGGGGTTTGCTCTAGAGTTTCAGGGAAGTCCTGCTTGGAGACCAAGAGCACAGGCTCAGGGTCATCACCACCGGTGGCCACGCCCGGGAGCTGCCTGTGTGTGCTGGGACAGTTAGGGACACTGGCGGGCCTCTTCCTCACAGCTGAAAGTGACAATGAAGTGCCAACGCGGAAGTCAGATGCCAATCCACCCGTGGCTGTTGCCCCCTCCCCCGCCATTCTGACCGTGCTGCTGTTAGGGTCATGTCCGTGGAAATGACAAATACATCTTGTGTTGTTCAGGAAGCCCATTCCCTCTTTTTTCTACAGGGAAGAGGGAAGGAAGGAGGAAGGGTGGGAGGGAGGAAGAAACAGGGGCCCAAATTTGGGACGACATGGGGCAAAACTCACCTCAGTTCTTCTAAGAGGAGGGAGCCCCTGTCCAGGCAGGTTCCACACACCTGGTCGCACCCACAGCAGGCGGGGACCAACCCCACTCCCTGGGGAGGCATGCATGATTCTGCACATCAGAGGTGGCACCTCCATTTGTAAATGTAAATTATTTCATCACCATATAGAGATGGGCATTTTTAAAAAGCACAGGTGTGCACAGTGAAACTATTTGAACAACTTATTATTTTTCACAAGCCCGTTTTTGCAGAGTCGACTGCCCTTTGTGGCTTCACTGGAGCATCGATGTGAATGCCCCCCAATCTGACTAGGTGACTGGGGCTGCCTAGCTTTGTAAATGGCAAAAACACACCCAAAGAGGCTGCTCTTCCCGCGGGGAATGCATAGTTGCATTGTCGAGCACTGAAAAACGGGCTGGGCGTGTAGCGAGGCAGGCGGATCACACACAGGACCACGCTGAGCTGGACGCAAGACCTTTCCCTGACTTGTGAGATGCTCCCTCGCCCTGTAAATAGAGACTCGCACGCTCCTTTCCTTGTTGGAGAGGAGGAGGCTGATCCTTAGAAATGCCATGTCTGCCTGGCCCTCACTGGGGGTCTGCCCTGGCGATGGGCCCATGCCCCTTCCACCTGCACCTGGCCTGGCCCAGCCCGCCATCTGCAGCCTCTGCCTCACAGGGTCCTCCTGAGAGCAGGACGCAGGCCTGTCACAGGGGTGCCTCTCCCTTGTGAGAGACAGCTGCCAGACTGCTGGGAGCTCGTTGCCCACCATGCGTGGTCCTGGGCCCCCGCCAGGAGCCGGCACTCAGTCTGCATGCTGCAGACGAGGGCAGGCAGCAACGAGGGCCCGGCCAGATGTGGGCGTGTGTGCGCTTTGACTGTGTGCTGTGTGTCTGTCTGCATTCCTCTTACTTCGTCCCTTTGCTGGTTGGGCTAATGGCATTGTTTTAAGCGATGCCAGGCACAGTTTGGAGGGTGAGCTATTCACAAGTAAGTGGCGTCTGGAGCACCCGGAGGCCTATTTTTCTGCTCTCAACTGAGCAGAAATAATGTGCATTTTATCTTTCCGGTTCTTGCTCTATGCCTGCATTTTGTTGGGGAGAGAAGCCTGATCAAGAACAGAAAACCCTTTGCCCTGAAGAGACGATCTCTGGGGACCCCAGCCTGGGAGGGAGATGGAGTGTCGCTGGTCCACCTGCCCCACCCCGTTCCTGGGCGCAGCCCACTGGGCTGCCTGTGAGCTGGGGGGTGGCCCCAGCGGCGAGACCGGTGCACTACAAGGTGTAACATTTGTTTTGCAGAGGATATCAATCATGTTTTAAGAGCGAAGGGACATTTTCAATTTGCCAGCGTGCGATATCCCGAGACTTCAGAAGGGCTCCCAGCCCTTCCTGTGAGTGGCATTTAATACCAAACAACACAGCGGGGTGAGGGCTGGCGCTGACCTATTCAAATGTCGCCGAGACCACGCCGACTTGCCCGCACAATTATAATTAAATACTTTATGCCTCTCTTGCAAATCCACTGATTGATCACCGATGTGTGCATTGCCGCCACATCACCCCGAGCAGATGGCTGCCACGCACGGTTATGGATCACCAGGTTCCATTAACAAAGTCGGGAGGCGCTGCTGAGCCGAGTTAGCGGAGATGCCAGCGAACGGCTGGCGTGCAGAGCGAAGTTCCCGGGCTTGGCACACCTGGGCCTGGGACTCCTCTCCCGAGCCACCTGGGGACTGCAGGGTGTCCCTGCTCGCACAGGTTGGCTCCAGCAAGGAATCTTCTTGGGAGCTGGAGGCAGCTGGAGCCAGGACAGCCCTGACCCCTGCTGGGGAGAGGAGGGAGCCCACCTGTGCAAGGCCAGGGCTGGGGTGGGAAGTGTGGGCAGGCTTGTGAGTGCAGACCAGCCTCAGGTGGGTCTCCCCCCCGCCGGGAGGCCTCTCTCCGTGGGCAGCACCAGGTCAGACACTTCCCCCACATCGAGCTACTGCCTTTGACCCCCGGTCTCCCCCAGGACAGCAGAAAGGCCGCCTTTCTCTCCAAACTCCTTCCTCCCTTGCTGAGCACATTTGGGGCTGTTCTTCACTCACTCACTGAACACGTATGAGCCGTGCTGGGCGCTGTGGGCAGTGCGCGGTGCTAGGGGGCAGCTATGAACCCGAGGCATCGACTATGTTCCCGACGCAGGCAACGAAGCCACCACCGGGCACACGCAGCCCTGAAAGCCCTCGGGGTGAGCACACAACAACCAGCTCTGACTGTGCTTGGGCAGGACCCCCTAGGACGGGCAGGACCCCCTAGGACGGGCAGGGGCAGCAGGCAGAGCCCCCGTGTAGGGCAGGAGCCGGGGCAGGGGCTCACAGAAGAGACAAGGGCCAGTGTGGTGGGCTGGAGGTGCCAGAAAGGAGAAGTGCACCAGAGGACCCCAGGCTGCCCTCCCGGCCCCCCAGTCCTGGCCAAAGCCCCCCTTTTCTTTCACCGTCGAAACACCTGTGTGTCACTTTGCCCCAGAACGCCTGCTGGACAATCACCTCCCATATTCTGAGCACATTATCTTGGTTAATGTGGCCTCCAAACCAGCCGACTTACCGAGCACACACACACCACAACCTCTGCTCTTGTCCCCAAGCCTTCTTAGCAGACCTGTCCCATCCTGGGCCTGGTGCACGGAGTTCAGGGACCCAAGGCCCAGGTGCAGGTGCTGAGGGTGGTGTGGAGCGGCCACCCTTGTCTCCCCGGAGCCAGAGTCCTCGCCAGGGCCCTCCATGCGGTCTTGCAACTTGGGTGCTTCTCCACAGCGTCTCCCCAACCTCCTCCTGTGGTTCTAGCAGCCCTGTGAGTGGGGGGTGGGCAGGCACTGCTCCCCCTCACAGAAGAAAATTGAGGCTCCCAGAGCCTGTTGGAGCAGAGTGGGGTCCTCGGCTGGTCCCCAGTACCCAGTGCCTGGCTGGGGGTGGGGCAATCCGACCCCTGGGCCCCTCTGCCCACTGGCTGTGGCCACCGTTCGACCCCTGAGCATTGGGAACCTTGAATCCCAGAATGAAATGAGGGTGTGGACCTCGTGTGGCCAGGTGCCTCCGCCCACCACGGGATCAGCTTAGAGAGCAGCCCTCACCTAATTATTTAAAGGGGAACCACAAAGGGGAGATGCCGACAGTCTGTTATCTGCCATTTGACTTCGTCTTCCGCCACATGAACAATCCATACATTTGTTTTTGGATTCGCATGAACAATGTGAAATTGCGTGTGTTCATCCAGTCACAAAGGCCAGCTACGTGGCACGTGCATGGGCCTCGTCACCACTTTGCTGGAGAAACCGGTTCCTGGGAACCGGAGGGGCCAGGAACTGGAGGGGCAGCTGGCCAGGCCACTGTTGCCTGCACTGACCCCCCCATGTGCTTCTGCGCCATCAGACTCCACCGGCCCCAGGCGACTTCAGGCCCTGGGTCCAAGCCAGAGGTGTGTGCACCCAGCTGCAGCCTGCGCTGCGGGCTTGGAATCACCGGCAGCCACACAGCTGCACTGTTTTATGAAGACAAGGAACCCAGGAGGCAGCACTGGGACTTTGCTCCCCTTCTTGACGGGTGTGTGGGATGCGGTGCCTCCAGGGGACCACATGGGAGGGCGAATCTCCCGCAGCTCGTCTGGGAGGGGACAGGGCCTGCCCCTGCTCTCTCGAGCCACCCCTGGTTATTGCATTTACAGCGGCCGTTTTTACATCCACCAGCTCAGCACGCCCACCTGTAGGACCTGTGGGGCCGGCTGGCACCCTTCATACCCAGAATCCACCACAACGGCCAGTGCTCAGCACCTGAGCCCTGAAATCCAGTCAGCTCCCGGGCTCCAGATTGACAGTGGAGAAACTGTGTTCCAGTGCATGGGACACCTTTCTTCCTGGGTTTGGGGCAAGAAGAAGACAATTTGGACCTGCTCTGTCTCCACGTGCTCACGGGGGTCCCCTGGGTCCTGATCACAAGCGGTGTTGGTCTGCATTCCTGCAGACCCTTGTTTAATGTCTCCATCCCTTAAAATGGATGTGAGGTGCACCCAGACCTCGAGTCCTGGGCCCATCTCAGCGCCCAAGAGCCTCACTAAACGGGGCCGGGCCCCGAGGGCCACTCCTCTGTGCTCTCCTAATGGGGGCAGGTGCTTTGGGCCACCGAGCCCGGGAAGAGCAAACAAGAAGCTCTGTTCCCCAGCAAGGAACCTGGGGGGCAATACCTGGGGCTCCCCCGACTCGGGGGCTGGTGTGTTTGGGGTAGGGAACAGTTGTGGCCTCCCCAAAGACACGGGTCCAGCCCAGGTGCACCCTCTCAGTGGGGCCTTTTGGAAAGTGTCTGCCTGCCGGGAAGGTGCAGCCTGGTGCCCTCTGCCCTCGGGGACTGTGTGTGGCTGGGTCGGGGCTGGAGCGTCCCTGGCACAGCCACCTGAGGGGGCAGATGCGCCTAAGCAGGGAGGAAGGAGCTCTGCAGGTGGGGCGGGGCCTCAGCCCCCGAAGCCCCCCAAACCCCCATCCTCGGCCTGCAGCTGACCCTGCACACAGGCAGCGTGAGTGCGTCTCGGGCGCATCCCCACCTCCCAAGAAGCCTGGGACCCCAGAGCTGGGTGTTCCACACAACTCAGGGCCATGTGCGTCGGCAGTTCCTGAAAAGATCAGAACGGTTTTCCCTCTGTCTTCTGTTGAGGTCTCTGACCGGGCCGCATGTTGGCCAGCAGACTGGCTGAGGGGCCTCGGTCTGCACAGAGGGCCCAGTGAGGTGGGCGCAGGGCTCACGGGGTCTCCGCAGCAGGCAGCCGGGCCCCAGGAACCCAGGCCCCTGGACGAGCCACACCCTCTCTGCCTGGGAGCCGCCCATCAGGTCTCCTGGGACCCCACTTCCAGCCCTCACACTGGCTGTGTAGAAAAGGCTGGACAGGGGACAGTCACACGTGTGTGTCATCTGACCTCAACCCAAACCTCTTTTCCAGTCTTTTCTGTGCCAAGAAATGTGTGCAAAGAAGGGCACCTGTGAGCTCCCAGGTGGACCGAGTCCTGGGGCACGTGGTGGTGGGGGTCTCGGGCTCCCCGAGAGGAGCTCTGTTTCCGGGAGGGCTCAGGGGGGCACAGCCAGAGGGGTCCTCTGAGCAGCTACCTCGGCAGCTGAGGGACGCAACCAGCCCATGGTGTGGAAAGGTTAGTACATAAATCAAAGGGAAATGGCAGGTGCCTTTTAAAGCCGATCAAGAGCCGATTGGGGCAGGGCTCCGCCCATCCCCCTGCACAAGTATCTCACTCTAACAGCCAGGCACGAGGTCCTTGTAAGTCCAGCCCCTGAGGGGAGAGGGCTGGTGTTCTGCTCCTGCCCGGAGCCCCAGGGGCCCGGGAACCCCGAGACCGCCGAGACCGCCTTCAGGGTGAAGGTGAGTACGTTTTGCTCTGTCCGAGTAACAACAGGGATGTGGGCTCCGAGCGCAGAATTGTGCCCAGAAGTCCGTGTTCCTCCGCTGAAGATGCAAAGCTGAGATCTGGGCCGGCAGCCACATTGTCTCTGGGCACCTGGCCCTCCCTCATCGGGTCTGTAAGTGATCCATAGTGGGTGGGGGGGACCCTGACTTCTGCTGAGCACAGTGGCCGAAGCCCATCCCCAGGGCAAGTGCAGCAAAATCTCGGGTTGGCCAGAGCCGGTGCCGCCCCGCCCGGGGCACGGAGCTGGCCATATCACGCAGTGTGGAAGGGCACTGGCAGTGCTGCATGCCGACTGGGGGCGCCAGGCGTCTGGCGATGAACCGGACCGCCCTCAGCTCGCCCTGCTGAGAGGCTCCGTCCTAAAACCGATGGTGCAGGACACGCTGCTGGGCTTTGCTCCCAGGGCATCCTCAGAGCCCAGGCTCCCGAAGATTGCTCCTCAGTAAGTGTGTTTTCTGCTGAACCGAGCCAGAGAACATGTGCTGTTGGCAATTAGGTATCACGGCTGATTCGAGTTCCATCCTGGCCTCATCACCCCGACTCCCGCCGTCCTTCCTGTCATCCCTGGGGACTGGGCTCCAGGCGCTGGCCCTTTCCTCCCCTCACTGTTTGATCTTGCACCTCACTCCTTCCCTCTGGAGTCAAGTCCCTTCTTCCTGAGTTGCATCCTAGGGAGTTCTTTCCATTCGTGATAATCTCTCAGTCTCTGCTGGAGAGGCCTGCCCACCTGCCCTCCCTCCCTCCCATACACAAAGGCTCCTGGTAGCGTTATTCACAACAGCCAAGATGTGGAAGCAGCTGGAATGCCCACTGTGGAGAGGCTGCGGTGAGCACAGTGCACCGTGGCCGCACCTGGAGGAGGAACATTATTCAGCTGGAGAGCACGACGGAGCATTGACCGACGCTTCGGTGCGGCCGAGCCTGGGAGACCCGTTCCGTGAGAGCAGCCAGCCACAAAGGGCCCAGGTGGTGCGATGCTGCTTGTGTGGCGTGTCCAGAGCAGCAAACCCACAGAGACAGGAAGCAGAAGAGTGGTGGCCAAGGGCGGAGGGAGCAGGCCCCGGGGGCCGACCACCCCTGGGAGGGGGCTTCTTCTCAAGATGATGGAAATGAGATAGCGGTATTGGCTGTTCCACATCGTGGATAAACTAGAAACCATGGAATTGTGCACTTGAGAACAGCGAATCCACGTCACGTGGATTGTACCTTAGTTTCAAACCGCACGCTCACACAGGCACACCTGGGAGGCGCTCCCGGGACAGAAACTGAGCACGTCAGCCTCCGGCGGCCGTCTCCCTCGGTCTGAATCTGGCCGACGGGCCCAGCTCACAGGCTGTTTGCCAACTGAGGGAGATAAGGCCGGGAACACCCTGCTTATTGCGCTAAGTGACCGAGATAGCGCGTGCAATGTGACACGAAGCTCAGCCAGTGGGGCCGTGTAAAAACGTCACCTGGCCCTGTTCCCATCACACCTGTGTGTGGTTTGGACCTGACACCTGGCAGTTGGCCTTGATCCTGCCTGCCTTCAGCCCCAGGGCCACTCCCTCTTCCAGCCCTTCCCTGCCCTCCATCCAGTTGTCACGCGGCTCACCTGAAGGCAGTGAGCTTGCCTCCCGCCCCCTCCTGCTGTTTTCTAACCCGCAGTACAGTGGGGCATAGGGGACCACACCAGTGCCCCCCTTCCCTGCTCCCTCCACCCTTGTCAGGCTTCTCAGGCACCTAGAATGAAGCTCACCCCTGCCGGAACCCCGCGGCTGGGTCTGCTCCCCTCATCCCACTTTCTCCAAACCCCCTCCTCACTCTTTGGGCTCCAGCGACACGGGCCTCCTGGCTGTTCCTGCCCCAGGGCCTTAGGGAATGCGCTCTACTCCTGTCTCCATTCACGTCAGCACTCGAACTCCCCTGCGTCCCAGCCAGCAGCCCCCAGCAACAACCCCATCGCTGTCTCAGTGCACCCCTAGCTCCTGCGCTCTGCCCCCCCCCCCCCGCACGCCGCACCTGCAGGTGAGGCCCAGAGGGCGCACGCACACGCTGTCCCACCAGGTGGCAGCAGAGCTCCGGGCATGGGCGGTCAGGCCGCGCGGTAGAGGCTCAGGCCCCGCCCCGCGGCCCAGGCCCCGCCCCCGCCGACTGACTGGCGCCCCGCTTTGGGGTCCAGGGGCTTCCAGGCATCACCCTGAAATGAAATCAATGAGGTGGATGCTGGAGCCAGGATGGGCGGCGGGCAGCAGGCAGGTCTCTGCCAGGAGAGTGGCCTTCTCCCGAGGCAGGACTGTTCTAAGTACCTGACAGTCACTTAATCGTTGCGTGACGGCCCGGGTCACCTGTGACGACACCTGGGCACAGACAGAGGAAGGGATCCGAGGGTGGGCTGGTGCCGGTGGGCCCTGGCAGGGACCCATAGGGTGGCTGGCCCCCCGTGGACATCCCCAGGGGCCACTGCAGGTCACCCTCCTGGACACAGGTGTGACCCAGCCTGAGTCGAGACGCATAACCCAGCCCCGGAGCTGACAGCACCTCGGCCCCTCAGGTGCGGGTCCTGGCCCACCTGCCCGGCTCCTTCCCTTCCTCCAACCCCCTCCCTGTGATCTGGGGGGCAGCCTGGAGCACAGATGCCCCCGATATCTAAGGGGACAAACCCTGACCAGACCCTGGCCACAGGCTTCTGACCCTCCGGTGCAGCGCTCCCCACACCCCCTTCCCTGCAAACACCTTTCAGGTCTCCTTGTGAACTCCAACCCAATCTTGGATTCACTCCCAGCCTGTCTGAGGAGGGGTCTTGCTCAGACCCCATGCCAGGGCCTTGGGAAATCCCAAACTGGTCCCCCAGGCGCCCCTTTGAGGGATCCATGCAACACACCAGACTCAAGTGCTGGGGGAAGGCCCTGGGTGCCCTGTTCCAGACCCTCCCCTGGCTTCACACCCCCTCCCTCCTCGGGGCTCCTCGGCCTCCCAGCCCTCCCCTCCCTCCGATGACCAAAAGGGTATTGAAGGCTCATTTCTAAGTGGTAAATGATGACTATCCTACAAAGGAAATGTATCAAAGGTTTTACTGAACTTGCTACTTAATGATGGGACTGGATGCACTAGAACCAGCTAGCAGGAGAATCCAAATGCTGCCCGCTCCTCGCAGGAAACAAGGGGCGCCTGGGAGAACATGCCCGTGTTGCGGAGCAGGTCCGCCCGCCGGCTCCCTGGCTCCATCCCTGGATGGACTGACCCGATCTCCTCGGCTCAGATTGTGCGTTATTGTCCGGTTTCTGCAAAGACCTCATGTGAAAGGCACGGGTAACCCAGATGGGTGTGTTAGAGCCCATTTCAAAGTCAGCAAGACCCCTCGCTTGCCCCCTCTGTCCGCCCTGGGAGCGGGCTCCCGACCGCTGCTATCTGTCACATGCACAGCTGTCCGGGTCTCCTTTCTGGGAGCAGCTGCCTCCTGTGCTGAGTGGCAGATCCCTGGTGTCAGGACCTGATGTGGCCATTGGCTTGCTGCATGACCCCGAAAGCCCACCCCTTCCTTGCTTTCCACGTCTGCAGGGTGGACATGGCTGCCTCAGGGGCCTCAGCGCCAGGAGCTGGTCCCTGCCCTGGGCTGGGCAGCTTGATTGGTTCTTCTGATTCCTGCAGCCCAGTGCCTCCCCACGGGTGTGCTTCCCCTTGTCTGTGCACCTTTGGGCCTGTCTTCCCGCACACTCCGGGCCTGGGAGGTCCCCGCCTGCTGCTCCCTGCCCACCAGCGAGCTGGCCCTCACCACACACCCCTGAGGGCCTCCCAAAGTACCCACTGCCCATAAAACAAGGCCCGCTCTGGGGGCAGGTCACACAGCAACTTTGTAAAGGACAGCAGCTGGCCCACGGGGCCTCCCCCTGCCTTGGTAACTGGTGTTTTCTCCATATTTATTTTCTCTGTTCCCACCCTGCAGAGCATACAGGCTGAAACCTCCACCTCTCGGGGGAAGGCACGCAGATCTTCGGATTGTGGGTCTGGGGAGAAAACCACAGCTGGCCTGAGAGCTGCCTGACTCCATGTCCTCTGGGGTGAGAGCCCCCAGGGTGTCCATTCACAGCAGCTGGAGCCCCAGCCCCCACCCCAGCCAGGCATGCGGAGCTGGGCTTGTGTCCTGTGCCTTTAAAATGCCCTGAGATGCACCTCATGACTCTGGAAGGTGCCGTTGGTCTGTGATTACAAAGTAGCCCTTATTAAAAATCGTGCAGACTCCCACATTAAACAAAATTAATCAGTAACTAGCTGTAATGCTATGAGGTCATTTCCCAACACAGTAACTCGAGGGCAGTCCTATCTGATTGGCCGACGGGAGGCCTCAGGGAGACCATGGTTATCTGCAAGCTGTGGGCTTTGCACAGGTGCTGGTCTGTGGCTGGGTTGCCTGTGGGCCTCATCTGGGGCCTGCACCCTGACGCCTCTGCCCCCACTGTGTGCTGCCCCAACCTTCACGGCAATGCCAGGTGGCCCGTCGCTCTTCTCCAGGACGGCCACAGTTTGTGATTCTTCTGACTGGAGGACTTCGGGAAGGTGGCATCGGGGCCAGGCTGTGGGCTGGGCTGTGGGCCATCGGCAGAAGTGCTGCTGCGGTCTGAGCCTCAGGGGTCAGAGAAGGCAGCTAGCCACGCCCTGGTCCTCTAGGGACAGATGCTCACAACCCCAAGCTGCTGGGCTGGTGTCTGGGCGCCCAGGGCCACCATGCTGTGGGGAAGCCTGAGCTGGCCCACCCAGCAGGCCATTCGGAGAAGCTTCCAGAGCACAGAGTGAGAATGCGTGAGCGAGAGAGCGAGAAGCGCTCCCCTGCCCCCAGCTGCAGCGGCTGCCCTGGGCGGGTCTGACCTGAGCACCTCTGTCCCCTGTGCCAGGCCCTGGAAGGACCCTGGTCACTTGGAGCCACGGGAGCTGGGGCGATTTGTCACTCAGCAGCAGCCACCAGCCGCAGTGGTCACAGTCATCCCCAGTCCCTACGTCCTGCAGCCCAGAGCCTTAGTCCACTCTGTTCCCCCACTTTTTAAACATGAACCTCTTGCCCTGGCCAGCGTGGCTCTAGAGGGTTCTCCCACAGATCAAAAGGTCACAGGTCTGTTTCCCCTCGGGGCACACACCCAGGCTGCAAGGTCGACCCCAGATGGGTTGAGCGCGAGAGGAAACCAGTCAGTGTTTCTCTCCCTGTCTCTAAAAGCAATGAGAAAATGTCCTCCGGTGAGGGTGAAAAATAAATAAATACAGTAAACCTCTCTCCTCGGAACATTGTGGACTCGCAGAGCCGCCATGAAGCCAGCTGCTCCACAGAGCCCCCAGGCGCCCTGCCCCTGGCCCGAGCGTCACAGACGGTGGACTCACTCACTGCGGCACCGGGCCCTCGCGGAGCGCGTCCTCACGCTTCCCCACGGGGTTCCTTGCTGTTTCCCAACCTTCCTGGGATTTTGAGTCACATGACTGTATTACCTGTTAATTAAATGATTTCCTTTCCTTTTTCAAGTGTATACCAATCCTACTCAGGCCCAGGAGTGGGCCCCGACCCATGACTCGGGGTTGAGGACCCGTGGGTCCCTGCCTAAGACACTTTATGCAGACAGTGCCAAGGGCAGGTGCACCTCGGGTGTGTCTGGAGCCCCCGGACAGAGGCCTCTGCTGGCCCAGCCCCCACTTTGCCAGGACAATGGTCACCAGGGCCCAGGACAGGCAGCGCTCACCTCATGGCCTCTGGCAAGGGTCCTGCAGCCGCTTGTGGGAAATTCCCGGGGAAAGGTTCTCAGAAGGGTGAAACCGGCCACTCCCCAGCGAGACACCACCCCAGCCCTGACCTGGGACAATTGTCTCCTGGGCCATAGCCCAGGGGCAGGAGCGAAGGAGCCGTGTTCTGCAGGAAGACGCAGGATCTCCCTGGCCTGAGCGCCTGGCCTGGCCTCGGACCGCCGCAGATGAAGCGAAGAGGGTTGTGGGCCCGGCTGAGGGGCGCAGGGCGAGGGTCCAGGAGGCGCCAGGCCCACCGGCCCTGCCTACCCGGAAGGCTGCACCTGCGTGTCCTTGTCCACCTCCCCAACAACGGTCACCTTCCTCTACTCCCCAAGGTGCCTCAAGACTAGCGCCAGCCCCTTGGCTGCCCACCCCGCCTCCAGCCCCCAACCTTTCTGAGATGCCCCGTTAGGAGGACTTGCTCCAAAGGAGTCCCGGGGGGGCCCCTGCATGTGACAACAGTGAGGTCCAGGGCTCATCCTCACTCCCTGTCTACCAGCCCCAGGAGGCACCCCCAAAAGGCCAGAGGTCCCTGACCGTCTTGCAGATAGAGTGCCAGGACCCCCAAAAGGGAGCGACAGGTCCACCTGGCCCCTCTCACTGCCGCCCACCCTCCCAGGTGGGACCACATTGTGGATGAGCCCCCGGTCCCGCAGGCGTGCCTTCCCCCCCCCCCCGGCCGGCTGGCTGCCCCTCCTGCCGGCCTCCTGAAAGGCCTTTTCATCCCTGTGTGGACACCACCACTGGCCGCATCAAAGGCCGTCTATGGAAAGTCATGTTTTTCCCCAAACCAGAAAAGTTCAGGCTTGGAGCACAAACATTCGGTTCATTATTTAGAAATAACAAGTCCTCCGGGTCCTGGTATCAGATCAAAGCTTGGAAATTAAATTCTCCAGAAGAGGAGGTGGCCGGGGATCAGCAGATTTGTGTTTGCTTACTTTCTTTTCATTCAGCAGCTAAAAAAGGGACTCAAATCTGCCTAGCGGTTTGGAAGTCTGGTGGGGGTTTGGGAGCCGCGAGGAGACAGCCCGCTCCCGAGGCTCCTGGGCGTGGAGGCGGAAAATATTTGGTTGACATGACAATGGAGACCGCCCGCCACTCACGGGCTCGAGTCTCCAGGAAATCCTGTCCCGCCCCCCAGCCCGGCACACACGCACGTGCGCACAGGTGTCCCGCCCACGGGGGCCACAGCCACACGTGTGTGGGCACAGGGGGTCCTCGGGCCAGACGCACACGCAGGTGTACTCACTCACATTCACACACGCACACAGCAGGGAGACGTATGGGAAAGCTCTCTCACCTGGGTTCCTCGGAGGACCTCTCAGGAGGCAGGAGAGGGTGGGTGCTTCCCTGTCTGACCGCTGTGGCTGTGGGCACTTCCTGGGAGGGGGACAGCACACTGGTCTCGCTGACTGGCCAAGGAACCGAGCACTAGCCACTTGCTGCCACTGCCTTTCCTCACCGGTCGCGGGTCCCAGGCCAGCTCACCCCAGGGGACAGGGCCCGTCCACTGAGATGGGCTGGCCGGAGGGATGCAGTGTCCAGCGCAAGCATGCGGACAGGCCGACGCCCCTCCCATGTCCTCCCAGAACCCCCCTCTCTAAGTTTAGCGCCAAACGGAGCCAATAAAAGGAACGAAACGAGGAACAGCTAGAAACACTGACAGCGCGACTCTTCTTTCCTCAAAAAGTGATAAAAATAGTGTCGCAGACGAGTTCGTTTTCTAGGCAACGTTATTTCAGGCAGAGCGTATTAATGGCACGAGAATTAGTGCAAATTGAGTAATTAGCCGGAGCTGGCAGGGGAGCTGACAGGCACGCGTGACTCAGCGTCCGGGCTTCCCGGGCCCCACGCCGGGCTTGGGGGCTCTGCTCCAGACCCGCAGGGGCTGCCTGTGCCCCGGGACAGGCCAGAGCGGCGGAGCCAGGCCAGGGTCTCCCCCTGGATGGTCGAGGACCAGAGCCGCTCGCTGCCCCGAGGGGGGTTCCACTGTGCAGTGTACAGTGTGTCGACTGCACAGCCAGGGTGGCTCCGTGTGTCCCAAAGGTGACTTCTAGCCCCCTGTCTGAGGCCCATCTGTGGGGTACAAGCCCCCAGACTGTGGAGTTCCTGCCTTGGCACCCGGAGCAGACAGCTCACATGGAGGCGCAGGGTGGCGTGAATGTTCAGTGTGTTCGGTCCGGGGAGTCTCTACACTCACACTCTCCAGTGCATCTGCCTGTGCAGGAAAGAGGCCACCGCCCCACCCAAGGGTCTGCAGAAGCCACCTGCTTAACCTGTGTGACCCAGCCAGTGAGGTGGCTACTCTCACGTGTGACCATGTCCCTCTGGGCTGTCCCTCCAGCTCCAGAGGGCCAGCTTATCACTTTGTCATCTCCTGTCACCCCGGGCTCTTTGCATGAAGCCCGAGCTCAGAAATGACCGCCCACCACTGTCTTCTTCAGCTCGGCTGCTCAGAGAGGGTCCCAGGCCAGCAGCTTCGTCACCCAGGAGCTCGGGGGATGCAGAGCCCCAGGCTGCCCCCAGGCTCCTGACTCGGGAGTGGTGTTTGAACTAGACCCTGGGCTCTCCTTGCAGGTGTGACGTCTGAGTGGCGCTGGCCCAGAGCTGCTGGGCAGGTGGGACGGGGCCCGGCGTGGGGGCTGTGGAGATGTCATCTGCACCCACAGACCCCCGGCGGGCCCATCCTCATGGCCCCGGGGGCTCCGGGCTGCTGGTGGCTGGGACGGCTGCCCAGGGCTCTCACTCAGTCTGCTGACTCCCCAGCTCCCTTTGACCCTCCACTGTTTCCACCAGGAAGCTGTTGCTGCCCAGCGGGGCCAGCATCCTGCAGCCCTCGGCGTTATCACACACATCCTGCCTGGAGGGCCTGGAATAGCCACCTGTGGGCGGCCTGTGGCCCTCGGCCTCTCCCTGCCCTGTCGGGACCAGCTCTGGGGGCGGCTAAGCGCAAGGCTCTCTGCGGGCAGCCAGGCCCTCCTGGACCAGCGGGAGAGCAGCCTGGTGGGCAGGGGTGCGAGCCCGGCCCAGCCCGGCCCAGGCTGCGGAGCCGCGGGGCCCCTCGGACACCGGGCCCTGGGCCTGAATGCCGGCCTTGTCTCCTGGCCTCCTCTCGGCCTCCACAGCTGCCAGCCTGCTGTTGACTCGAGATAAGTTCCGGAGGCCCAGGGCAACTCTGTTTGGTCCGGTGTCTGCTGGTCAGGCCCGGCCGGGCCCCAGCTGGGCACACACCCTGTGGGCTGAGAGCTTTGTCCTTATCCTCGGGGCCCTATCGGCTTCCCTCCTCCGCGCCCGAGAGTCAGGACAGTCACGTGTTGCCGCAGCTCTGCCCTGAGACAGGTGCTGGTGACATCACCCCTGGCAGAGATCACTGAAGTCTCCCGACTTCTACCAATATTTAGGTTTCCAGCCCCACGAGGCGTCTGGTCACACCTCCAGTGACACCTGCCAAGTTCTGGCCCCTCTGCTCTAGCTCCGGCGACGGGGAAGTGGGGGTTGCGGGCTCCTCGGCCCTGGGGCTTCCCCTCCGGGCCCTGGGCCCTGGGCCGGCAGGGACTTGAGCTGCCGTTCCCAAACCTCGTCCCGCACATGCGGCAAACAGGCCCCCCCCCGAGGAAGAATGGGGTGGGGAGGTCTTCCCAGAAAATTCCCTTTTGGAAAACAAACCACAGCAAACTCTGTGGTCCAGGGCCCAGGTTCAAGTGCAGCCTGAACCAGGCAAGTGCAGGCCCTGGGCCCGCAGCGCTGGGCTGCGCCACGAGGACGGACGAAAGCACAGGTGTCCTTGATCTGAAACCGGACAGGCGGGCAGGCAGACGAAGGGGCCTCTGTGCCCCGAGCGAGGCCACACTGTGTAGCTGTGCCCAAGGTGTGCCCACGCCCTCCTCCCCCCAAGGGAGGGGTGAGTTCTCCACCCGCCCTCCAGGGCCCCACAACCCCAGAGAGACTCCCCCACGGTGTCTGAGGTTTTATTGACACACCAAGAACAAGAGATAAACCCCACCTAA
Source organism: Artibeus jamaicensis (assembly GCF_021234435.1). Classification (NCBI taxonomy): domain Eukaryota; kingdom Metazoa; phylum Chordata; class Mammalia; order Chiroptera; family Phyllostomidae; genus Artibeus; species Artibeus jamaicensis. Next base: position 170,278 of record NW_026522037.1, read on the forward strand.
TGTCAGAACAAATAGAGCTGGAACTAGAGAGGCCTGGGAGAGATAAGACAGGCATTTGCCCGGAGCTGCGAGGGGGGAGGGGAGGACAACGGTGCCCCCCAGTTGCCCCACCCTGGCCCAGGAGAAACGAAGAGCTCGGGGGCAGTGGCATCAATCATTCCTGGGTGGGGGGGAGAGGCCAGAGGTATGAGGGCGGCCAGGCCCCATCCCCACACTGGCCTGGCCCCGACTCCGCGGGCCCTTCCGACACGAGCACCAGGACCAGCCCCAGGGGCCCAGACAGACCCTGTCCCTGCTCTCCAGGCACCTGGGTCGAGGGACAGTCACTCAGATGACCACACAAGTAGCAGACAAGGACGGAGAGCCGTGGACAGAGCCCTGAGGCCTCTCGTGGACCGGGGGTGAGGTGGTGGGCACGGCCCCGCCACCCGAGGAGCATCTCCAGGTGCAGGGGTGGCCGGCGAGGCCCCAGCCCTCCCCGAGGGAGACTGCACCCTCAAAACCCCACGGCAGGGAAGCACTGCTGCCTCCCCGCTGACAGAGCAGGTGGCAGAGAGCAGGGTCTTTCCAAACTCCTAAAGGGACCCCAGGCGGCCACCAACCCCCAGCTGAGAGCACAGCCTGGCTTGAGGCCACACACGAGGGGGAAGGCATGCTGGGGTCCGTCCTCGGGGCTCAGACCCGTCTAGTCTGGGCCCACAGAAACCGGGCCCTCAGAGCAGGGGCTGCCTGGGCACCCCCAAGAGAGAGCAAAGGATACTGCCTGCGGATGCCCCCTGGGGGTGGGGGAGACTGACCTCGTCCCTGCTGTGAGGTCTTCAGGAAGCTCCTGGAGCCCTGAGGGCAGGTGACCCCCTGGGACAGGCTGCAGCTCACACCCCAGAGGCCCTGAGGGGAGGGGCCGGAAGCCTGGGGGCAGCCAACCGGCACCTGGCACCAGGTTCCTCACCGGCGGCGTATTTGTACTCCATGCCAATTAAATGACATCATTCGATATCATACAATATGATCACACCAATATAATGATTCAATATACACCAGTATGATTATATTACATAACATGTCCATATGATTGATTACATTATATAGTATAGAATAATATGATTGTATTTTATATTCATGTTGAAATGGCAATTTTAAGTGAAATGGACAAATTTCTAGGAAGAAAAGCACTCCCCCAGGCTTGGCTCACAGGGACACCGCTAAGGATTTGGAAATCGGGCCGACGTCAGGGAGCAGCGGGCTGGGGTCAGGGTCAGCCCACACCCTTGACCCCCAAGGACCTGGCTGCTCCGTGAGGGGGCGACAGGGGCCAGTGAGAGAGCCAGAGCGCAGGCAGCTCAGAGCAAGGGGGTGGGCGTGCACGGTGTGAACATGCTGTGGGTGTGATTGTGTGTGGGCACAGTGTGAGCATGTGTGGGTGTGCGTGGAGGGAGTGCAGACTTGTGGGCCCCAACACGTGAGTACAAAAACACTTCACTATAACCTTGCTTTCCCTGATTAATATGTAACAAAAAAAAGTACTTTCCAGAGTTAATGCACTTAATCTAATATTAATCCTGGGTCTATTGTTTAACCTTGAAAGCAAACAGTTTTTAATGAACTTTTTTTCATTTTATTGAAATTATATTCATAGAAATTATTTCTCTTCCACCTCAATTTTAGAACAAAATTATGTTTCACTCCTTGTCATTTGCTCAGGTCAGCTTCTATGATTCTAGCTTCTCACGAGGGGGCCCTCGGGGGCCAGGACACGGAGACCCAGAGTGAAGCCCAGAGAGAGTTACGCACAGGCCCCTGCCTCGCCCACCGCGCAGCTTTGCAGACACCAATATCTACTTTTTCTGGGTCAGATTTTGCACAATTCTCTCAACTTAGTGTCTAAAGCACAACTGAAGATGGCTAGTTTAGTTGTATGGGTTTTATTCTGTGTGGATGATTGCTACTGTTCTTGCCTGTTAGAGAATTTAAAAAAGAGAGGCGGTTTCTGGGGGTTTTCTCACTGTTTGTCTTGCTCACGTGTCCTGGCAGTCCAGGGGTCTTGGGCCCACCCACACCCTTCCCTGTGCTCGCTGGGCACACAGGGACCCCTGCAGTGCCCTAGGGTGGGGTGGGCACAGCGGGGTGGCCACATCTGGAGTTGTGCTTTTCTTGCAGGGCACAGCTGGGCCCCAAGCTCCCCCAGCTGCCTTTTCACTGAGTCCCTGACCCCTTGTGAACAGGACCTGAGGTCCTCTGTGTGCCTGTCAGCAGTCAAAGTTCTTGGGGGCAAGGCAGGGAGGGAGGCAGGAAGGGTGAACTTGGGACAGAGGGCTCCGACTGGCAGCTGTGGGACCACGGCTGGGTGGGAGGCAGAGGCAGGTGTGCCCAGGCCAGGTAGGGGCACAGGAGCAGTGGGGCTGGCAGCCCCATCCCCACCCTGAATGGAATGCACTCTTCTCTGTCTTAAAGTTCAGTTTTCTAAAACTGGGACTACAGTGTGCCAACAGCACAGTGGACTCAGCCCCTGTGTGTGGAGTGTGCGCGACCCACTTGCAGGGGACCCCGTGTCTGCACCCCAGGTGAAGAGGTGGCAGCGGCCTGTCTCATCTTCTGCCCTGCCCTGCTGACCTGTGTTAGCTCTGCCCGTCTCTCAATCCCTAAAGAACGAAGCCTTCCTCCCCGTGGCTGGGGGTCCCTCATGGTACCAAAGCCAACATGCTACTTGGACCGTGCATACTGTGGCTTGTCTGCACCAGCAGCCCCGCCTGAGCCCCGAGCCCACCAGGCGGGTGGAGCCGTTGGGTCTGGGGACATGCGCCGGGCCTCTCTGAAACGTGGGCTGCAAGTGTGACTGCAGCCCAGCAGGAGGGTGGGTTCCGGCGCCCACGCCCGCCCGAGGTGGGGTCGGACTTTCCAAACCTTGGCTGGCCTGCCAGTGAGTAACCACCGCTCATTGTGCCCGAAGCGGCTTTTCCTGATTACTAACGAGGCCGGTCACCTCTGGTTTCCTCTGCGTGAAGTCACCGGCCCAGTGTCCACGTCCGGGGCTGTCCTGTCGCTCCTGCTGGGCGCCGTTTCCAGCCTGGACCTTCCTTTCCTGGTTGCGTGTCAGTCTGCTCCGCGGTTCGTCTCCGCTCTCCTTTTATGGAGCCTTTGAGTGGAGCGGGATTTCTTAACTCCATTGTGCTGGACTCTGTCCGCCTTTGCCTTCATGACCATGGCTTTAACGGGCCCAGCAGCGCCCCCGGGGAGCTGAGAGGGTCTCCTGAGCCCAGGCCGCCTGCAGGTGCTAGGTCCCAGGAGTATCCTCCAGGGGCGGTTACAGCACAGACCAAGGCCTCAGGAGGAGCGGCTTCGGAGAGCATCTCAATGAGAAGGCAGGGAAACTGAGGCCCGGAGAGGGAGAGGCCCACCCTCACAGCCAGGCCAGGAGTCCTGGCACTGTCCTCCTTCCACCCGTCCTGGAGAGACGGTCCCAAGGACTGCAGGGCTGGCTCACTGGGAGAGGGCGACGCTGAGTGTCCCGCAGCCCCACGGCCGGAGCAGAGCAGCCACGTGGGGACCCCTGGGGCCGAGCTGGGCCTGCTCAGCCAGCGCCTCTGCACGGGGCCCAGGCCTGCCTCTTCCGAGCTCCACAGGGCATCCGGAGTCACCCTGTTTGAGAACGGTTTCCTGCACTGCCCAGTTTCTCCGTGTGTCTACCAGACCCCCGTCTGGTCTGCCAGCTGGGTGTCCCTCCCCAGCCAGCCCCTGGGTGTCACCTGGAGGAAGGGAAGGAAAGGAGATGCTCTCTGTGCCCCACACAGACCCCTATTCTGCCAGGAGAAGCATGTCACAGGCAGCGTCTCCCTGTGTCCCCTGGTACTGTGCACCCAGCCAGCGTCCCTCGCCTGCTGCTCCTGGGATGTTCCCACCACACCAGCCTGGTCCCATGGGCCCGACAGGCGGCAGCCCCGGATGGACGCGGTCTGCTGCGTTCCGTCGGGATGCTGTTTCAGGTGCTCAGGCCTCCCCTCTGTGTGCAAGATGAGGGGCCGGGCTTGGAAGGGGGATGAGCCGCAGACCCTAAGGTCCTGTTCCCACACCCCTTCGGCAGCCACAGGTTCTGCCGAGGACAATGCCCAGCATCCCCGCCCCAGACCCACGTGCCCGACTCGAGGGGGGCAGCCGACGTCAGGAGGGGAGGCGGAGGGCATTCCTGGACAAGAGGAGACAGGGGCCGCAGCTGCACCAGAGCTGCTCCCGTGAATTCCGGATGTGGCTCTCGGCACATGCCCGGTCTTGTGGGGACAGGCGGCCTCTCCCGTGCTGACAGCCGGCCCGCGGGGCGGCCTGTGCGGCTGCAGGTGGCCCATCAGAGGCGGGGGTCGGCCCCAGGCTGGGGAGATGGATGGCATTCCTGCAGCCCCAGCCCTGCGCCCCCACGGAAGCCCGTGGGGGTCCTCGGACCCAGGCCTGGTGGTCGAGACCGGGTGCTGCAGGCTAGGCTCGGGGATGAGCCCTGCTGGCCTCGCTCCAGGCCCGGGAGATAAGACACCTCACCGAGGAGCACAAAGGCGGCTCTCAGGGCTGCCGCACGGTTGCGTGCCAAGCCTGCGCAGGCCCTTTACGGGCCCATTATCTCCACGGTGCCTGCAGCTCCCTGCCAGGTGGGACTGCTCCCCTTAAACAGATAAGGAAACTGGTTCTGAGAGCCAGGGGTGGGCGAGGCTGCAGGGGTCAGAAAGGCAGTGGCTGGTTCCACCCGTCCACCTGCCGCAAGCCCACCCCTTCTAATAGAATGTAACAAATACACTCTTTGTTTCGCAGAAAACTTCTCAAAGCAATGCGGTTCCAGGGAAAGAGCAGGGGGGCAGGGAGGGGGGGATGCAGTGTGAGTCTCTGCCCTCCCTCACAGCCTGGATGTTGCAGGGGCTGGGGGAGCTGCTGGCTGTGGGGAAGCGGGTGCCCTGGTGGTGCCACAGCCCCGTCTGCCTGGGCCCAGGCCATGGACGGCCAGGATGTGGGGGCAGCTGTGGCTGGAGGCTCTGAGCGAAGGTGGGCTCAGTCTGCGTGAGGCACCTGCTGACCCCGGCTGCATTCAGGAGAGTCGCTCTGAGGTCCTCAGTCTCTGGGTGCCATACCCAGTGGAGAGCAGGGAACCCACGGGACAAAAGGGGACTCGGAGAGTATGACCCTCAGAGGTCTGAACACAGGCTTTACACCCCAGCTCTGTAACTGGGGGGAGCCCAACTGGGCCACCCAGGGATCCAGCCCAGGGTGCCTTGCAGCTCACGCGCTGACCCCCGATGCCCAGCCCCTGAGGGACCCTGCTGGTCCCTCAATTGGTCGAGAGCCTTGAGCTCCTCTCTGGGGGCCAAGGGGGGCCACCTGGCTAGACAGACTCCCCCTGGGATACCCAGAGGGGCCACGGATGTGCAGACTGGAGGGGTCTTCTAGGTGCCCAGCCTGGGTCCGGAATGCAGTCCTGGTGGCCCAGAGACGCCCTGGGTTGGACATTTACTCACAGGCATTTCCTTCCTGGGCTTTGGCCACAGCAGCCAGCCCCAGCCAGTCAGAGTGCCCCCACCAGGTCGGAACACAGGGCACCTGGCAGCTGCCTGTGGTTGGAGCCGGGAACGTGGAGTGGGGGTGAGTCGTGGCTCCCCATGGATGAGAAGGCCACTGGTCACAGCCGGGGACTCTTTCCTCCTGCTCACCATTTCCTGCAGGGCATGGACATTCCCCCCTCACCCCTGAAGAGGTTCCTCCTGAATCTGTGAGGGTGACACCCTGACCCAAGGTCGGGGGTCACAGAGGAGGGGTCCCTTCCCGCCCAGGCCTCCTGGGGGACAAAAGCACCAGGGGTGACCAGGACCTGGCCAGACACCACGCACCAGGTCGATGTGTGACTCAGTCTGAGGCTCCTCAGTTTCCTCCCTGCACCATCCTGGCAGGGTGGTGGCACCTAGATGCGCGCAGACGCAGGTGACAGGAAAGACAGAGGAAAGTGCTCAGGGGCCTTCGATGCTCAGGGCTCCACTCCAGCCTCATCCACTCTGACGTCACCACCCACTGAGGGGCAGGGACGCTGGCTGCCCAGGTCACCCGGGGAGCACACGTCGAGCCTGGCGTTGATTCCGGGCGGTGACCCCGGCCCTCAGTATCGCCGCCCTGGCTCGAGCTCTGGGGGCCTGTGAGGTGGGTGGCCGTCCTCATCGGGTGTGTTAGCCGGGCGCTGGGGGTGTGGTCAGTATCTCGAGAAATAAGCAGGTGGCCGCGTGACCAAGGTTCGTACTCTCAAGCAGCCTCCTGTCCCTCGTGTCCCTCGGGTCTGTGGCGTTCCCCACTGCGCCCCTGGCGGGGAGGGGGGATTCCTCCAGGTCTGTGTCTACCCCCATAAATGGGGAGGGGCTGGCGGAGGCCTACACTCGGGCTCATTTCAGCTCTCACTGCCTCACCGTGACCCCCAGCCGGCCACTCTGCTCCCCGGGACGTGTCCTCACCTGCATGAAGTGTTCCCCAAGAGGGTGGCTGGTGGTCCCGTCATCTCCCGGGAGTCGGGAGCTTCCAAAAACGGCTGCAGGCACAGAGCGTGTGGTGTGTTATGTGTAACCATGCATGTTCTGGGCATGTGCATGTGTGCACGTGCTTCTTCACATGGGTAAGCGTGTGCGTGTCCATGTGTAGGTGTGCGCGCACACGTGCATGTATGGTGGACACACTCGTTCAGCTCGTCTAGCCCCTCCGAGCAGCCCTGGCCTGCACCTGAGCCAGGTGACACTGTCCCAGCAGGGACACCAGCCGGAAGGCGGAGCCAGTGACGGGCACTCCCTCCTCACATCGGAGCAGAACTGCAGTGCGGGAGAAGGCAGAAACTGCTCTTTTTCTATTTGTCCAGAGGCGTGAACCGCCCGGCGCTCTGCTTTTGAAAGTAGCAGGAGGTGCAATGGGTGGATAAGGGGAGGTTGGGGGGACGGGAGTGGAGCTGTGGACCTGTTGCCCCTGCAATCAGCCCTGCAGAGCTGGCCCTACCGTCCCACGTTCTACCCAAGGAGGCACTACCCCTGGCGTGGGACTCGATAGGGGTCCCTGCGGGTACATGGGGACCCCCCTTTCCAAAGCCAGCCTGGACTTCCAGCTGTCTCATCCTGCCCAGACTGCTCCCTACAGTTCATGGCTCATGGGCTGGGCTGGACAGACCGCTCTCTTACAGGGGCTCACAGGGGAATGCCTGCACTTCCCACCAAGGCATGAAGGAAGCCTGGAGATCTGGGGGTGCAAGGCTCCCCCTGGCTCCCACCGAGCCTGACAGACACCTCCAGCCGCCACTGGGCCGGCCCTCCCGCTCACCCGGGCTCTGCAGGTCAGAGGGGCCTCGAGGGCTGCAGGACCGGCCTGGTCCAGGGTGACTCAGGAAGCTTCGACCCGTCTTAGATCTGTGTCCGGCTGCGGCCTGTGGCCGGGCCCCACCCCGGACAGTACAGGGCGGGCTGTTCCTCCAGCCAGACTCCCTGCCCAGGGTCAGGCCCCACAGCCCACTTCTCACCTGGATCCCACCTGCCTGGGCACGCGACCTCGGCACTCAGCTCAGACAAGAGTCCCCTGAAAGAGCCCCCTGAACCCAGCACATCGCCGGCCCACCTCCTCCAGCCTCTTAATGGTTGATAAACAGGCGAGCGTCCGGGCTCCGGGCCCTGCCCAGAATCTCGGGGGCCCCTGGCGGCTGTGAGAGCTCTGCTCTGGGCCCAGCGCCCTTCCTGTGCAGCCAAGCCGTCAGAGAGGACAGAGTTTTCCAGACCACATGCCCTTGGCCAGTGCAAATTTTGCAGTAAAAATAGACTAGGAAATTCCTGATGTGCTGTCTCATGTGTGACCCGTGGTTCTGTGGCAGACAGCAGCCCGAGGATGCGCTGTCCCGCCCCCGGGGGCAGGCCTTGCCCAGAGGGAGTGGGCACCGTGGGGCCCAGGGCCTCTGCACTTCGCCAGCCACAGGGGCTGTCGTGGGGCCAGAGCTCTGACCTGCCTGTGGCACCGTGACCGAGCAGCCCCTTGTCCTGGCATCAGACCCTGGGGCCTCGGCCCCCGCAGGACATGTCCCCAGACACTCGCACAGGGGCCGAGGACCTGGATGTCCACCCGCCAAACCCAGGACAGGAGCAAACTGCCGACGCCAGGCTCAGGGAAGCTCGGCAGGCAGGCCCTCCGTTTGGAGGGCCGGCTCCACGTGCCCACCCTGTGCATCACGATGGCTGGGGGTCGTCTACCTCTGGTTCCTGATGAGCACACACGTCTGGTCCTGGCCACAGGTCTAGAAATTGTGAGTGTGCTCACCAGAACAAAATTCGTACAAACGGACCCAACTGAAACTCCCTGAAGTTTTGAGGGTCTGGTCTCTTATCTGATGGTGCAGGACCTGTGGCATCAGTGAGTGAGTGAGTAGGTGGGCGCACAGCCCCAGAGCACCCTGTTTGGGCCCAGAGGCCCGGAGCGCCTTGTGCCCTTTAAGACCTGGCTCCGACCCCCTCACCTGTGGAGTGAGCCCCAGGCTCTGCCGTCACAAACCTTTCTTCTGTTCGAAAAGTGAGGGCCCTGTCCTAAGTCCCGCTTCCGGCAGCAGGGCCCCCTCGCTTCCATTTCTGATGAATTTTTAGTTTTTACAGCCTCCTGCAGGACGCCCTGCTCCCACTCACGGCCTTACTCGCCCCCTCCTGTGGGATTCGGGTGTCAGGGCCGGGGGACCCAGTGGAAAGGGTGACACAGTCCCCTGCCATGGGGACTCCCGGCCTGGTCAGGGGCAAAGGCACAGAAGCAGAGCATCCCAGGCAGAGCAACTCAGGGTTCAGCCTGTCACGTCAGCCCAGTCCCCAGACGCTGAGGGTGGCTAGAGGGGCCGATGGTCTTCAAGCACCTCCATGGGGCAAGTGCCACTGGGCAAAGGAGACTGGAGGGCAGGTCTTCCGGCAGGTGCCCAGCAAGGACCTAGGGGCAGGGCAGTAGGGGCGGGGGTATGGATGGGTAGAGGTGGGCACGCCTACTGGGACCGCATGAACCTGAGTCCCCAGGTCCTTTGTGGGAGCGGACGGGCAGACCTCAGGGAGACGGGACAGTGTGCGCCTCGTCCCGGCGAGCGTGTGCACCAGGTCAGTGAGTCCTCGGGGGGTGGGGCAGGAACGTAGATATTGCCTCCTGCGGCTGCCCACCATCCCACTGGCCCATGGCCCACAGCGGCCCAGTCTGAGACAGGCTGGCTGCGGGAGGCTGGAGCTTGCCCACTGAGCTGCTCAGTGGTGTGGCCCTGGGGACAGATGTCTTGCAGAGGGACGCTGCTGGTGTCTGCATCCACCCCTGCCAGGCTGCCGGCCTCCCCAAAGCTCCATGCGGCCCAGTTTTCACAGCAGGGCCTCTGGGAACGAGCCAGCAAAGACAGGGATTCTGCCCGGAGTCTGGCCTCCGCCGTCCCACTGGGCGGTCCTGGGTGGGCCCTCACATCCAAACCCCAAGGTCCATTTCCACTTGAAGGTGAGACCGGGGCTTGGGCGGGTGTCAGCAACATGAGGTGACCTTCGGAGCCCGTATGGGACCTGCCCGCCCTGTGATGGGTGGGGGTGTGCAGAACGGGCCCATTTTACACATGGAGAGACTGGGGCCGTGGGGCTGGACGCAGGGAATGCCCCGGAGTCTCGGAGAAGTGCCAGAGCCTGGGACTCCTGGAAAGTGTTTCAAGTAGCACAGGCGGCCCCATGAAGGCAGCGGGATGTCTGCAGTGGGGGGGGCGCAAGTTCACTTGAAGTTCACTGACAGTCGCTTCCTTGGGCCGTGGGAAAGCCACAAGGCCGGGGTGAGCTGCGGCTTCTGTCTCCGGGTGGGACTTGGGGGCTGGGCCTGGGGAGCCCAGCACAGGAGGCCCGCACTCCCTGAGGCCGGGTGGGGCAACACAGGGGCCCTCGGAGAGGCGGAGAGGCGTAGGGCCACGGCCCACCTCCGTGGGAAGGGCCAGGAGAGCGAGGGTGGGCTTCTGGCTCCTGTCACCGCCCCTTAGCCCTGACCCCATCTCACTCACCCCTGACATCTCACCCCTCAGGAGCCTACAGTACTCCCCACCCCCGCCTGCTGACTTGAGTCCAAATGTCTCCCCAGGGGAAGTGGCCTTCATCAGGGCCGTGGAGGATGGAGAAGGAGGGCTGGGCCGTGGGAACCTTGGGGCCCAGACCCCGGGAAGGGAAGAGCAGGAGGGGAGGGGGGCCTGGAAGAGAGTGATGGGGACCCAGAGGAGGCTGGGGACAGGGTGGGCAGCCCTGGAAAGGGAACTTTGGGGTCTGGAAAACCCCCAGGATGGGCTGCTCAGCAGGCGAGCCCCAGGGCAGGGGCGGCTGGGCGGGTGGCTGGCTGGCAGCTCCGTGGGAAGAGGCTTTTCCTTGTTTTCCAGCTGGAAGTGAGAGGAGCCTGGGGCAGGGAGGCGGGCTGAGGCCCCCCTGGGCGGCTGGCGCGGAATCGGGATGCAGGAAGGGAGGCTACGGGCAGGCGGCGGCTTGCTGGGGCTGGGGGACGGCTGCCCAGCCAGGCGAGTTGGGACAGGCCGGTCACGCCGGTCTCCTCCACCGCCCCCCACTTGCAGCCGCCCCCCTGTGGAGCTGTCCCCAGAATTCCTGGCTTCAATCTGCTCTCCCTGGCTCCCGGCCCTGCGGGTGGGGCAGGGGTCTGCGGCTGGTGACTTAAGTGACCCTCTCGTGTCCACTTGTGACCAGCCCACTGCCTGAGCTGTGGGGACTGAGGACCAGGGACACAGGCTAGGCTCCTGGGGAGCAAGCAGAGGGCAGAAGAAGGTGGGGCCCAGAGACAGACCGATGGACGGATGCACAGATGGACAGGCCACGGGTGGGCAGGTGGGCGAATGACCGGGAGATGCTGCAAAGATTGGGAGACTGTGCAGACAGACAGAGCTGGAGACTTCCATCCAGCTCAGCAGTGTCCTCCGTGGTGCCTGGGGAGGGTCTGCCTGACGAGCAGGGACCAGGCTTGGCTGAGGGGGACCAGCTGTAGCCCGGCATTTTCTGCCTCTCAAGGTGACCACGCACATGCTCAGCTGACACTGAAATAGCTCCAGCAAGGACGGTCCCTACCTCCTTTCCTGGGGGAGACAGGCGTGGTGAGCTGTGCCCCTGGCCAGGCTGCAGAGAGGGGCCATGGTGGGGAGGGTGGTCTGCTGCCCTCCAGCCTGGCCAGGGCTGTCCTGGGAGCAGCCCTGGGTGGGGGTCGGCCCCTCTCACAGCAGGTGGCCCTGGTTAAGCCCTCCGTGTTGGGCTGGGATGGTCTTCAGGCCCTCAAGGCTACCAGGGCCTGGTCGGTTCTTGGGAAGTGGCTGTCCAGCTGGGTCAGAGCTGGGGGAGGGCGGACAGGACATCAGACTCTGTAGCAATGCCACTTTCCTCCAGTAACCGCAAGGCCTCTGTCTGCGCATCAGCCCCGGCCCCCTGCCCTCTGCTCCAGGCCTCTGCCCTGAACAAGCCCCTGACCTCCCATCACCTCCACGAACTGGCAGTTCTCCAACGTCTCTGAACCCTAATCCCTCAGTGGAGAGAGCATTTCATTGTCCTGCTCGTGGCTGGGAGCCTGGTCACATCAGTCGTGAGTGCTCGGGGCCTCTGAGCGGGCTGTGTTGAGGTCACTGTCCATCCCAGCTCTGCTGCAATGAGCAGAGGGCTCCAGACCAGAGCCCAGTGCCTGGGGCACCCACCTGGCCCTCCCTGGCGCCTGCCCGTGCTCAGGCGTACTGAGGTGCCGACTGCGAGGGTTAGTGTATGTGGCACCTTGGCTGGCCCCCGGGTACCCGGACATCGAGTGGTGTCCTGTCCTGGGTATGTCTGTTTCCGGGTGAGAGGAGCATCTGAGTGGGGGCCAGATTAGGCAGATGCCCACCCCGTGGGTGTCCTCCAGATCCCCAGCAGGACAGCGCCGGCGAGATCCTGTGGGCTCTGCTTCTCTGCAGAGCCCTGACGATGCCCCTGCCTTCAGAGTCCCAGCCGCTGCCTGTCTCACGGAGCCGCACCCCCCCTCTCATGCAGAGCAAGGCGTGCGCCGGGGCCCTGGGTCAGCGGGGGTAACTCTTGTCCTCACTCAGGGTTTCAAACTGGGACTGAGCCACGGCTCCTAGAGCTAAAGAAGCCAGAAATGCACCACAAGAGTGGAGAAGAGCCCCACCCCGGCCCTGGCCAGGTCCCCCTGCTCTTGGTGCTCGGCCCCTCCAGCTGCCTCTGTCCGGAATGGCGCTGCCCGAGCCCCGCGTGCCTGAGGCAGTTCACGTTAGGTCAGTTTCGGGTACATGAAAACTGGGTTCCAGGGCACGTGGCCACGCCTGCCTGGTGGCTCCTGTACTGGGCAGCACAGACCAGGATCCTTCGCTATTCGCCCCCCTGCAGCTCAGCACCACCCACAGCGACAACCCAGGGTTGGGGCCGGGGGGCAGGTCATAGCACCACATCACACCCAGGCTCTCGAGACCCCCCTGCTGTCCTGAGAAAGGAGGGGGGGCCCTTGTGCTGCGGGTGGCAGCGCCACGGCCGAGCGACGGAAGCTGTGGGGCCAAGACGCACAACAGACACCAACGTCCCCACCCGGGCTCAGCATGGATACTACAGGTGAAACCGGTGAACCCTTGGGGATCGGTGGGGCTGACCCTGTGTGAACCACAGGCAGGAGATGGGCTGAAGCCGGGGGACGGTGACCCAGGACCGTCAGATTCCCACAAGCCAGTGGAACCGAAAGTGTCTGAACAGGTGAAGACTGAAGAGGTGGAAAGGAAAGCAGAGCGTGTCGCCGTTTGTGGCCAAAGCAGAGCCGTGCGCAGAGAGAAACACCTGGCAACTGTCATCGGAGAAAAGTCCTCACGTCGGCCGCCGCTGGTCCCACTTCCAGAAACCAGGGCACCGAGAAGGGAAGGAAGGTGTCTGCACACAGCAGTGGGGGGCGGGGGGCGGCGGAGAAGGAGGGCAAAACCAACAAGGGTTCGGTAACCTCTACGAGACCGACAAGGAAGAAAGGAGAGAGGACACAGTCACCACGCCAGGGGTCAAACGGGCTGTCACAATGGGGACAAGGACAGTGGGAGACTGTGACTAGCGTTATCACAACTGGGAGAGCATTCCCTACGAAACACAAGCCGTCAATACTCAGCAAAGACGAAACACGTCATTTGAACAGTCCTGGAGCCATCAAAGGACTTGAATTCGTAATTTACACTTACCCCCCAGAAATCCCCTGGATCCAAGGGTGTTACTGAAAAACTGTAGCGAACAGTTGAAGAAGCAGCAACGTGAATTTTACTCAGTGTCTCCTGGAACATGGGGGCGGGGCCCTTCCCAAAATGCTTCATTTGTGAAGCCGCCATTGTCGCGGCACCAAAACCGGAGGAAGACAATACAGACTAATTCTCGCAGGAATTAGAAGAAGAGAGCGTCCAAAAATACAGGACAAGCCAACCGAGCCCAGCGGCGTGTGACAGAGCTGTGTGTGGCGGCGGGTTTATTCCAAGCCTGCGGGACGGCTGGCCCCTTCCAGTCACAGGAGAGAGCCGCGCCAGTCTGCCGCTCAGCGGCCTGGCCACTGACAAAGCCACCCTCCCTGCCAGGCCGACTGTGGCCCTCCTCACCCTGTCCCGGGCCGCACTGGCCTGAAGTGGATGACTCAGGCACTGGTTCCCTTTCCCGTGGGTGTCTGGGGAGGAGCCCGGCACAGCTGGGCTTCAGCTCGGACGCCCGCAGGGACGGGACAGTTCTGGGCAGAGACAGGAGCCTCCCGCTTCCCAAGTCCACCCTCCCGCACAGAGAAAGACAAAGATGCCCGGAAGGGGACGAAAGGAGGCCCCGGGAGGGGCTCATGACCCCCAGAACGATGACTTGGGAGGAAGAGGAGGGAGGCATCGCCCTGCTGCTGGGGGTGGAGAGGGTGGAGCAGAAACGCAGAGAGGGCAGCCTCACCCACGTCCAGGACATGGGGGCCCACTCTTTAGGTGGCTGCTGATACAGGGACAGGCAGCTCTGAGTGGACTCAGCCTGAGCGGGGTCACAAGGACCCTGGTGCCACAGCGGTGGACACGGGACGCCACACGTGTGTGGAAACACTCACACTGTGGCCACAGGCAGAACCCAACCTCCAGGGACCTATGACACCCAGCCGCGAGGGGCCTCCACGTGACCACAGACCACAAGGGACATGGCAGGCATGTGTTGGGGGGTCCAGGGAACCCATGTGCTCAGCTCAGTTTTCCTGTCACCTGGAAACTGCCACAAAAAATCAGCCTAGTGACCTTCAAACATCTCCTGGAAGCCGATGAGACAGTTCCGCACACCCAGTAGAATGTTTGACATGAACACGGACAGCAGCAAATGCCACCAGGGTGGGGAGCCGCTGGAGCCCCCGTCCTGCTGGAGGGCGTCTGCACCCATTAGAGCCCAAGGGGGGCTGGGGAGATGCAGGGCCCGGCAGATTCCTACAGGAACCTGCGCTGCGATCACGGAAAGAACGACGATGGTTTTTTTGGGTATTGCGCCCACAGCTACCCAAATCCGAACCAGGAGGACACACTGCAGCCCTATCAGCACCTCCTGCAGAGAAGTCCAAACCAAGTACCTCGGCGGAGCTGGGCGTGGCTGGGGAGTGTGGGGGAGGGCGGGGGACCTGGGGCAGCCCCCCTCCCCCCGCCCAGTGGGGCCAGGAAGCTGGCCAGCCCCTGAGAAGGCGCCTTGGCTCTACCTTCAGGTCCAGGTCTTCTCTGCACGGTGCCCCACCCCCCCAACCCCCGCCACCATCCCCCACCGACCACAGTAGAGGCCAGAGGTCTCTCTGGGGAATTTGCCTAAATGGGCGAGGACTTTCTGAACCAGACTTCAGAGAGAATTTTTTTTTCTCTCAAAATAGAGAGGAATTGGCTGTCCAGGAGTTAAAGATAGAGCCCTGTGGTAAGGCCAAGGTCTGGGGCCCTGTCCAGGCTAGCCGAGGTGAGGGGTGTGGATGGCTAGCCACCACTGCTCTGGGGGGATGTGGTGGCCCTGGGGTCACACGGCCAGCACCCCAGGGTGCTGGGGCTAGTGCTGGGTCAGGACTCAGCAGTGAGACACGTGTTCTTTGAGGGAGAGAGCACTGGGGGCTTTGAGAGGACCCGGTGAGCACGAGGTCGCCTTCTACAGAGGGCTTCCTGGAGGCGGGGACCAAGCGGAGGTTGCAGAGTACACTGATGGGCAAGAAACTGCCCTTGGCGTGGGGCCTGTTGCTCAGGAAGTCCCGCAGGCAGTTGGCTTGGGGCCTGAGCAGGTAGGGCCCTGAACGCCAGCCAAGAGGGGCCTTTTCTCTGTGTGACAGGGATGTTTGTTGGGCAAGGGTCCCTGCCGGGGCAGATGGGTCATGGGAACAGCTGGCCGGAATTGGGGCAGTCGCCTCTGGGGTGGGGTCAGGCTCAGTCCAGGGTGGGAAGCCACCAGCACCCCGGGCCGAGGCAGCGCGGAGCTGAGCCTGCAGACCTGGGACAGGCTTCCGGCCACCGTCACAGCGGGGACAGGGTCTCTGAGCAGGAAGCCCAGGATTGAGAAGCACAGGCCACCAGGGGCCCAGGGGGGCAAGACCCCCAGGCCTCAGGCTGCCCCTCCAGGGAGCACGTGGCCGGGCCAGGCATCCCCTGCCGGAGCCGGCGGCCCCACTGGGGGCCCTGGTTCCCTCTCAGGCCACCGCCCCCTGCAAAGCTGAGCACCATTCTTCCAGAGCCAGACAGAGAGGTGGACACCCGTGGAGGGGCCCAGAGCCCCCTGGAAGAGGGAACAACAGGGAGGGGCTGGCCTGGCCTTGACTCCTGTTTGCCCCGGGGGCTGCCTCTCTGCCAGGAACACCTCCGCACCCC
This sequence comes from Artibeus jamaicensis, assembly GCF_021234435.1. Taxonomy (NCBI): domain Eukaryota; kingdom Metazoa; phylum Chordata; class Mammalia; order Chiroptera; family Phyllostomidae; genus Artibeus; species Artibeus jamaicensis. Next base: position 186,128 of record NW_026522037.1, read on the forward strand.
GGGACCCCAGGACTTGGCATCTGTGAGCCCCCAGAACTCACCTTCATTCTGGGTGGGCAGAGCTGGGTGGGCAAGCCCTTGTGGGAGGTCGGCCTCCACCAGAGCCAGCATTGGAGGCAGATGGCTCCCCTTCCCGTGAGCCCGTGAGGCCAGAGCCCAGGTGCAGCTGCCCAGGCTGGTGTGCGCACCCACGGGGGGCTGGCGGGCTGGCGGAGCCCCTGGCCCACTGGGGGTTTTTCTGGACACGGTACTCGCCATCCACATGTGTCAAGGAGACTGAGACTCAGAGACACTCAGCCTGCTCAGGCCACATGGTGGCACATGGGGGAGGGACTCAGACCAGACCCTGCCCCTGATCCCATGGCCTTGGAGGTGACTTGCGTGCACCGGGCCAAGGGCAGAGACGCAGGACACCACAGGGTGGTTCAGGCGGTAGATGCCTGAAGGAAGCTGGGAAAGAGAAAGGCTCCACCAGGGCCACTCCTCGGGCGAAGGCCTCTGCACAGCTCCGCATCTCCCACCCAAGGTCGGCTCCGCTGGCCACCCGGTCAGCCGGGCCCTCCCCACCCAGCCCAGGATATTCGCCAGTGTCTCTGGTGTGAACACCCCCACTCCCAACACGGCTGACCTCAAGCTGCTGACGGTCACCGTGGCCCGAGAGTAGAGCCACAGAGGTCCATGCAGCAGCACGCACCTGCCCTGCACCTGCCCCGCACCTGCCCCCAAGGCGAGGACCTCCAGGGCACAGACTGTGCGCAAAGTACAGCCCAGGCTCGAACCCAGACCCACACCTGTTCTGACAGAGTTTTCCTGCTGCAGCCGAACCTGTGGGTTTTGTACTGTCTGTGGCCCGGTTCACACCACGGCCACAGATTTGGGAGGAGAGAGATCCCACAGCCCAAAGCCTGAGATGTTTCCTATGGAGCGTACGTAATGGCCGAACGTCGTCAAATGGCTAGGAGGTGGTGGTGAGTTCCAAGTGTTCACTGGCTTTTTTGAACACAGTTTCATTGCACGATAACTACCTCACAATAAATCACGTATGTAAAGTGTGACGCTGGCGATGTGTGCAGCAGCTGCACATCAGCACACCTGCGAACCCATCGCCGCAATGACACCCGAGCACACTCACTACCCGATGTCACACTAGTTTGTGCTCCCTGAGCTCAGGGTGCAGGGGTCCCGCACTGTGGGGCCACCTCTGTCCAGCTGCTCTCTCACAGGCTCACTGCTGGGAGGCCCGCCCCCATGGGGCCATGGGCCGCTCCCTTTGTGCTGCCGGGTGCTGTCCAGTAGAGGAACGTGTGGCCACCTGTTGTCCACTCACCTCTTCAGAGACGTGTGGCTTGTGTCCATTTGTGGACTCTCTGAATACACATGTAAGTATATTGTCCCTCATATAGGCTTTCACTGGCCTCTGTGCTCCGGTGTGGAGCAGAATCACACCCCTTCCTTTCAAACCAAACTTGAGTATTTCTGGGGGGCAGGTGGGCTGGCAATCGAGCTGCTTGGTTCTGTTGCTGTGCTCACCTTGGGACACCTTCATTTCACCTCTGGCTGTGGAACGTGGTTTTGCTTGGTACAGGATTCTAGCTTACGGTTTTTCCATTTCTTGCAGCTCTTTAACTGTATCACTCCCCTTCCTCCTGACCAGTGGGAGGGAGGGGCTGGCTGTGGATTCTGGGGGTCCTCTTGTGCAGGGTGAGTCCATTCTCGCTCGCTGCTTTCGGGATCTCAGCGTTCAGAGGATGAGAGGCTGCTTGGGGATCTCCGTGTTCTCCCTGCTGGGAGTTCACGGCGCTTCTCGGACGCAGGTTATCGTCATTCACCCAGTTCGGAAAGTTTGCAGCCATTATTTCTTCCAATATTTTTCTTCTCTACTACGCCCGTTGTACACACATTTCTGTGGTTAATGGTGCCCTCCATTTCTCTCTGGGTCAGTTTACTTTTTTTTTTCCTTCCTTTTTCTTTCTTTTCTTCAGCTTACATCCTCTCTCTTGGTGTTTAAGTTTACAGACACTTTCCTCTGCTGACTCAAATCTAGGGTAGAGCCCCCTCCTTATTGTACCTCCGCCTCCAGAATTTCCACTTGGTTCTTTTCATTATTTCCACCTCTTACCGATAGCCTCTGTTTTATGTTTATTATCAAGTGCCTTCCTTTAAGTCTTTCCAGGTGGTTTCCCGTATTCTTCAGACATATTTGTCATCGTTTCTTTAAGGTGTTGTCTGCTAAGCGCAGTATCTGGCCCCTTCGAAGAGCCGTGCCGCCGCCCCTCGGAGGGTGCAGCTCCGGCTGCGGGCAGCCCTACAGGCCCCTGCCTGTGGCCCGGCCCGCTCCGCTGTGTTTCCCAGGACATCAGTCCCTGGCTGGTCTTCCTCTGTCTCCACCGCACCGCTACCACACCGGTCTGTCGCTGCTGACGGATCGCTCTACCATTTGTGATAACACCCCAGGGCATGAAGTGCTCCACAGTCTGATCCCAGCACCAGACGCCTTGCCAAGGGAACAGCCGGCAGTCTTTGAGCTCCCTGCCAACGCTCCCCGGGGCTGACGCCCTGTGCTGTGGAGCAGGAGGGGGGGGTGGAGAACCCCGGTCTTCACCAGCAGCCCCTCCTACATCTTCACAGTGGGGTAGCAGCTCTGGGGGATGCAGGTGCAGCAACTGGAACCACCCCAGCTGCCCCTCACCTGGCACCCATCTCAGATGACACAGTGACGAGCAGGGTGGGACCTGCCAATGGGGACAGGGGTGCCGCCACGCTGCCCTGAGCCCCGCAGTGCAGGTGCCCTGCAGCACAGAGCTGGGGGGACGAGCAGTGCACGCCTCCCGGCCACTCTGCCTGGGTCTTCCCTGCAGAGCAGCAGCTGCCCCAGGAGAACAGCTGCCACCCTGCACTCAGTATGGCTCTTCTGCAGCACCGTGCTGGGGAGACGGGACCCAGTCATCCCCACTGGCTGTCGTGTCCACACAAAATGGCCCGCCCACCTTGGGCGCTGCAGGAGGCTGAGCTTCCACCGGAGGGCCGAGCAAGCCCTTGGGACAGCCTCCTGCAGCCCAGAGCCATAGGTGGCAATGGGGGGCCTATGCCTGGAGTGCCACCGCCTCTCCCTGTTCTGGCCAGGTTTCGGAGATCCTGCTGAGCAAAGGCCCCTCAGATTTCTGTCAGCCCTTTGATTAATACCCACACATTTTAAATGATTGTCTTTGCTAATTTCGACCAGTTTAATAAATGTTCAGAGGAAAGTTTTTGCCAAACTCGTACTGCCGACCCCAAAGCTCGGTTACCTTCTGAGAAGATTTAAATAACAATAAAACGATTAGGTTTACCTCTGTGTTTATCATCTCTGATTCTTTTTATTTCTTTTGTGTAGATTCATATTTTTATCTGATATCATTTGCCTTCTGCCTGAAAGGCTGTCTTTCACATTTCTTACATGTCTGTTGGCAATAAATTCTTTCAGCTTTCATATGTCTGAATAACCTTTATTTTTCCTTTCCTTTAAAAAGTCATTTTCACTGGGTATAGAATTCTGGATTTGCAGGGTTTTTTCGGCCAGTCATTTAAAGATGCCGCTGGGTCATCTCCTGGCTTGTGCGTGTCAGAGGAGAAACTCACTGTTTCTTGTGCTTCCTGGGCCCGCGGTGAACATTCCACGCTGCGTCTACATGCTTCTCAGCTGCCATTCCCCCTTCCTCCAGGCGATCCAACGACACGAATGTTGGGCTGCATGTGTATCGTTCCGAAACTCGCCGATGCTCCGTGCAGGTCATTTTTTTCCTCTGTGTGTTTCATTTTGGACAGTTTTTAGCATTACACATTCAGGTTCACTAATCTTTTCTTCTGTAAGATCTAATTTGCTGTTCTTTTTCTCCACTACTTTTTCATCTCAAACACTGTACATTTTTACTTCTAAAATCCCAGTTTAAGTCTTTTTCTACTTTCTCTAGGTCTCTAACTTTTTTGTGTCTGTGGACTAAAGTGTTAACAACTACTGTAACATCTTATCTGCTGGTAACTGACACTCATGCCAGTCATTTCAATGTGCTGATTTTCCCTGATGTGAGTCATGTATCTTCTTTGCTCGCCGGGTGCCAGACATTGTGAAATTCATCTTCTTAGTAATACTTTCCGCTCTTGAGGCTGGGCCTTCTCTCCCCAGCGCTGTGACCCTGAAGTGTCCTCCGCTCTGACTCAGGTGGTTCTTTTCCTGGCCTTGGGCTGTTTTCTCACATGCACCAAGGTTCTGAGTACTCAGGGAGGGAGGGTCCTTGCAAACTTCTGGAGTTCCCCCCCCCCCCACCATGAATTCTGAGGTGCAGGATCTCCAGTCGCCTTGGTTCCCCCAAACTCTCTGCTCTGTTTCCGGACTTAGTCTCCTCTCCTGGTGCACGGAAGTCACCCCAGGCAGGCGGCTGGGTTTGGCAGGGCTCAGTCCATCTATGTCCCTTCTCTCAGGGATCACCTCCTTCGCTACGCTGTGCTGGATTCTGGAAGAGCATTTTTTATGCAGTTTGTCTGTGGGAAGGTGAGTCTGCCACTTCTTTGATGCGCCGAGGCCAGAAGTCCGGGCTGATGTACTCAATTATGTGGGAAAAGTGTGGTCACTCTGTTTCTCTGGAAGTAAGCAAACCCAGAGGAATGGTCTTCATCCACTTCATTTTTTCCTGTCTTCCCACCTAGAATGATACCTGGCACACAGTAGGTGCTCCATAAATGATTGTCTCACTGTGTGATGCCTGAGGTCAGAGGTTGTTTCTGAGTCAGCTCCTGCCTTCCCTCTGGGCATCAGTGTGCAGCAGGCACCCCTGAGGGAGGGACCACGTGGATTCCCGAGGGGTCCGGGCCCCGCCCACAGGGAAGGCACCGCCCGCCAGAAGAGGCAGTTCGGCCTCTGATGGAAGTGGGGTCTCACTCTCAGATGGGTGCGGAATCCACCCGCAAAGTCACTGAGGTCCCCGTGGGATCTGAAGACAGATCCCAAACCCTGTTCATGTTGAGTTGGGGGCTCTGCAGAGACTCCAAGTCTGCGAGGAGGGGCGGGCCTGAGCCGCAGGGGCCGGCGGAGAGCAGAAGGGAGGAACGCACACCAGGGCGCCAGCAGCCGGCTCCCAGACCCGGGCACCCAGCCATGGGCGCGTCGGCGTGGTCTGAATCCTGGCGACTCCGTGCGCCGCGGCTCCTGTGAACAGCGTGTGTGCGAACGTCCTGCTTTGTTTGGTCTGAAGTGTAACAAAGTGAAACGCACAAATCTCACTGTGGAACCGGGCGACTTCCACACGCGCGTGCAGTCCTGGGACCACCGCCTAGTGCCGGGAGGCCCCCTGCGCCTCACGGACAGCCCCTCCCCGCCCCAGTGCCTCCCCCAGGGTTGCTCCTGGAGGAGATGCTCCTGCCTTTGAAATTCGTGTCAGCAAAATCGCGAGAAGTTTCCTCTGTGTCTGGGGCCTTTGTTCTCTTCATTCCCGTTTTGTTCTCCATCTCCTCTGTTCTCTTTGTTTTTTTCTCACTGTTTGTCAGACCCACCCACGGGACTGCGAGTGGGGCTTGGCGTTTGAGTGGGTTGGTGCTCACGTCTGCCTCCTGCCAGTGGGGACGTCGAGGACAGGGAGGACTTCTGTCCCCGGTCGGCCGCTCTCTGTGCCTGGATCCTGGCCCACAGCACTCGGCAGACCTCTTCTGTGCGGACAAGTGAACAGGGATAACAGGAGGGCGGGCGGGTGAGTGGGTGGAAGGGCGGATGGATGGGGGTGCTCCTCCGAAGATGGTGGTCCTCCCCTCCCGCAGGGAGCGGCCACCGAGCTGCAGTGTGCGGGGCCTGCACACTTCTGTGTGAACATTTCCTAAAAAGACCTTCCGCAACCATGTGCCCCATATGCGTTGAATGGGTGTCGAAGCCATTCCATCGAGACTCTAAGTAACACATCTCTGGGACAGTCCTTATGAACTGTGAGACTTTTTACAGGTGAAATGAGAGGAGAGCCGGGCACAGCTTCAACCTTGAATTTGGCGCCGCAATCTGATTGGCGGGTTCCAGCCACTTCCTGGATGGACGCACACCTTTTGGAGGAAATCAGTGGGACCGGCTTCTGGGCGCAGGCCGGGGCTGGACCTGGTGCGGGCTCGCCGGGTGGGCATGGGCCACCCACAGAGGGACAGTGTGTATCTCTGCGTGTGCAGACGGGACTTGGACAGAACAGTTACAGAACTTACAAAGCAGCTGTCTCCTCAGATGGGCTGGGAAGCACTTCTGCCCAGGACCCTCCTACAGTGGCCACCGACCTCTACCCCGTCATGGGCACACCTCTGGTCGCCACCCCAAGACCACCACCCAGCGGCACCTACCCGGGGCTCCCGGGGATGTGTGGGTCGGCAGTGGTGCTCAGAGAAGGTGGTGGGTCTGGGGGACAGGGGCCCTGAGGCCTGAGATGTGGCAGGGGCTTCGGGACCTGCGTCCCTTCCCCTCCTCGAACTTTGGCCTGAGCCCCCACACTCTGGAGGGGCCGTGCCCACCCTCCCCTGGAGCACCTATGCCCCCATCTGTGCCTGTCCCTCCACAAAGCAGAGCCCAGAATTCTTTGAAGCCCCAGTGCCCCCCTTGCTCAGGGTCTGGACCCAAGATGGGGCAAGAACCAGCTGTCTGAGTTTCTGGAACCCAGCAGGAGGGGGAAAGGGGTGGACGGCCAGCTGGTGTTTTGGAAGGACAGAGGCCTGCAGCCCCCAAGGGGGGCTGGGCACAGGCCCGCAGCCAAGCCTCCCCCTCGCCCTGGAACCCCTCGGGCTCCAAGCCTCTCTCCCAAACTCACCCTCCCGGGTCCAGACCACCCTGGCACCCACCAAACCTGCCTTCCCGACAGCTGCCAGGGTGGGGTGAGGGGCCTTCATAGGACTGGCCCTGGGCCTGACCCCTCCCCCCAAGAAGAGCCCTCAGCACCCGCCCCCCTGCCCTCCCTTAGGGCTAAAATGTTTTCCCCAGCAGGCCCTCAGAGAGAGCAGGCAGCAAAGGACCGCTTGGAATATCAAGGTTTTCTAAAGATCAAAAAAGACAAAATGAAAAGAAAGGTATTTTGGAAACATCTAATGCACCAACTAATTAAGTGTCTGATTGCTAACGAGCCCCCCGGCCCGAGAAGGGGGGCGGCCAGGCCCCTCAGCCACCCTCCGTGGAGGTGGGACAGTCAGTCAGCCTCTCACACCCAAAGCACAGGCGACGGATCCAACTGGAATACGTCCGACTGAGCAATTCCGCCTCACACGGCAGCAACGAGCAGAGGGAGCGGGCCACAGAGCAGGAGAAAGCGCTTGCAAACCACACAGCTGATGGAGGGCACACGCAGGGGCCTCCCACAGCCCAGGAACAGAAACCGCACAGCCCTGCCGGAAAACGGGCCACGGACTCGCACCCGCCGCCGCCAGGGGTGGTGCGGCCACGGCCGACAAGCCTGAGGAACGGTGCTCCACGTCTCGAGTCAAATGGAGCGGGGCTGGGTAAATCAGGCGGGGGGGTTGGGGCTTGTCCCTGTCATTTTAAGTGGGAGGCCAGGCCAGGGAGGGTGAGGGGGCAACGCCCAGGAGAGCCGGAACCAGGGGAAGCACCCCAGGCCCTGGAAAGGGCGATGTGTGGGCAGGAGGGAGGGGAGTAGCCCCTTGTCTGATGCTCCAGGACCCTGTGACCCCAGGAGTGGCTGGAGGCTGGGCTGGGCCTCCAGCCTCCCTCCTCCCTGTCTGGATCCGGTCCACCTGGGCGCTGGGGCGGGGGCACCGGGCCCCCAGAGACTAATGCGTGTGCTTGCACTGATCCAGGCTCAAAGGAGGCCCAGCCCTGGGAGGCGGTCCGGGGAGACCAGGGGTCCTCACCTGGAGAAGCAGCCGGAGACCCTGCTAATCCCCTGCAGGCAATTAGGGGCCCGATTGGGTTTCAGAGCACTCAGGCGGCTTTCCCAGGGCCTGGCCTGCCCTCCAGACCTTTGAAGGCCTGACCAAGGTGCTTTCAGGATTGTCCCCACGGCTAAGTGCAAAGAAAGGGGAGAAGGCTCCTCGCCGCCCCCCTTGGCGATTACTGAGGATTAGCCCGGGCTGCCCAGCTGGCTCCTCGCAGGCCCTAACCCTGTGCTCAGCCTCGCCCGCCCAGGGAGGGCCACCCGCCAGGCCTTCCAGGGCCCCTGTCCCTGAGTCCCTCCACCCCCACCCCCAGCGAGCCAGTCTTCTCTGGAGGGAGCCGCACACAGTCCCTGGCATCAGATAAGACGCAGAGGAGGGCGTTGTTCTTTCTCACGGGGCTGCTCTGAGGTTCGGCTGTGTCTGGGCTGGGACTCCTGTCTGCCGTGAGAGCCAGGCCCGCCCCAGGAGAGTCGGGTTGGGGGAGCTGTGGGTGCTTCCACCGTAGCCCCCACCTACTGTCCCCCAGGAGCCCAGATGCCTCCTCATATTTATAGGGGCCTGTGGAGGCCTCCAGGGTTGGCATTTTTGGCAGGATGCTTTGGTGCAGGTGAGGCAAAATGCACCCACAGGCCCAAGAGCCAGGCTTGGCTTGGTTCGCGTTCCTCTGAGTGCTCGGTCCCCTCGAGTGCGTATGCCTACCGTGCTCAGCCTGGGGAAGGGGCAGGGCAAGAGCTGGCCCCAGACAGACAGACAGAAGCAGGGGACTCACCTGTGCACAGACCAGAGCCTCCTCCCGAGGCTCGGCTCACCCTAGGCCCTCAGAGCTCCCACAGGACAGCCCTGGACACTGAGAGCCATTGGCCCTGCTTCCGTGTCAGGACAGAGGTGGGGGGTCACGTTACAACCCTGAGCCTACTGTGTGTGTCCCCGTGTGCCCTGTGTGTGCGTGTGCTGGGCAGCAGGGGTGACCTTTGTCCTCTGTCCGCCTGCCTGTCAGCCCCAGGCCGGCTGTGCCGCAGACCAGCCTCAGGAAGTGGGAAAACAGCCTGGGCTCCCAGGTGTCAGCCCGGGCGCGGTGACCACAGCCTCTCGTCTATCACCAGCCGCCCGGCGGGGCCGCTGGGGCTGCCCACTTCAGAGCCCTGCAGCGTCAGCTCTGCAGGGCCTGGGGGCTCTGTCTGGGCGGCGGTGGGTCCAGGTGACGCCAGGGGAACGAAGACCCAGGGGATTTGAAAGCACTTTTCCTGGGGATCTGAGCTTCTACAGGGGCTGGTCTCTGCCCAGGCCCCTGGTGTTCAACACCGACTGGGCCAGTCATTGACCCCCTTTTTTTGGACCAGCCGGGCACCAGCAGGGAGGTGCTTAAACCTCGATGAGACTTGCACTAGGCCTGACCGGCTGTGTTCCCCAAAACCACATGCCAAAGCCTGACCCAGGCGCCAAGTCGGGAGGCAAGCAGGTCAGGAGGGAGTAGCCTCAGGGAGCTTGCTGTCTGCTCTTGGCCCCTGGGGAAGACACGCCCCAGGCTGTCCATGCCACCAGCACCCAGTGAGTGCCAGCCGGGCGCCACAGCTGTGCCAGGCACCGGAGCACTGAGGGCCACACTCCTCACCTCCAGGCAGGGCCCCGCCACTCGTCCCATGACTGTGAAGGGTGGCAGGGGGAGAACCAGAGGGTCTGGGTGGATCACAGGGTGTGAGTTCCAGCCTGGGTCGTCCCCACACATGACTGTGGTCAGTCGCTTGAACTCTTGCTTTTCCCATCTGTGCAGTGGGAGAGCTGGTCACCTCGGCTTTGCCACTCAGGGAGAGGGCTTGCGGGAAGACGGGGGCCATGGCAGAGCCGGCAGATTCCCTCCCGGCCCTGGGCCTCTCGCTCCCGTCCCACCCTCTGTCCTCAGGCTGGGGGATGCAGGGGCCCTGGGCCTCCCAGAAGCACTGGGAGAAAAGAGAAGGGATCCTGGCAGGAACGAAGCTGATCCAGCAGTTTCCATGACAACAGCGGTGCAAAGCCGTGTCCACACTTTATAACCAAAGGGGCCAAAGTGCGGTCCGGGCCACACAGGCACCTTGGCTGTGAGTCCAGAGGTGGGGGGAGATGAACGGAAATCCTGGGGAGACATGTGCCCCCTGGAAGGAGGGTCCCTGTGCTGAGTTGTCGTGTTTCCTGGGTGCCGGCTTCAAGCGCAGCTCCCTTTCCTGTCACCTGCCCCCTTCCCCAGGTGAGAAAACCAAGGCCCAGAAAGGTCATCCACTCACCGCGGTCACACGGCCAGCACTCAGTGACAGCAGCCTGCTGTGTCCACAGGACTGTCGGGGCAGCTGGAGCTGCCAGCGGATGGACCAGGACTCTGTGGCGGGAACGGCTGAGCCATCGGGGCGGCCAGGACCCAGGACAGCGTCGCGGTCACGGAAAGTCACCACCAGCCAGCTCCTCGGAGTGGAACTGTGTCCCCCAAAGGGATCCGTCGGCATCCTTGCCCCTGCTCCTCAGCACGTGACCTGGTTTGGACGCAGTGTCTTTGCAGAGGTCCTCAGAGTAAGACAAGATCACTGGGTGGACCCTGGTCCAGGCCACGGACGCGCAACCCCCATGGAGACGCCACGTGAAGCTGGGAGTGTGGATGCCACTGAGAAGGAAGGAGCCACCAGCTGAGAGGCTGGCGCTGCCTCCAGGCATCTTCGGGTTGGGCCTCAGAACTGCCAGACGCGAGTGTCTGCAAGCTGGTCGGGTCTCGGCCCCGGGAAGCTTCGAGGCCACTGTCTGGACCCTCAGCAGGTGCACACCTGGGCTCTCACCTGGGAAGGAAGTGGGCAAGGAGGCTGAGGGGGCTTCGTCCCTGCAGAGCTGCAGTGACAGCCACATTGGGCCCGTGGGCATCAGCAGGGACCCACCAGGCATCCAGCAGACCTTCAGGGCCTCTGCCAGGAGCACAGAGCGGAGCAGGTGCTGACTCGGGTCAGCCCAGTGGACACGGCTCCCAGTCCCTGGCTCACCCAGCCCCCTGACGGCACCCCGGCCTCACCGGCAGGCCTGCTCTGGGGCCCGCTCAGCAGATGAGGGGCAGGGCTCACAGGCTGACTCAGCACAGCCCGAGTTGGGGCCAGCGGGGCTCCCAGCCAGGTCTTCGGGCTCGGAGTCCGACACCTTCCTCTATGACGTGGTTTCCAGCAGCTCAGAGCTCCAACCAGGGCAGCACCTCTGCAAACAGGTGAGGTGGGCCACAGCCTTGCCAGCAGTGGTCTGGGCTCGGTGCCTCTGCTCAGCCTCCCCGCTGGGGCCTTCTCACCCCACGCCTGGGCCGCAGTTCTCCCCCGAGTTCAGTGGAGCAGGTGCGATCGAGGTTCTCGTGGACCCCACCACCCACCCCTCCTGAGTGAGGGACTCGTTAATGCTTGTTGAATCCCCAGCTGGGCCGCACCTGAGCGCCTGAGTGCTCTGGGACGGGGAGCTGCTGCAGCCGGAAGCACCTGCTCGGGCCCCTTTGTGCAGATGCCATCCAAGAAATGGGCGGACCTTTGCTGGAAGAGGGTGTCTGAGTCCAGCGTGTCACCGTCCACAGACTGCCAGCTGGGGAGAGTGGACGCCACGTTGGAACTGTCTCAGGCCCCCCAAGGCTAGCAGCGGCCCAGAAAACGTCGGAAGCGAGGGCTTTGGCGGGAGACAGCGCCTCCTGGGGCCCAGAGACCCGCAGGCAGGGGAGTCCGGCTCCCGTGCGTTTGCCGAGACGGCGGCCGGGTTGCAGTCCGTGTGCTGTTCTGCTTCTTGTTTTCCACGTGTTGCGCTGGCTCCCTGCTCTGCTGGGCGCTTCCTCTCCTGCTTCCTGGCCGCAAGTCACACATTTCATGGTGGCAGCTCGCAAGGGAGGTCTGGGCCCCAGTGTCTCGTGGGAGTGGCCCTCCGGTACCACTCCCCTCCGAGTCCGTGCACCTGAAGCACCAAGCGTGGTTTTCTCGGGGCCACGTGTAGAATTCAATGCGTATACAGGTGTGAGAACCCAGCTGTGTTCTCTTAAAGCCCAAACACTAAGGATACTTGCAAAAATGTAAAACGATGCTATTCTCACGATGTTTTTGAAAATATAGTTCTTCTTCTTCTTCTTCCTTAGTAGAGATTTTATTTTATTTTCAGAGAGAGGGGAAGGGAGGCAGAAAGAGAGGGAGAGAAACTTTAAACGGTTGCCTCTCACACGCCCCCAACTGGGGACCTGGCCTGTAACTCAGGCCTGCGCCCCGACCAGGAATGGAACGGGTGACCTTTTAGTTCGTCAGCTGACGCTCAGTCCACTGAGCCACACCAGCCGGGCCTAGTTACTCTTCTTTAAGCCGGGGTTTCCAGCCTGCGGTCCGCTGGCCCCCTGTGGCCTAGGACGGCTAAGTATGTGGCCCAATACAGAATCGTACATTTGGGTAAGTAAACCCTTTTTTTTTTTTTTTTGCTCATCTGTCTTTGTCAGTGTTTATGTATTTAATGTCAGGCCCAAGACAACTGTCTCCTTCCAGTGCGGCCTGGAGGTGCCAGAAGGTTGGCCCCCCTGCTCTGAAGGGCTGCTCATGGCGGCATGTGCTGGGTGTTTTGTTGCTTGTGGTCACCTGGCTGAGCACTGGACACTCTCATTTCACACCCATCTCTGGGGTGAGTGCACCCCAGCCCTGCCCCCAACTCCGGGGCAGCCTCACTGTGACCCTGGGCTGTGGGCCTTGCTGCCCCTCGGCCACCCTCACTCTTGGCAAGGAGGCTCCGCTGCCCGCCCACAGTCCAGGAGGTCGAAGGGTCATCCGCCCCAGCAGCTTGGAGAGCAGGGTGTTTTGCTGGAATCCCATCCCAACTGGCCCGCGGCAATGCTGGTTTGTCCAGGGAACCCTTGGCTCCAGCCGCCTGGAACCCTGCCCTCTGCAGAACCGAGTCCAGGCCTGAGGGGCAGCCAGGAGTTAGCGGGAGGGCTCTCCACCAGGCACGTGGCCGGGGCAGGGGAGCTACCTCCACGGCCAGGGCTCCACTCCTCCAGGGAGTGCACCTCCCTCCGACGGGGCCCCTGAGCGGGGTGCCATGTGACAGGAGGGGCCCACACGTAGTCCTGGGCACATGGGGTCCCTGTCTCTTTCCCCTGCGGCCAGGCCCAGCCTGCTAGGTGTTTGTTCACAGAAACTGCCCCTCCTCCCATCCATGCGGGGTGTTTGCCAGCCCAGCAGGGAGACCCCCGACTGTCCTCAGAACTTGGCCGTCCGCTGGCACCCCTGGGACCAGGCTGTGCTGCTTTGGAGACAATCAATACTCTGCTAGAAGAGGGGTGTGGGGTCCCCAGAAAGAGACCCCAAATCCAGCCACGTGAGAACTCTGGCTGCAGGGCCGAGGCTGATCCCGTGAGAGTTCTCACGGGCCAGCCCGTGGCCGAGGCCGATGGGATCAGCCTCCCTCTATGTGGGTCTTTGGCTCTCCCTTCATCAATAATTCTTAGACCGTTTGGCCTCAGGACCCCTTTGACTCTTAAAAACTAGTGAGGACCCCAAACAGCTCTTGTCAGTTCTGTTTCATTACTTTCTATGGTCGAAATGAAAACAAAACTGTTTTCATGCTCACTAATGTGTAAATAACAATAAGAAACCCACTACATGCTAACACAGAGGATATAAGTTCTCAAACACTCACTATTTCCTAAACAAGAAAATGGCCCCAACTGGTGTGGCTCAGTGGACTGAGTGCTGGCCTGCAAATCAAAGGTTCGCTGGTTTGATTCCCAGTCAGGGCACGTGCCTGGGTTGCAGGCCTGGTCCCCAGGAGGGGGCACGTGAAAGGCAACACATATCGATGTTTCTCTCTCTCTTTCTCCTTCCTTCCCCCTCTAAAACTAAAATAAAATAAACAAAATCTTTTTAAAAAGAGAATGCCTGCCCAGGAAGGGCAGCGTGCGAGTCACTAATTCCAGTTTTGCACTGTTCTCGGCCCGTGGCTGCCATGCCGAGGGAGCAGCCATTCCCCGAGGTCCTGCAGGTGACACGTGACTCGGAGCCAGGCTCCCTGTTGGAGCTGGTGGCTGCTCGTGTTTCATCACCGGCTGTCATCCCAGTGGGTCTGACTCAGGTTCCTGACCCTGGGGGGGACATACGGGGGGAGACAGTGGCCTCTCTTTTCTCTGCCAGGACACATGGGGCGCCCGGACCTAAACCTCCTGCCACAAAGCAAGTGTCGAGATCCAAGACCCTGGAATGTGGAGAAGATGGAACTTCCTTGGGGAAACTGAGGCTCAGAGACCTTGCCACCAACCACGAGTGTTGGGTGTGGGAAGAGGACCAGCCACACAATCACTGTTCAATAAAATTACCCAGTGATAGCCTGATGCGGACTCCGCCCGGCCAGCCGGAAACCGGTCTCTCTGTCTCCAGGGGCGGTGCCCAGGGGGGCACCTGGGCACCGTGGCCCCCAGTGCTTTGCCCCACCTGGGGGCCTGGACTGGTCACCGTGCTCTGGCCACCTGCCAGCGGAGTCCAGGGTGGGAGTTCCAGGACAGCGGGAGGCCTGTGGGCAGGAGGAGGGGCTGCAGAGGACCGCTAGTGCCCATCCCCCGGGGGGACATGGGGGTCTGTCAGCACATGCTGTCAGCGGGATGCAATCTCAGGGCCCACCTGTTCCCACCTGAGGCCGTGTGGTCTGAACGCAGACGCTGGGCTGCTGGAAGGAGCACCAAGCAGAGCGGGGTCCTTCTCTGTGTGGGACCCTCTAGGAGCGGAGAGAGTCCACCCACCTCCCACAGGAACAGGGACTTGTCCCTGTGGTGGGTGGCTGGTTGGCAGGAGAGCGTGGGCCCCGGAGAACCTCACGACGGCCATGACCTCCTGTTCCCACTCGGGTCCCACTCAGAGCCTGGATCCGCATGGGGTGGACGGGATCTCCCTGAGAGGCAGCCCACCCGGGGATACGGGCCAGCGGCCCGGCCTCCTCCCTGCACTGCCCATGACTCAGTGCCCCCAGCACCGCCTCCCGCGGGCAGTGGCCCAGCCTCGGTCCACGAACCCCTTTCAACATGTGCCCTCTCTCAGCAACAAGGGCCCATTCAGCCCGGCCCGCCACGTGGGGGGAAGGGCGGGGGGCTCCGGCAGCATTTCCTGAAGTGTGAGTCACACACCCACAAAGGGCAAGGAGAGGCCACTCCCCGAAGAGGCCACGCGAGTGCCCGTGTGTGTGAAAAGGCAGCCAGCCCCACGCACACACAAAGGCCACTCAGAGCCGACCCCGCAATGGCAGGCAGGAAAGGGACAGCCTGTGCGGGGCCTGGAAGGGAAGCGTGTGGGCCCAGCCCTGCCCGGGGCCGACCCCACGGCACTGACCGCACCCGGCCTGTCTGCCCAAAGAGCCCCCACATGGCTGGCATCGCCTCTGGAGCCGGCCCACCCCGGAGAGGCACCCGAGACCCTCCATCCACCACACCAGGCTTCTCAACATCTCGTCACGCGCCCTTTACCCCTGGAAGTGGTTCCTGTCGACGCCGCCTGCTGTGTTTGCTCCCCATCCGTGGTCCTGCGTCTGAGCTGCCGACACCGTGAGACCTCAGCTCCAAACCATCGCTCACACGGAGTCCACGCCCCTCCCCCCTCCCCGGGTGCATCGTCGTCACCCCGGCCTGGAGCTGGCCAAGGCGGCTGCCACTGGCCGCCATAGCCACTCACGTTTACATTTAAGTTTATTAAAGTCACCTGAAGTGTATGAGCCCCCCAGTCACACCAGCCGAGTTTCAAAAGCTCGGGAGCCGTGTGTGGCCGGTGGCCGCCGTAGGGGACAGAGTGCCTGAGAAGCTCCTTCTGGACCACATCTGGGCTTTAAAACTCAATTTTCTTCCCTCGTTTTGTCCAGAGCCTTTCAAGAGGCTCTGGGCCCGTCCCCTGAGCACCCGCCCGCCCCACCCCCCACCGTGGAGGCAGTGCAGTGGCCCTCAGGACCCCAAAACGGGACCAGGCCCCGCTCTCCTTGCAGGTGGGCACCAGGCAGGGACAGGGGCTCTTTGTCCCCCTGCTCACTGATGACCCAGGTAACTTCCACTGAGCCCGCCCTCCCTTTGTGCCCCAAGGGGTGCACAGCCCAGGGCACAGGCGACTGAACCGAAGTGAAATTAGGAAACTGTTCTGTTTCCGCCCGACGCACCTCCGGTGGCCCAGACGTCAGCTTCCCGGTCAGAATTCTGGGGCACCTGGAGCTCCCTCCACATGCTCTCTGACGGCCATGACAGTGTTTCAGGGCCCACGCTGGGCACCCACGGCGACAGCACACTGGCCCACACCTCGGGGGTGATCAGGGAGAGCCCGGAGGGCCCGCAGCGGGCTGCCCGGGCTGTGACCGGCGACATCCACACAGTCACTGCTGAGCACAGGTCGTGGGAACTTCCCAGCACTCGACTTGTTCAACAGAACGAGTCAAATGCCGAAACTCCTCCCTTTCCGCCCGTCCTGCTCCGCCCTGCGACCTGCTGGGGCGGCAGGCGGTCTCCGGCCCAAGTCTGCGTCTGCCCTCTCTTCCCGGCACCGCACCCTGTGGCTGTGCAGAGGCATCAGGGACTTTGCCAGGGCCCCTCCCTGTCAGTGCCGCTCCACTGCAAGCCAGTCACGTCTGCCCGCAGGAAGGCTGCCTCTCCTGACTGGGGTGCTGTTGCTAGGAGGTAAACTGAGGCACACCCGCGATCTCTGGAGGGAGCCAGGCGACACTGAGCCAGCGGCGATCTGTCACAGGCGAGGAGAAGTGGAGCCAGGACTGGGTTGGCTGCGGCACCAGTTGTCCCTGGGCCCTGCTCCGGTTCAGGAACCGGCTCTGGCTCGGGCTCCAGGGCCCCAGAGCCACCCGGCAAGTGGCCAGGACAAGTGGGTGCCACGCTGTCCCAATGACAGCTGAAGCGAGACCTCGCAGAAGGACACAGGAGGGGGCACAGCAACGCCAGCTCCTCAAGCTCCCTCCACTCACGGGAGGAAACGGAGTCTCCTACACAGGGTTTGAGTTAAAACTTCCCACCCCATGCTCTGGCTCTCCAAGGGCCCCACTTGCTGGGGTCAGCAAATGCCCCGTGGGCCAGTTCTGGGAGGCGCCAGGGACCACAGGGAAGGTCCTCCGGCTCCAGCAGGTTCTACTCCTGCCAAAAGGCCGGCCCCACAGAGTTGGGGCCAGGGCTGGGCAGACAAAGGGACCAGCTGGGCCGACGGCCCTGGCCCTGTCCCTGTCCCCGACGCTCGCAGACATGGCTCTGGCCCCTCGCTGGAGTTCTGTGTGGCCTCCCAGGGAGGCCGGCGCCCGCGCCCGCAGACTGGGCAGCCCTGCCGGTCCTGTGGCCCTCAGGAAGAAAGGCTCAGGGCGAGGGCAGCGGAGGGCTGCAGAGCTGACTGAGGGCACTGGCTCAGGCAGGGTGGGGCGGGCAGGAGAGCTGGAGCCCCCTGGTGGGTGGGGGTGGGGCTGGGAGACAGAGACTTGGGGCCAACCGGACTGAGTGCTGGGGTGCCAGCAACGGGGCCACGGGGTGTGGGCTGCTAAGGAACCGTGGGCTGTGCAGCCAGGAAGCTGGGGCGGGCCCGGGCCGGAGCAGCTGTGCTCAGGGGCCTTGGGGACCCAGACACCCACAGACAAGCTGCCCAGTGCAGCGGGGCCTGAGCTGGGAGCCACACTCTGTGGTTTCCCACTCAGCGACCTCCGGCAAGTCACTCCGCCACAGAGCCGGTTGTCCCCAGCCACTGGTCCAAGGTGCCTTCTTTGTGACAGTAACGCCTGTTTATTGGGGTTGAAAGAATTAAAGGTGACAAATCTCATAAAATATCCAGGGCCTCACTCAGGACACGTCACTGTTGCTTCTAGTCTCACTCTGACCCGGGCCTGCTGCCCTCCCCAGGCTCCCCCTGGGCCAGACCTGGGGCACAGGACGGGACAAAGGGGTGACTGTGGGCCCACCGAGTCAGAAGCAGGCCCGAGGCAGAAGCCAGCAGGGCGGCAGCCCGGGCAGGCCGCAGGAGGGCGGGGTGCTGTGTGTGCACCCCAGCCCCAGCCCCCACCCAGCTGCCAGAGCCAAGGACCCTGTTAGCACGGCCGTTTTTGCCTCCCAGCCCGTCCAACAGAAGACAGGTTTTCACCTCCAGCCGCGGCAAGGAAGTGCTCTCACAGAGGGGTGACTGACAGATGGGGACGGCCAAGTCGGGGCATCCGGGCTGTCAGAGCAGCTGGGTGGGCAGGCAAGAGCGGGCTCGTCCCCTGGAGGGCCCCGGTCCTCGCTTATCTCTCGGGGCTCCTGGCCCTGGGCCCCTCTCTGTGAACGCTTTCTAAATCCTGGGAGTTCGGGGGTGGAAACCAGGGCTGGGAGCGGTGTCTCCAGCAGCCGGAGGGGCTTCCCCAGGAGGCCCTGTCACTGTCCTTGCCCTGGGTCCCGGCCACACCCTGAGCCTGGCGGTTCCGCAAACGACGTGCCCTTTCGTGGTGCCCGCGAGTGCGTGGGGGCAGCAGGCACCACTTCAGGGTCAGACACGCCCGAGGCTTCGTCATCTCAGACGGTGAGCGGATGAGCCGACCTTCTCGGAAGCTCCACTGCCTCACCCGTGGGCGGGTGACCCTGCCTGCAGGGCTCCGTGAATCGGGAATGAACTCAGTCACACAAGCCAAAGGGACAACTGTGCTGGCCCTCCTGGCGCAGACCAGCGCTGCGTGGAACAGCTGCGGTACCTGGAGGGCCGAGCAGCCTGCAGGACCCCCAGGCCCGCTGGCCCCTCTGCACCGGCCCCCTGCACACACTCCTGCGTCTGGGAGCTGAGGGGAAGTCTGGAGGGCGGCTCGCTGGGTGGCCCAGCCGAGTGCTGGGAACGGTGAGGCGGCTCCATCTCCCCTCCTACAAAGCGACCGAGTCACCTCTGAGGCCGTGGGAGGCTAATGAGTCAGTGTTGGCGAAACACGTCCCGGCCCAGATAAAAGAGCATCAGGAGGGGCCGCTGCCTGTGGGGGCTGCATGCGGTGGGCGCACGCATGCACACACATGCACACGCATGCACACACGCACACACGTGCATGCCCCGGGCTCTCAGCACTGCACCCACACCCAGATCGCACGTGGGCGCCGGGCCAGGCCCACAGCGGGGCCAACACCTCGCCCCGGCAAACACTCCGGCAGGGTTGGGGGTCCCGGCCCAGCCCGGAGAGCGGAGAGTGGGCCCAAGGACACTGCCATTGCCGAGGAAGGTCAGCAGGAGAGAAACAGGGAGGCGCAGGGCCCTGCAGTGGTGCCTGTCATGGCCCAGCCCAGGTTCACATCCTGCCTTCTGCACTAAGAGTGGCCTCGTTGACGAACGCCCACCAGCCGGAATGCTCTCGGCCCCAGCCACAGTGCAACGCCTTGTGTCCCGCTCCTGAGGGCAGGCCAGCGGGCCACGCCGCCTGAGGACGCCACTGGGCAGAGAACAGACCACAAGCCTCAGGGGCACGGATCACTCCTGCTGCCCACACCCTGCCTCCCGGCCCCTGCCCATCCCGTCTCTGCCATCTCTGGTCGGCCCTCGCTGGCACCACCGCAGGTTGCCGGGATTCTCAGGACGGCCTCTGCATCTGCAGGTCCCAGCGCAGGGGAGCGTGAGGGCAAAACACACGAGGACGTCCAGGACTCAGACAGAGTAAGGTTCCCTGTTAACAGCTTCTGAGTGGGTTCCGTGTGGGGATGGCTGTGCTTTGGAGCTTCAGTTTGAAATACATGCTCCAAATTAAAGTTCTCCTGTTTCTTTGTGTGCCTTTTAATGCGGACACCAGCAAGTTTAGAATGACCCGCGTGGCCCTCCTCCGGTCGGCCCCTCCTGGGCGTCTCTGACCTGGGAACGCCGCCCTGTCTCACGGCAAGGACATGGGGCTGCAAACGAGCCCCTGGGAGGAACCAGGCACCTTACGGGCAGGCCACCAGTGCCCAGGGGCTTCTTAATTTAAACTGCAGAAGGGACAGAGACCCCAGGAAGCCAGCCAGGCCCACTCCTAGGATAGCTGACCCCTCCCAGGCCGGAGACTGGGGAGAGCAGACAGGGCAGTGCCCGAGGTGAGGCCGGAGCCACAGGGTCACTTGCAGAAATAGCCACCGAAGTGCCAGATTCAGCAGAGAAGCCACCTGCCCGGATGCTGCCCGGAACTCCCTCTCCAGGCCCGGGGGGCTGCGTCCAGCTTGACTTGTGGCCGGAGGGAAGTGGGCCCCCTCCCACCAGGCAGGAACCCAGAGCCTCAGCCCATCCATCACTGTCAGGCTCAGGGAGAAGCCTGGCTGCAGCCACTTCCGCGGCACACAAGAAGGAACGGAGGGGTCCCGGGGGCGGGGGCTGGCACGAATGCTGTAGCCAGGCCTCGGTGCCCTGCCAAACACACGCTCGCCTCCTTCTGGGGTCGGGCGGCCCTGCCTGGCCTCTCCTCTCTGCAGCCCCAGCTGGACGGAAGCCCTGCAGTGGCAGGCGCTGGGAGCCGGCCCGCCTCTTCACTGAGCGTTTCCAGCTGGCAGCGTCTCCCGAGCCCCTGCCGGGGGATGGAGCCCCCGGAGCCGTGGTGTGCGTGGCCCTGCCCAGCACTGGGCTGTCCAGGGGTAGCCCCAATGTGGCGGCAGCTGCCTCTGCGCCGGTGTGCCTGACACTCTCCCTGGGGGGCCTGGCACACACGCCCACACCGGTCCTGCTGCAGGAGCCTGCGTTTGTCCGTTCATCCGTCCACATCTGTCTGACCTCCAGGAGGAACGCCCCCCAACCTTGGCCCAGCAGCTCCCTGCTGTGACCCCGCAGAGACCGGGGTGCGCAAGGTCTCACCACGGCTCAGCTCATGTTCCCCCCAGCCTGGGAGAGGAGTGACAGAGGCAGCCCTGGGGCCCGTCTCTGTTCTGCCGTCCTTAGGGCTGTCTCAGTGTGGGGTCCCACGCTGAGCCATCGGCTAAAGCAGGACAGCCGCAGGAGCCTCAGTGTAGGAGAGGGTGTGGTGTCCACTGTGTGGCCCTGGCTGGCACCACCTCCTCGTGAGGGTCCCAAACAGCTCTGCTCAGAGCAGCTGCCCCACCTGTGCCCTCAAGTTCCCGCAGCCTTGCCCTGCCCCCAGGCTGGAGCTGTGGGGTCAGAGGCAGCTCCTCAGAGCCCAGGAGCTGGAGCCACGAGGGACCGAGCTGTGCAGATGGAGGGGCCGGGGCCCTCAGAGGGCTGAGCACCAGGCGGTGCCCCCCGATTCCCGACTGAGCTTGAAGCTGGAGCGAACATCTGCATGGCCTGGTGGCCGAGTCCCATGTCCCCACAACCCAGAGGACAGAGGCCCATGTCACCAAGCAGGGCAGGTGTGTGAAGTCCCGGGCTGGGCTGGTGGGAGGCTAAGGGGTGTCGTCTTTTCTGCCCCCACCGGGGCAGCCACCTAAGGGACAGCGGTCACCCAGGACAGCCTTCATCTGAGCCAATAGGGCGCCCCCCGCAGGTTCCAGCGTGACCCCCGGCACGGGCGTGGACCACGGCAGCTGGAGAAGGCAGAAGAGCCTCCCTGCTGCCCCCAGGAAGCAGCTGCCCCCTCACCGAGACTGAGCCCTGCAGCCCGCTCAGCAGCCGTACCCACGAGACTCCAGCGAGTCTCCTGCGTGGGGGATGCATAGGCACCACAGGGTGCACTGTCCCCATCTCACAGTGAGGAGACTGAGGCCCAGAAAGCCAGCCAGGGGCCCAGGTCGGCCTCCAAGGCTCAGTCCTGGCAGCGAAGTGAGGTGGGGCCACATCACTGGAATTTAGTGGGTGGACTGGTCAGCTGGGTTGTCCTAACAAAATGCCACAGAGGGCGAGGCTGAAGCAGTTCTGGAGGCTGAATGTCCAACACTCAGGCGCTGCCAGGTGGGTTTCTGGTGAGGCCCCTCTGTCCTGCAGACGCCCACCCGCCTACTGGCCCTGCCGGCCCTGCTGGCCCTGCGGCCTGTCTGCCTGGCACCGGCATGGGCCGGGCTCCGATGTCTGTGCCTCCTCCTGCAGGACCCTGGTCTGCCGGGTCCGGCTTCACCTAACCACCCCTGAAAGTCCCAAATGCCATTTTGTCCTGGCCAAGGCTTCTCTGGGTGAATGTGGGGGACACAGTCCAGTCCATGGCAGAGATCCAGGGGTCTGGCCTGTGGCAACAGGGGAGTAAGCCAGGAGCCACCAGGGCCCACACCAGGAGCACGGGGCACCCAGAAGCAGTCGCTGCTCACCGTAGCCGTGCCATCCCCAGGATGCAGCTGGTTTCATCCTCAGTGCCTGGAGCCCACGGGGGCTGTGGAGCATGGGGAGTTGGCGAGCAGGCCCACATGCCTGGCCCCTGTGTCCACTCCATCGCTGCCCAGAAGCCCCGCCAGCCTGTCCTTCAGTAAAGGCCACAGGTTTGCCCCAAGTTCTACCCACTGAGGGCCGTGTCTGCTGAGCACCCAGGACATTTTGCCTCTGGTCCAGTGCTCTATCTCCCCAGCCCCCCACCCAGTGGCCAGACACAGAGGAAGGACAGGCTCCCAGCTCCGGCTGGGCAGTCTGAGGCCCTCGGACACCCTCCTGGGCTGACACTGGAAACCTGACTCAATTGTTCTTGCCCCAGCCTCCTCTGTCCCAAGCCAACTTCTGAATGAAATCAGATGTGGAGACTCTCGGGTGTCCCCGCTGGGCACCAAGCCACCACCCAGCCCGGAGGCACAGGCCCAGGTGGAGAGACACCTGGGGACGTAGACCCCCTGCACTTGGACCCTCCAGCCTATGCTCCATCTGCGAAATGGAGCTGCCCGCTCAGGAGTCGGGGGAGCATGCCGCTGCGCCAGGAGCACACGGCAGCCGCTCGGCAGCTGTGGCTCCCCACCGCTGCCTGCCTGAGGCACAGGACCCATGGTTCTGCTCCGTAACGCCCGCTGCTCCGAGACCCTGCCGGGGCCTCTGAGACCGGCAGCATAGGACGGCCGCAGCCCTGTGTGCAGACACACAGAGCCCAGCTGTGGGCCCTCATGGCCCTGGTGCCCCCGGCAAACGACGTGTGAGCACCAGACGAAGGGGGAGCCAGGCAGCTGCGGATCCAGCCACTCCACAGAACACTACCTGGTGACAAAAAGGGATGACAAAGACCCAGACAAGAAAGGCGATACGGCGTGACTTCACGCACCCAACCTGGTCAGCGATGCCAGCCGGCCTGCAGCGACCACGTGGCGGAGCTTGTGGCGGAGCTTGTGGCTGGGGCACACTCATGGCCTGGGTTCAGCGACGATCTCACAGCGTGTGCTCCGGTGGGAGTCGGTGCAGGAGTGCTCACTCTAGACGCTGACGCCTCGTCAGAGCTGGGGTAATGGGACAGTTGTAGGAAACCGATGATTAAATAGGGCTCACTCCTTACACTTCGCACCAGGAGTAACCCGTCAAGGACCAACACCGTCCTGTGAAATAAAGCAAAGTAAAACCCGGCTGGGGTGGCTCAGTGGATTGAGCACCAGCCTGCAAACCCAAGGGTCTCCTGGTTCAATTCCCAGTCAGGGCACATGCCTGGCCTGCAGGCCAGGTTCTCAGTAGGGGACATATGAGAGGTGACCACACTCTCCCTGTATTTCTCCCTCCCTTCCCCTCTTTCTAAAACAAATAAATAAAAATTTTAAAAAAGAAACAAAAATGAGAACATCTGTAAATGACGAACTGGGAGAATATCTTCACAACACCCCAAGGCTGACGGGAGAGGGCCTGATGCAGAAACAGCTCCTGCAAAAATTGGGGTGGTGGCCGTGGCAGAGAGGTGGGTCCCCGAGGCCCCGCCCTGGCCCTGCAGTGCCCCCCCACCCCCGAGCTCCAGTGCGGGCCCTCCGACCCCAGGGTCCCCAGCACCCCCCCTGTCTGCCACTGGCTGTACCTGCCTTGGGCTCTCCCGAAGGGTCCAGACCACAGTGACTCCTGCCAAGTGTCAGTCACTGGGACTTCTTCCCGCCCTCAGCCCGAGTGCACCGTGAACACACCAGAGCCAGGGCTGCTCGGGGCCCTGCCTGTCAGCAGGGGCTGTCTGGGCCACGACCCGGAATCAAAGCCAGCTGGGGAGAGGCTGCCCTCGGTACCCATCCCAAAAAGGCTGTTCTGGAAGTTCGTGGAATGAGTGAGGGAGGGAGCGAAGTAATGAATCAGTGCTGTGGGCCTCGACTCTCAGGAGGCACACCCAAAGCCCCTCCCTGCCCCCTGAAGCTGGGGCCTCCCCAAAATAGAGACCCCTCCTCCAGGGCCAGGAGGAGACTGGGGCATAGGCCCTGTCTCCAGAGGCAGGGACCTCAGCTTCCCGGAGAGGCTCTCTGCCTCTCTGTCCCCCCACCTCTGCCCCTCTGTCCCTCTCCCTCTCTCCCCCAGACAGCCAGTGGGCTCCTCTCTGCTCAGTCCCCAGCTGGGCCCTGGAGGCTCCTCCAAGAGCGTGACGTGAATTCCAAGGCCTTGGGCCCAGCGGGGGCCCCTGGGAGCTGGTGCTGTGTTCTGTCCCCAAGGGCAGGGGCCAGCATCTCCAAGATGCTGCCAGAGGGGCTGTCACGGCTGTCCCTCCATGGGCGGAGTTGGCCCCTTCCGTCCCAGGCTGACTGAGAGCTTGCGTTCCTTAGGCTGGGGGCCGGGAGGAGCCCTGACCCCTCTCGGCCCCTCCCCACTGGTCTTGACTAGGCCAGGACTCCCTGGAAATGACCAAGGGGACTTAGTCATTTCCCTGGGACCTGCACATCCCGCTGGTCCATCCTAAATAAACAAAGAATCTGCCCCAGAGGCACACACCCTGCTCTGCAATCCTGGGGACTTTGAGGGGCACAGGTGAGGGCCTGGGGGGCCAGCAGCAGGCCGGAGGGCTGCAACCCACACGAACATTCGGGCCGCACCGCTTTGCCCCCACCCAGCCCTGCCCCTCAGCGCCCCTGTAATTTGGGAGTGACATCATCCCATCTCGGCCGTGTTTGATGAAAACTCCCCGTTCACAGGGGTGAAGTTTGTGGTGATCTCAAAATAGCCCCCGAGAGCTGCCCGCCACCCCAGGCGTGCCCGGAAGCCACGCCTGCCCAGGACAGAGGTCGCCCGGCTCCCAGGCCTTTGATGATCTCAGAGACTGGGGAGAGCTTCCAGAAGAGCTGCGGGGTCAGGGCTTGGTCCACGGGAGCCGCGGGAGAAATGCCTGCTCAGGGGATGGATGAATAGGAAGGAAGGAAGGAAGGAAGGAAGGAAGGAAGGAAGGAAGGAAGGAAGGAAGGGAGGGAGGGAGGGAGGGAGGGAGGGAGGGAGGGAGGATCCCACTGAGCCAGTGCCCAGCAGGGAGGCATGGGCACTGCCACGGGTCCGAACAGACACTGCTGCAAAATAGGGACCCTGGGGGACCTCAGGAGATGCCTGGGGTGGGGAGCAGGGCAGAGGGAGAAGGCAGGCCAGGCAGCAAGGGCCCAGCTCCCTCCATTCCCTCACCGAGGGCTTCTCCTGTCGCCAACCACGTCCTAAGGAGGGCGAGGACCTGCTGGGTCTCCCACGGAGGCCGCATCAGAGCAGGGTCCCCTGCGTCTCCAAGGTCAGGAGGCAGCTCCTCCCCATGACCTCTGACGGGACAGCTGCAATGTCAGTCACCTCTCTGAGCCTCAGCTTCCCCTCTCGAAGGGGGTTTGTGCTGGGACTCCTCCTGGCCCAGCCTCCCATCCTGGCCAGCACAGTGGACGGATGGACAGGCAGATGGGTGGACAGGGCTGGCTTGCTGGCGCAGGGTGGGCTGGGTACTAACGGTTAAGCTTCCCCGAGGCTCCCAGGAAAAGGCCTGTTCCACAGACTTCCTGCCCCCACACCCACGGGGCAGCTGGCAGGACATGTCCTGGCCACCCGCCAGCCCCTCGACATGCCTGTGGGTGACTCCTGGCGCTGAGCCAGATGCAGTCACACATCCCAGGGGCCCCTCTGCATTCTTGGCTTTAGTTTCCTGTGACGCAGGGTCCACGGGGACGGGCAGAGTTGTCTGCGGGGGGGGGGGGAGAGAATATTCAGAGCAGCTCTGAGTCTTAAAGGGGAAAAGAAGCTGCCCACGTTGGGGGGCACATGGAAGCCCCACTTCCAGGCCAGAAGGGGTCCCCACACAGATGCACAAGGACGCAGGGCATCCCCTCTGGCTCGGTGTGGAGGGCGGGCTGGGGCCAATGCCTGGGGTACAGAGAGGACAGGACAGCACCAGCCCCTGGGGACATGCAGGTGCTGGGGGGATCGGGGAAGGGGGTGTCCAGGGCCTCCAACCTGATGGACGGGCTGGCAGGGGGCTTCACTCGCCAGACAAATGACAGGGGTGTGGCTGGGGGGGGCACCGTGGGGTTGGCCATGCAGGCTGAGGGCCCAGCTGCACCGGGGCCTCCCCTGCCCAGGCCCCGGCGCCCCGCCAGCAGCAGGGCCCGAGGGGCAAGCGCAGCAACAACTGTGCTGCATTTATTCCATCGGCCTCCATGTCCACCGGCTGCAGCCGCAAAGCCGCCCAGGATTCCACCAAGATCAGTTTACATTTAAAATAAATCTTTCCCCAACTCACATCTGATCTCTAGCAGTGAATGTTGGGAAGCCGTGAGCACAGGTCCAGACTCTGAGATGGGCCTCGCTGCTGGACACTTGGGGACAGTGGACGGACTGAGCTGTCCCCTGCCAGCGGCCTGACCTTCCTTGGTCTTTTCACCCGGCTGGCCCTCACCGGCCTTCTGCCCTCCAGCCCTCACTTCCTCCTCCCTCCCGGGGGTTCTCCCCCAGCTCCATCCACCCTGGAGACCCCTCAAGACACCTGCTGGACACATGAGGCCTTGTTTATAGGGGGCACCTGGCATTAAACTCCACATTGCAAATCCCAGCTCTTCCCAAAGACACCCTGGCCTCCTGGCCCCATGAAGGGGCTTGGGATGGGAGGGAGGCTCACTGTTGGTTTGGGAACACGGTGCCGGGCACTCAGCTGTCCAGCTGGGTTCAGTCCTCTCCTCCCAGGGCTGAGAGGGAAGGCACAGGGGCGAGTACTGGGCCCTTAGCCACCAAGAACCTTCCTTGGGGACCTCAAAAGCTTAGCCCTGGCCTGGGCTCCCACAAAGCCACCAAAGATCCAGGCCCCAGCCTCTATTTAGAAACACCTTCCAACGAGGTGCATCTGCAGCCTCAGCCAACCCCTGACCCTCCTGGTGGGAGATTCTTCTTTCAAAACCATTGAGAGTGGCTGGGTCTGGGTCTGGAGAATGGGGCGGGGTCGCCAACCCCCACAGGGCCGCCAGCTGGAGGCGGGGGGGGGGGGGGTGAGCCAGGAGGCAAAGCCTGAGGAGAGAAGGCGTGAGGAGCATCCAGGCCAATGGCCTCTCAGCGGCTTATCCAGCTGCAGCCTGGGATCCCAGCGCTGACACAGACGTGAGAGAGATGGGGACCCCACCTGCACCCCACCTCCATCTTGCCCCTGCCGAGGCCGTGAGGATAAACCAAACTCCCCCCAGCCCTGGAGGACAGCCCGGGTCTCCTCCTGGCTGGGCCTCATCACCTGCTCGGAGGTGTGGGGCTGTCCAGCGGGAGGAGGCAGAGGCCTGGGCCACCAAAGGCAGCGGGGGAGGGGGGGCAGGTCTGCATTTGCTGGGCGGCCCTGAGGGGCTGGAATGCTAATGGCCTCCCCCCCCCCCCGGGCAAAGGCATCCAGTGGGGGACATGCAGGTCTGGCAACCCACACTCTGCGTGCCCCTGAGGCCCCGAGCACCTGTGAGGGGTGGATAATAATGGCTCACATTACTAAGCGCCTCTGGGTGCCGGGCTTGGGGTGCTCCCTGGGTGCCCCCACCTCTCCATGACTGTGTCAGAGGAGAAAGTGGAAGCTTGGAGGCTTGGGGGCCGGAGGCGGATATCAGCCAGGTGGTGGAGCCTGGCTTCACACAGGCTTGCAGACGCCGAGGAGGGAGAAGACCCAGCCCATGCAGGCCCCGGGTCCCGGACGAGGGGGTGTCTCTGATCCCTGGCCACTGAAACACAAACACTGCACCTCCAAGCCCAGCAAACATTGGGCGCCAACTGTATGTCCCTCTGTGTGCCGAGCACCAGAGTCGACAGGCTGGTGGGCAAGACAGAGGAGGGTAGGCAGGAGTGCAGGGTTTGGGCTGAGGGCAGGGCCTCAGGCACCATGGGGTCAGGGACGGCTGCCAAGCTGGGTTCTGAAGGCTGCGTAGGAGTTCTCTGCCGGGAGAAGTGTTCCACGTGGAGAGTTAGCATGTGCAAAAGTGTGGCACCCAGGAGGGCGCTCTGCACGCCAGGGCCTCGTGGGACAGGAGGGGGAAGCTGAGAGGGGCCCCAGACGGGGAACCACTCGGCCCTGGTTCTGCCCCGGCCCCTCCATCTCCCCACCCTCGGCCCCTCCTTCTACTTCCTAACGCCCCTGAGAAAGACCCTGTGGCTGGGAACGGAGGTGGCCAGGAGGCCCCCACCCCGCCGTCGCCGCAGCGGCAGCTTCCGGACTTGGGCTCAGATCTCTGGGGGGCACGGGGGTGGCGCAGAGGGGGCGGCGTTCCGAGGGCACTCCGGCTCCTCCTCGACAGCTTGCCCGTTTCCTGCCCTGGCTGCAAATGTCAGCCATTTCCTTCGTGGGCCACCTCCGGCCCCTGCCCGCGGACTGCCCTGCGGTGACCTTGGCCGGGACAGGACAGGCCTTGTCCTGCCAGCTCTGAGTTTGGAACCGGCTGCGCCCTCAGCTGAGCCTCCTGCCAAGAGGCCCCTGCACGCCAGCAGGGGCACCGAGCCAGGTGGAGGGGAGATGGGCCTGGCCCTCTGCGCACCCCAGACACATCCAGTCCAGTCTCAACTCCATGGCACCTACTGTGTGCCTGACTCCGGCTGGTGCTGGGGACCATCCGAGAGAGAGAGCTGCCGGCTGCAGATGGGCAGCTACTATGTGCCAAAGGTGGACTTCGACCTCTGACTTTGAACACACAGTCTCACCCACTGGGGGGGGGCTGGGCTCAAGGCAGACGGGCCCCCGGGATGTAGCTGGGAAAGATGCCAAGACTGGGGAGACCAGACCTGAGCCCTGTGCCAGGCTCCCCCCGAGGCGGGTACAGGAAGGCTGGCTCAGTGAAGGTGGCAGCCCAGACATCCCCCAGCCCCCAGGCCTCTGGCTGTGGGCCTGCATTCTCCAGCACCCTCCAGCACCCCAGGGACATTTACAGTTTGTTCCGGCCCCTCCCACAGAGTCTGGGGGCCACCCTAAGTAGTGATCCCTAACAAACCCCCAACAAACAGCTCCTGCTTGTTGCTGAGACCTGGGCTGATGCTGGACCAGAAGCTTGGGCCCTCAAGTGGCCCCAAAGCCCTGGGACCCGAGGCCACTCAGGGGGCAGGGGCAGCGGCAGCGGCATGTGGTGCCCGCCCAGCCAGGGGGCCCTCGATCAGCTCCCAGCCCGGCCCTGATGCACAGAGGCAGACACCGGGCTGAGGCCCTGGGGGCAGAGGAGACAGACCCCCTGCTACCCACACCCTCAGAACGCAGGGCAGACCCAGGGCTGCGGTGGGGGGGGGGGGCACCAGGCCAGGACTCCAACTCTCAGCTGCGGTTTCCCAAGTGTGCGCCCTGGGAGCTTGGGGAAGAACCATGGTGTCCCCATCTAGGCCAGCACAGGCGTCCCAGTGCTTCCTGAGGTCCCCTCACCCGGAGCCGTGCGGCCACGTCTGTGAGCGGGAGGCTGCAGCCCTTCGTGGGGGGTCGGTGGGACTTGGCCTTGTCCAGTGGTTTGACCTTGTCCAAAAGACAGCGCTGTCCTGACAGCATGAGGGAGACTTGCTAAGAGGCGGGAGAGGGAGGGCGAGCCCACAGCTGGTGACCGGCCACGGCAGTGACCGGGATCCGTGCTATGTGGGGGCCGGCGGCACAGTGGCGGCACATTTGGGTGCAGTGACGTCCCGGGGGCAGCGTTTATGTGATAAACCTTTCCGTCAGGGGTTCAGTGTGTCACAGGAGGCTCCCCCCCAGACCCGCCCCCCAAACAGAGTCCTGGGAACATGTCTGCTCACGGCTTCCCATGAGGCCAGGTGTCTGCAGCCACCTGGGCCGTGCAGACAGTGGCACCAGGGGCACTCGGGGGAGGCTGTGCAGGTGTGGCCAGCGGGCCAGCAGGTGGCTCCCAGGGCCAGCAGGGCCTGGTTGTTGGCTCTCAGGGACGAGGAGGCCAGGCCAGGGGAGGGCACCCATCCCCAGCACAGCTGCCAAATCCAAACCAGAGAGCATGGGCACCCAGCTCACAGAGCCCCGTCCACATGCAGAGAGGCCCGAACGCAGAAAGGCTTTGTTGCGGACTTTGAAAAACAGACTTCTGGGCTAAAATTGAAGTCCAAGATTCTAGGACCAAATTTCAACCCCAGCATCAGACCATGCAAATTTGACAGACCTCCTCTCCCGTTAAAGAGCCCACCTTCACCCTACTCTCCCAGGGCCATGACCCAAGGGCCTGCGGTGCTGGGTCTGGGGGAGGCGGTAGGAACAACCAGGCACGTGGGCAGCCAGACTCAACCCCCGGCTTCAGCCCAGTGGAGCACTGGGGCCTCCGGGTGGGTCTCCTGCCCTCTGACCACCCGGGCCCTTGCCATGGCAACAGGATGTGTCCATCCACATCTTCCCGGTAGCCCTGATCCCCTCCAAGGCTGCTGCGACCTTCGGTTGGTTTAACTTGAGGTAGGAAATCTGTACGGAATACTTCTCAGGTGGCAGGCTGGTGACCGGCCACCACACACGCTGAAAGTAAGAGAAACAGATGACAAGGTCCCCCCACCCCAGCCAGAAAGGGAAGCACGGGGCCTGGAACCAAGGCCCCTCCAGACCTTGTGCCCTGTCTCCCACCCGAGCCCCCGGGGCCCTGCCCACTCTGGCTGCTCCTGCAGAGCTGAGGTGGTCATCGGCCTTGGGCCAGGAGGTAGCAGGTATCAGTAGGTTTATCCTACAGCCCAGCTGTGCAGAAACCCGCAGCCAGACTGTGTGAGGGGCCCACACTCAGGCCCCAGGAGGGGTGACCGGCCACCAGCTCCTTCTGGAGCCCTGCACCCGAGGAGCGGCCTCTTGGTGCTACTCAGGACAGGCACACGGTCGCCACAGCCAGCAGAGCTCGGGGCGTCCACCTCCCGGGGCGGCCAGGCTGTCGGGCAGCAGCAAACACAACTCGCCGCTAATAAAACAAGCCGTCCGAGGCCGGGAAGCCACAAGAGGAAACAGCTGTGTGCTGCTGGCTGCGAACACGGGTTTCGACGCCCATCTCTCAGCTGGCCTGCTCGGCGCCGGAGGAATTCTGGCTGCTTGGCCGTTTTCTGACGGTAGAAGGCTCTGGGCCGTGCACAGGAGCGCGGTGGAGGCCTCGGGGTGCACGCAGGTGGTCACACACGCAGAGGTCTGAGCCTCAGAGCGTCCCCGGTGCCGGAGGCCAGGACCGGTGTGAAGTCACGTCAGAGACCCAGGCACGGTAGTGACCATAGACACAGTGGAGGTGCCCTATGTCCACAGGACATTCCCCAGGACATTCCTACCAGTTCCACCTAGACCGCCCGAACAGGGACACACCCAGAAGTCCATCACCCCCACTGCCACCTCCACCGCCATCACCGTCACCCACCCGCAGCCCACTTCCTTTCAGATGTGGAGATTATTCTCGTACCTGGGGCCCCCAGATGCTGCCCTCAGACGCGCCTTCAGAGTCTGCTCTGGGCTCTCAGTCCCAACCCCCCGCCAGGCCTGGCCAAGGCCCCGGCCCCAGATGCTGTGGCATGTCCACCAAGGGCCCAGTGGAACATCATCCCGAGACCCTGTTTTCAGAACCCTGCACGAACCACACGAATCTGGACACGCCTCATGCATTCTAACAAACCCCAGAGTGTTAGCTTCATGGGAGTCACCTGACCCGCACCAAGCTCCCAGGGTCCCCCAGGAGCTGCAGAGCAGCAGCCCCCGGTCCAGAGCCCTGAACTCCGGCCGGAGTAACCTTGTCAACATCCGACGCAGAGCAGCCCAGCAGAAGGCCGAGGTGCACCAATAAAACCTTTTATGGGCCGGCAGCAGAGTCAGCACTTGAAACACCTCTGCTAACCCTGGAAGCCAGCAGTCTCTGGGCTCTGGGCAGCTCCCAGAGTGAAGATGCAGGTTCTGTGAAGCCCTGGACGCCGTGAACCAGAGAAGGAGCCCTGGGTGTCAAGACCCCGGAGAACTTCAGCAACGCTCCCCGAGGACCCCTGTGTTCTGGACGCTGCCCAGCCCCAGACACCCATGAGGTTGCAAGGCCGGCCCGTGGGAGCTCCTGCCTGTGGGGGAGATGGCGGGATGAGTCCCGTACGGCACAGGTGCCACAGTGCCACCGTGTCCCTGTCCCCAGGGGCACTTGCAGGGCCCCGCCCACAGGCCTGCCCTCCACGGTGGGTCTCACACCACAGGAACCCGTCCCAGGGCCTGGGCAGCCGCACAGTGTCTGGCGCTGCCAC
Organism: Artibeus jamaicensis; assembly: GCF_021234435.1. NCBI lineage: Eukaryota > Metazoa > Chordata > Mammalia > Chiroptera > Phyllostomidae > Artibeus > Artibeus jamaicensis. The sequence continues at coordinate 218,431 of NW_026522037.1, forward strand.
CCGGCATGGCAGCACAAGTCATGTCTGGCTGCTAACATTTACCCCAAGTAAAAATAAATGAGATTTTAAACATTCGGCCACAGGTCAAGTGCCCAGTAGACACACGTGGCTGGTGACTGCCAAACTGGACAGCCACTCTGTCCACATGATTAGACACGTCTGTCACTCAGAAAGTTCTGCTGGAAAACGCTGGTGTCTGCACACGAGAGGCCGGGAGGGGCCGCTGTGGTGGCCAGGCTGGGGTTAGGCTTTCCCAAGGCAGCCGGGGCAAAGGCCCGGGAACTGGGCGGCTTAGGGCAACAGACGGCTGTTCTCTCTGTCCCGGGGGCCCTGGGAGGACCCGCCCCAGGCCCTTCTCCAGCCCCTGGGGGCTCCGGCACCCCCAGCACCCTGGGCTGGGAGACCCATCACCTCCATCTGCACCTCCGTGGTCACCTGGCATCCCGCCCACCCGTGTCCAAGCTTCCCTGTTCTCATCAGACGCCATCCCACTGCCGCCTGACCCGCCTGGACCAACCACCCCTGCAGAGGCCCCGTTCCCTCCGGGCCACACCCACAGGTTCCGAGTGGATCTGCTCTCTGAGGGGCACCCGGAGCCCAGCATCCCGCCCAGCAGCACCCCAGTGCCTCCGCCCCCTGTGCATCCAGTGACAGTGTTCGTGTGTTGGCTTCCACTCCCAGGCCCTGTGCTCGTGGGGCGGACATGGGGCCGGGCCACCACGGCACCCCCAGACCTGGACCCCGAACTCCTGCTGAGCACACTGCTGCGAGTTCCACGGAGCCACTTGGTCACGTGGCAGCCTAAAGGACAGCACAGGCCTGAAGTCTGGGACCGAGACGCCCCTGCCAGCCCCCGGAGGTCACGCTGGCTGGGATGAGACCCAGCCGATGGAGGCGGCAGCTGGCTTCTCTGGAAGCTTCCAGAAGGCAGCCACTCTGGGGCAGGTGCTGGCCTTGCCTCCCGGGGCTGCCCAGGCCAGGATGCGCGTCCCTCCCTCAGAGAGGAGGGGGCCAGAGGGCTGGTGATGAAGCCCCAGCAGCTCCCAGGCCCTTGGCGGGCCAGAGTTTCCAAGGAGCGTGAACTGTGTCTTACACGTTACGATAGCAGCTTCCATGGCTGAGGATGATAAAAATAGTTCTGCTTGCTCGGTCCCTCTCCAAGTTCTGTGGGAAAGAGTCCGCTGGCTGGAGGGCCAGCCTCACGGGCCTTGCACTGACCCAGGGGAAAGCTCGGAAGAAAATCTGGCCGGTGGGTGCCCTGCGGCTGGTGCGCGGCCTCCAGGCCCACCCTGCGCTGTCCCTGGGTGACCAGTGAGGCACACCACTCGGGGCACCCTGCCATGGCATGTGTCCCCCCATGGCATGGGGGTCCAGAACGGGTCACAGCTCGTCTGGTGCCCATTCTCTCACGTTCTTTCTGAAATGTGTCTTTTCCCAGCCCCGCCCCCGGGCGCCTGGTGAGTGTGAGGGACGCTAACACCCGGTACGCCTGCCCACATGCTCAGACGGACACCCTGACGTGGCTTTTAGTGGGACAAGCCTCTGGACAGGAAGTCCTTGGAGCGCTGGTGACTGTGGGACCACAGGGCTCAGGCCCCTCCTCATCTCAGCTCGGCCTCTGTTCTCAGAACTGCCCCTCATGATGGCCAAACAGCTGCCAGAGGTCTGGGAAGCCCACCCTTATCCACCAACCTCTGGAGGCCACCCGGCCTGGTGTCCTTTTTGACACAGCCAGAGAGATGCTCCTGGGAGCCCTCCTGTCAGGGGAGCCCAGGCCCTGGACTTGGCAGCCGTGGGCTCGGTCCTCCGGGCAATCCTGGGGGCTGCGGGGAAAGCCTGGGGCAGCGCCGGCAGCTGGGGCCGAGCACTTGACAGTGGCAGGCTCCACCGGCCTCCTCCCCGGAGCGCCCGCCCGGAGAGGCAGGGCCGGGCGGTCTTTCCCACTCGTCAGCTGTGTGATCTCCTAAAAAGCTGTATCGTCACCTCCTAGGACTCGTCCTCAGTGAAGTTCTGCCCTTTGCCAGCCCAAGGTCTCGTGCCAGGAAAGTGCGCCTGGCCATGCCGACAAACCCAGCCGCTCAGCAGTGCAACGGGGCCTGCCTCTGACTCACTCGAAGCCCGTGCTGATGCTCCTGGCCGGGGACAGCAGGGTATGGTCGCCAGGGGCCTCAGTTCCAAGTGGCCACAGCTCTGCCCTCCTCGGCTCACGCCCGCTGCTGATGGGAGAAGGTGGAGGGCCATGAGGGCGGGCATGGCATGAGACCGGGTCTGGGGGCCTGCCCACGGCGCTCTTTCCTCCCAGGGTGCCCATCATCCACCTCACACACTGGGCGACCCGCTCGGTCTGTAGCCGGAGTTCAGGGCCTCGGAACAGCCAGATTCCCCAGAGCTCAGGGACGAACTGCCATGCAGAGCGCAGTTTTCCAGGAACCCTGACATTGGGGAGGCCAGTTCCCAGGGCTTGGCTCTCCAGGCCTCAGGGCCTCGGGGGGTAGCAGGGAGCATTTGAAGCCTCAGGTGGTCCTTGCAGGGGATTAGCACCAGCCCCAGGCAGGTCGTAAGAGGAAGGACCTGAGAGGAGCCTGGTCGGCTCCGGCCAGTGGGGACAGGTTTCTGCTCCCGGAGCCTGGTCTTACCGGGGCCTGCCCCTCCGTGTGGCCGAACAGACCCCCCTCTGGTGCCAGCATTTCCGAGATGCATTTCCACGATCGGGGAAGGACTTGGCTCAGTGGTGGTTGTTTTCATCACATTAAAACCCAAATTAATTCAGCCATTTCTCCTGACCTGGAAATGTCGAAGAGATGAATTATTCATATCTTTGAAATCCATTCCCCCAAACATGAGCAAAAATAAATTGGGTTTTCCTCCTAAAATGGGCTGTGAGTTGGAGATCGAGGCTTTGCCAGCAGACACCGCAGGCCACCGCTCCTGCCCCCCTACCCAACCCCAAAGGTCTAGGTGTCCGGGGGGAAGCTGCTGTGGGGACGCGTGTCACGGAGGGTTGAAGCCACAGGGAACTGAGCCACAGGAGTCCTGTCCTGGGCAGAAGGGTGGGGACAAGTGGACGTGGTTGGGAGGGAGGACCAGGTTCCAGGACCCTCAGGTACGTCCTGCTCAGTGGGCTCCTCACCCTCCCCTCGCCAGTGCCCCACTTTTCCGGTCTATAAAATGAGTTTGCTGGACCAGACAATGGCCTAAAGGCTCCTATGGGCTCTGCACAAAGATCCTGTGACCCAACCCTGACTTTCCTGGTGAGTGTCCCAAAACGCACCGGGGGTCAGGGTCTGGATCTCCCTGCCAAGGCGGGCAGGCACTGCCAGACCCCCCCACCAGACAGCACCCCTTCGGGGTGTGGGGAGGGCCAGGATGACCAGGAGCTATTAAGGGAAAAGTGGGGAGGGGCGTGTGACTTGGCCCCAGCAGCGTTTTTATTTCGGCTGCTCCCACAGCTGTGTGGGCATCTCATCGTCGCAGGCTCCGTTTGCATCCCCCTGATGGCTCACGGTGTCCAGCACCCTCTCTGCTCCTCCTCCACCCACATCTCTTCTTCCATGGCATTTGAGCAGCTCCCATTTGTTGGCTCCTGGCTCCGAGGCCGCCCCCCAAAACAGAGGAGCCGCTCTGCGTCTCTGAGGGGTCTGCTGGGCGGGAAGAGGCGAGTGCACCTCAGGGTGACGCTGTTCGGCGAGCTGAGCCACAGAGCGAGCTCTGGCGCGGGGCTGGATGGGCGGCTTCCTGGCAGGGCTTCTTCTACACAGTCCTGAGACCTGGCGCAGCTCCCGAGGGGCCCTGGCCAGACGCTCGTTTGTTAACTGAGGGCAGTGGTGGTCCTGCCCGGGGCCCATCGCTTAATCTAGGGGCCAGAGACATGACGCGTCTTGATGGATGCTTTCGCATCCTCAGCAGGAGCCTGCGTCCCCTCCTTTACCAGGACGTGGATGGGTCCCGGAGGTGGGGCCCGCAGAGAGGAAGCCCCTGACATGCAGCCCAGCCCAGAGCACCATTCCCAAGGATGTCAAGTTTGGCGTATTTTTCCGAAAGCCAGCCTTGGGGCCAAGCAGACTCCGGGGGAAGGGGCAGGCCATGTGGGGGTCAGGCACGCACCGGGGCAGCTGAGGCCACCTGGACCCCCTTACTGGAAAGCCAGGGGGTAACTGGGAATCGGGAATCCAGTGCAGGGACCAGCCAGGGACCCGTGTGGGCTCACTGAGGGGGTGTTTCCCCAGAAGCCTATGCCCCCAGCCCTCCCGGGCCTCTTGTTGCTGTCGGGAAGCACCCCCGGAGGCTCAGCTGAGTGGGCTGCCAAGGGTCAGGGACAGCGGGGGAGGCCTGCTCAAAGCTGCTGGGCGGGGGCAGAGCGGGACCTGGGCTGACCTCACCTACCCTCGCTACCGTCTCCGCCCCTCGCAGGCGGCAGAGGTGGTGACAGGGGGTCCGGGTCCCAGCTGAGGAGGGGCACGAAACCCAGCCGACTACTCAGGTCCAGTGGGGTCAGCACTGTTTCCGCTCTCGTAGGGGCTCCCCCGGGTCGAGGGAGGGCCGCCCACGGCGAGCCTTCCTCCTGGGCCACGCTTCCCCGTGCCCCCCACTGAACCTGGGGGTTCTTCCCAGCTGGAGCTCTTCCCTGGCTTCCTCAATGCCAGCGGGGTGCCCTCAGCAGGCCCGTCCAAGCCCCAGAAAGGCAGCAGACCCTAATGGTTAAATCCCAGTCCGGCCCAAGTTCAAATCCTGGCTCCAAATGTGGGGCCAGTGACTGACTCCACCTGCCCCTCCCTCTCCTCTCCTTCTGTGACACGGAGGCTGTTCGTGCCCCGTCTCTCGGGGGCAGAGGAGGGAGGCGTGAGGATGAGAATGTCGAGCCTCCATCAAACACAGCGTCAGTCCCCTCCCCATGCCCCCAGCCCCCACTCAGCCTGCAATCATGTGTTGTTTGTGTGACTAATGCCGGACTTTCTCCCACAGGGGTCAGCACCATGAAGGCAAAGCCCCAGTGGCATTCGGAAGTGTCTGCTGGGTGGGTGGGTGGATGGATGGGTGGATGGGTGAGAGACTCATGGGACTAGAGTGGCAGGCCCACGATGATGTCCTGCTGGGTTCCTGTGGGGGGGACCCAGCCCCTGCCCAACACCGAGACCACCTCTCCTTGGGCGTTGGCCAGACAGACATGCTCCTACCAGGGAGCACGGCCAACCTGGGAACATAGCGGCGTGTAGCAGGGTTTCCAGTCTTGGGCTCCTCGGGGCTGCCAGAGAGACGTCCCGTTTCCAGGACGACCAGAGCACTTCCGCCTCCATGCCCATTGCTCAGGAGAGGAAGAGGAGGCACAAATGATGCTTTACTGGGCGGCGGCAAGACGTGGACACCAGGGAGGGGGAGGCCCTGCCCTGTCAGGGCCTGCCTGACACCACCCTTGCTCAGGGCCCCTGCAGCACCCATGGGCCTCACTTGCTCAGGAGGGTGGGCAAGCGTTGCTGCTCTTCAAAAGCCTGAAGCCTCACCGGGCTGTGCCCCCAGGAGCCCCTCCCTCCACCCCTCACCTGGATGCCCCGTCCCAGGTCTGCCACGCAGGCCGGTTCAAGCTGGAGTCGCTCAGCACTGTTTTGTGAGAAATCCACTTATTGTCTTCGCTGCTTGGGAAGTTATAATCTCCAGGCTGCAGCTTCCTAAGGCGTTGCCATGGAAATGAATTTTCTGTGATAAATAAAAGTATTCTGGGGTCAGGAGATCTCAAGCATAACTAGGACAGATTTTGAGGAGGAAAATGCCAGAATTTCTGAGACACACGAGAAGGATCTGAGCTGCTTTTTCCCGGAGGCGGTTTTTCAGTCTGCTGGGAATCTGGCCGAGGAGCCCAGCCTGCCTCTGACAGGGGGCTGTCCCCCCTCTGTCCCCGCTGCTCCCCGTGGTCAGGGACCAGCACCCTGTGACCGGGTGTTTGAATCAGGTTACATTCTTGGGGTGAGGTCTGGGGGGAACCAAGCATGGGTTGGTTCCCAGGGGTCCCCCAGGCCACAGGAAGAGCAGAGGGCGTGGCTGTGTGTCTTCAGATGTGTCCATCACCTCTCTGGTCCTGGACCCAGGGGCTTGGCCCAGGATCCTTGGCACCTTCCTCTGGCCAGAGTGCCCGGAGAACTCCGGAGTCTCCTGTGGAGCTTGGGACAGGGTGTGGCTTCCCAGGCATCCAACCCTGCTCCCCTAGACACATAGAGGCCCCCTACCCCCAGCCCCATAGAAGGGGTCACCTCAAGCCAGGGTTTAGGGAGCGGGAAAGCAGGAGGCAGGTATGCAGAGCCAAGGGGCCTCTGGACGGCACCCAGGCAGTTCAGGCCCATGCCAGGGGCTGTTTGCCAACAACCCCCACCCCCACCCCAGACAGACAGACAGACACACACACGGAGACACACGTATTATGGAAACAGTCCTCCACCTGCGCCCGCTCCAGCACCACCTGGGCATAAAGAGGCTCCAGGTGGAGGGAGCAGCTCTGGGTCCCCAGTCCTCCAGGGTCACACCAGTCCCCAGGAAGGCGCCTTCAAAACTAGGAAGAGTGAGGGAGGGAAAGGGTAGGCAGGGAGGGAGGAGAAAAGGGAGGGTGGAGTCTGCCCTTGTGGGGAGGCCCCCCCTTGGGGTGTGGACCTTCAGCTACGGCTCCATCTCCATTTCCCCATCTGAAAGGATCCACTGTGCGGTGAAAGTGCCCGGCTAAGGGGGCCTTAATGTGTCCACCTGGAGGTTCCTGAGAGAGCCCCCCTTAGCCTACAGACATCGTGCAAACCAGGGCCCACCACGCCCAGCCCCACCCCACCCAGGCCTGGCCAGCCTCCCAGCCTGTTCCCAGCCCAGCTGGCTCTGCCTCTGGAAGGATGAGGGTACTTGACTCATTCGGACCCCTCATCCGGACAAAACCCACACAGAAAGGGGCTGTGACTCCCGAGCCACATGCGGAGCCTCCAGGACCCACACAGCAACTGCCTGTCAGCATTGGTGGCTCCCCCACGAGGTCACCAGGGTAGCAATGACCCCCTGCTACCATGTCCACATGGCACAGCACCAGTGCGGCCGCCAGCCCTGGCACTTCCCTCCCCTGCAGGAGGGCTCGGCCTCCACATGCTGTGCTGTTCACAGCCAGGCCCCCTGCCCACTGCTGGGGGCCCAGCAGGAGGTGGCAAGGACCTTTTAGTGGGTGCTTCCACTTCCAGACAGACTATGTGCCCAGGAGCCCAGCCAGATCCTGCAGGGAGTGGGGACTGGGGACGTCTCCATGGTCACAGAGCCACATACAGCTCATGCTGGGGGACCCTGGGAAGCCAGTAGAAATCGGGGCTTTGAAGAACATGTAAACCGCCTGGGAAGGTGCTCTTCTCCCAAGCAGGGAAAAAGCACAGAAACCAGCCCACACAAGGAGCACCTGAGGGAACCTGGCAAAACTGAGGCAAAGGAAAACCCCCTGGAATTCACAGGGCGCAGCTAAAGCAGCACTTAGAGGAAAATTCATAGCTGTAAGCACCTGTGTCATAAACAAAAGACCTCAAGTCAACGACTCAATCCTCCATCTTAAGAAGCTGGATCAAAAAGAGCAACTCAGCCAAAAACGAGAAGAGAAGAGTACAGATTAGAGGAAATATAAATAAAATAGTTGAAAAAAGAGGATAATAATAAAGCCAAAGGTGTTTCTTTGAAAGGATCGACAAAATGGATGCACCTTTAGCTGCACAAACCAAGAAAAAAAGGCTCAAGTGAGGAGAGGGAATGTCACTATTGACTGTTCAGAAACATACAGACAAGAGAATACTCCCATCAAGTGTCCCCCAGAAATCAGATAACCTAAAGGAAATGGACAAGTTTCCAGAAACACACAAACTCCTGACACTGACTCATAAAAGAAAGGAGCCCGGGAAAAGCCTGCAACAGGCAAAGAGGTGGAATTCAATTAACAAAACTTCCTGCAAAGGAAGGGCCTGGGTCAGGCACTTTCACTGGTGAATTCTGAATGTTTTAAAAACACAATACCAATGCTTCCCAAGCACTCCTAAATAATAAAGAGGAAGGAACTCATTCTTGTAGAATCATTTTTATACGCTAATACCATTACATAACAAGGGGAAAAAACCCACAGACCACAATCCTTCAGGTATAGACAAAAATCTCTGACAAAAATATTAGCAAAGCAAACCCAGAAACACGTAAAAAATAATAATTATACCCATGACCAGGTGGGATTTATCCCAGGAATGCAAGGCCAGTTCAACAGACAAAAATCAATCGATATAATATACACTATATTAATAAAAAAAAAAGTATGATCATCTCAGTTGATGCAGGAAAGGCATTCAACAAAAACCCAACCCCATTTCGTGGTAAAACAAAACAAAACACCACTCAACAAAGCAGGAACCGAAGGGCAGTCCCTCGTGTGGACAAAGGGCAGGGACATAGAGCCCAAGGTCAGGAGCAAGACTGCCCCACGTCCAGCCAGTGCTGTTCAGATGCTCTGGCCAGGGCAGTGGGATGAGAGAGAGAACACATTGGATGGAGAGGGAGAAGGACATCGGTCTCATCTGCTCATGGAAAACCCACCGGGGTCCCAGCGAGCACATTGCACAGGGGACACCCGAGTCTGGCGGTGAGGGGACAAGGCGCGGGGCCGAGACGTGAGGCCACTGCACTGGGAAGACCACACGTGAGCACCGAGACACTTGAAACTGAGAGGAGTCCCATTTACAATGGCACCAGGAATAAGGGACGACTTAGAAACAAATTTAACAAAGAAATTGTAAGATTCGCACGTTGGAAATGACAAAAATGTCACTGAAAGGAATCGAAGACCTTCAGTAAGTGGAAGCAGCCCTGCGCTCAGGGGTGGGAAGCGTAGAGCCAGGGGCCTGCCCCACACAAGGACCCACGGACTCCACCCAGTCCCTCTCGCGATCCCGGCTGCAGAAACTGAGGAGCAGCTCCTGAAATACAAAGAGAAGGGTGGGAGCCCAGAACAACCAAAACAGTGCTGACCAGGGTGACTACAGTTGGAAGGGACGGCCTCCCCAGCCCGAACTTGGCCCGCATGGCAGTGATGGGGCCAGAGTGACCCTGGCCCGAGGGCTGACAGACGTGGCGGTGGGACCACGTCCAGGAGCAACCCTTCTATTCTGGTCAGCTGGTGCCCACACCTTCGGTGGGAGAGGCTGTCTTTCAAAGCAGGGACAACTGGATGTCCGAGGGCAAGAGAATGACATCACACCTCACGCAAAATAACTTGAAGTCGATCAAAGGCCCCAGTGTAAGAGCTAGAACTAGGAAATCCTCAAAAAAGAATCTGGTCAGCGATGTTCAGCCCTATGCCACCTGCAACCCTCTCCTGCACGAGACTTTGGGCCTCTCTGGTGTCCTGCGACCTGACCTCGCAGGTCAGTCCCCTCATAGAGGAGGGAAGGGAGGCCCTGGCCCCGAGGACACACCGGGTCTGCCCTCCCCGAGACCAGAGTGAGCGAGGGGCCCAACCAATGAACACACGAGGCCCTGGAGACCCGAGGCCACGCGCAGCCTTGTAACAGCCCGGGCTGGGCCTGGCCGTCTCTCACTGACCATGGAGGCAGCCTGGGGGTGCTGCTGGTGTGAATTGGCTATGGTTCCGAGAAGAACAGAGGGGCGTTGGTGCCACTGGGCTGTGATGGGGGGGGACAGAGCAGAGAGCCCTGGGCCAGAAAACCTTGGGGAGGGGCCTCTGAGGTCAGGCTGAGGTCACGGGTCCTGCGACATGCAGACCCACGCTGAGGAGGTGCAGACGGCAGCCCAGGTGCAGCGGCTCCTGGCAGCACAGGTCTGGGCAAGTTCGCAACCGCCTCTTTCTGTCCGGAAATGCAGCTGCAGCGCGGCCCGGAGCCCTTCCCTGGGAACTCAGGGAGACCTCGGAGGGAGCAATGAAGGCTTCAGGCATGGGGCTTTGTTCTCCAGGTGACACCTGCCTGCTCCCCCTGAGGTTCCTAACCCAGGGGCCAGGAAAGACCCTGGAGCAGCTAACCAAGGCCGGGGTTCCCATGCAGGCCCCGCAGAGGTCCACCCTCACACGCTAGAGAAGGAGCCAGTGGTCCCACAGATCCACATCCAGCAGCCCCAGGAGGACACCTGGCCTGGCCGATGCAGAGCTTGGGAGACCAGCAGCACACGGGGCAGTACGGCAGAGCCCAGCCTCCCCACCCAGGCCCCCCGACTCCGTGGCCCCACACTGCAAAGGGCAGGGCTGCCCTGGCCCCCTGTGACCCCCCTTCCCCCCCAGCAGTGTGCTCCTGTCAGGTGGACCAGAGGTCTGACCAGGTGTTCTGGAGGGCCCACAGCCCCCCAGGTAAAGGGGGGTGCTCACAGCCCGAACTCCAGGGAGGGGTCCTGGGCAGGCAGGGTTGCAGCCCCTCAGTGGAGCCTCCAAGCCTGGAGCCAGCCATGTGTCCATCCCCCCCCCCCGCCCCCCGGGTTGGGAACTGTTCAGGAGGAACCTACAGGGCAGACATGTTTCTGTCTGTCTGCCCGCCCCCACACACCAGGGCCACAAAGATCTTCTGGGCAGTGCAGGGCCAGGTGGCAGAAAGGACCTTGGGGGCCAGAAGGGGTGGGGGCAGGGGGCTCTGTCCCCGGGCGCTGCCACGAGGGTGTCTGGTCCTGGCTGGGGGGTGGGGGTGTCCTCCCAGGAATGCTGCCCGCTGATCCACAGGCCGGGGGCCGGACCGTGAATACTCCACATTTTTTGGCAGCTCTAAGGCCTGGTTGGAAACAGCCACAGTTTTATTCTGCAGAAACCGCAGGCTTTTGCGTCCCAGGCCCCTCAGGGAGTGGGGGCGGATTCCAGCCCAGGCTGCCAGTGGCAGCGGGGAATGCGGGGTGACAAGCCAGGTCCTGCAGATGCCACCACCTCAGGGCCAGGCTGGTCCCGGCCCCCAACCCAGCACCTCAGTCAGCACAGCCAAGATGACTTGGGATCCAGGCCCCCAGGACCCAGGCTCTTAGCAAAACTGCCTGCTGCTCCCGTAGAGGCCCCTCTCGGGACTCAAGGAGCCTCAGCCCCAGCCCGGCCTCCAAGGGTCCAGGCTGGTGTGGAGAACACAGGGCCCGCAGACAGTGTGGCTGAAGCAGGCATGAGCAGGGCGAGGGGTCCAGACATCCGAGGGGATGGGGAGGCAGCCCGGCCTGTCCCTCATCTCGGCCAGGCAGTGGGAGGTAATGGAGGAGGGGTCACTCACTGCCCACCAAGCCAGAGAAGCTGCTTGAGGTGGGTGGACGCCTGGGCGTGATGCCGGCAGCCCTGGGTTCTGGCTTCAGCCCACGGCTCTCCCTCCTGTCTGAGGGACAGCTCCTGCAATGGCGATGGTTCTGAGAGCAGAGAAAGGGCTCACCTGCCAAGGTCACATGGCAAGGTCATCCAAGGTCATACGAGATACCCAAGGTCACATGGAGAGAGGTCCAAGGCTACAGTGCTGGGTGGTGGTCCAGGGCACGGCAGAGCCCAGCAGAGCCACATCTGAAGCCGCCTGGGCTGCCCTAGCAGGGGGCCCGACAGGACCACACTCTCCTGGGCTCCACCCACACCCCCGTGGGCAGGAAGGACCCTGCCTGGGTTCGAGAGGCAGGAGGCCAGGCTGACCCTGGTGCCCAGCTCCATTCTCAGGGCAGCAGTCGGGGGCAGCTGTGGGACAGGGGGCTGCAGACAGCAGCATGCAGGGGGGGCAGCCACCATGCAGGGCCTGGACACGTCCAGGGAGGTGGGGCAGGGCCCACAGCATCCTGCCCCATGGGTGTCCTCCTGGCAGGGGCGCTGTCTGACCCCTTTCTCCTTAACTGTTCCTTTTAAGCTAAGTAAGGTCTTTGTTGCTGCCAAAACGAGCTATGGGAGCACCAAACTGCTGGGATTTGTCACGTGTTGTTACTCAGCGGTGCAGACCCGCCCAGCCAGGGGTACTGCCCAGCCAGCCAGCTCCTCCTCAGGGAAACCAAGGCCGTGCGGGACTTAAGGACCACATGGCTCTGTCCCCCCTCAGGGACTCAATGTCCCCCATCACTGCCCCTCTGCTCAGCGTTCCTCTGGGAGGGTTACAGACCTGCCAAGGGCACAGCTGCCTATCTCCAGAACGAGGTCGGAGGGACCGAGGCCAAGCGCACCCAGAGACAGTCAGAGCCTGGCGTGGGCCAGCCGCTGCAGGAGGGCACACGTGGCCCAAGGTGGCCAGGCAGGACAGCCACCTCACAGGCTGGACACCGAGGCCTGGACAGACGGGAAGATGCCCCCACTACAGGACACCCTGGTCACCTGGAGCCCAGACCTCCCACCTGAGGCAAGGAGGGGTGTGACCAGGTAGCCGCAGGTCTCCAAGCAGGTGTGCAGTGGACAGATTGCCACCCACAGCTTCCCCAATGCTAAACCCACAACTGTGGAAACAAGGGCAGGTGGGACACTTCCACACGAGGGGACAGACAACACTGAGACCCCAGCAGGGCCGCAGGGCCCCCACCTCTTCTGTGCTCAGCATGGCTGACCCTCACTCTGCCCCGAGATGTGGCCCAGCCTCACCCAGGTGCGGCCCAGGGTGGTGGCACTGGGCAGGAGAGCCGGGGATGCACACAAAGCGTGCAGGCCAGTGGGACGTCCTGCAGGAGGCCAGCTGGTGGGCCCATGTCCCCACCAGCTGGGGACTGCCTCCAGCAATGGTGCCATGGCCACCGACTGCCTCCAGCAATGCCGTGGCACCCAGGCTCCCCTGGCAGCACTTTCTCTTCCCCAAGGGCTCATGCAGCTTTCCTGCCTCGTGACTCTGATGGGCAGACTGCTCACCCAGTGGCGTCACCCACAAAACTGAAAACCTGAGCTGCATTCCTGGCTCGTCACAAAAACAAACCCCCAACGACAGGTTCGGACACTCTGGGCACAGCCTAGCGAACAGCAGCCTGAGGCGCACAGCACAGGCCCAGGGCGGGGGCGGCCGCTGTCCAGGGGCCCGGCAAGGACCAGGGCACCAAGCCACCCTGCCCACTACTCCCTCCCCCAAATTCCTGAGGCGCTGGATCGAGAACTGTACCAGATGCGTGCCACAGGGATTTGTCAAAAAGTCTGCCAACTCGGAGACCAGAGACAACCCCACAGGCAACGGCGTCTTCATGGCGCCTGTGCGGCCAAGGGCAGGACAGTGTGGAGAGCAGGACAGAGAGGTCAACCTACTTCTGGATTAAAACCCCTCTCATCCCCATGGCTGCCCAGCTGGGTGCACAGCCTATCTCTCTCCTCCGGCCAGTTCCATCGCGTGCAGGTCCCACGGGCAGGCAGTGTCCTGCAAGCTCTGGTGGCCAGGCCAGCCGAGCGCACCACCGGCCCAGGAGGCTGCGCCCTCCTAGACCTCCCAGCAGCCCCGGCAGCCGCGCCGAGGGCCGTGACCCGGGCAGCACCGAGACTCAGTGACGCAGCTGGAAAAACGTGACCACAAAACGCATTTCACATGGGTGGGTTGTGTTGGTGGTTCCTTTTTCCTTTTGGTCCCCAAAAAAGAAAAAAAAACCATAGCAGGCTCTCAGGTATATAAAACTGGTCATATTAGATAAAAATACAAACTTCACCTTTACAAAACAAAAAACAACACACACACATTTGTCGAGTACACGTAACGCGTAACATCTTACCAAAAATAAAGAATTTGGGCTGGGTCCACGCACCGCGCAGCAGCAAGAGCCACCCCACAGCCACGCTGCAGCCCTGGCGGGAGCTCCGGGGACAGAAGATGGGTTGGCATTCGATTGGGTCACGCAGTGTTCTCTCGAAGTGGCTTCAATTAAAAAGCAAACTAAGACGGGGCCAGGGGGAAACACGGAAAGCCAGAAACATTTAGGAAATGATGCATAGGTGGGTATACCATGTTTATTTTAATACATCTCATTCATTTGCATCCTGCGAGGGAAGTCCCGTCTCACTGCCTGCCTGTTACAGCAGCCTGGTGCTATTGGTGTCGACGTCATCCGAGAGATAATTTAAAAATAAAAAAAAAAAAGCTAGGCAAAGAGTAAAAAGGAAAGCTTAATAATCACTTTATGGTGTAAAAAAAAACCCACTTAAGGCTCTCAGGAAGGTTCCGTATAGACTGAAACACTACAGCAAGAGATGTGGTTTCTGAAGTCCCGTGGCATTTCCAAGACACTCCGGCCCCCGCGCGCCCCCTTGGAGCCGGGGCGCCGGTTGGTCTTCCAGAAAGAGCAGGCTCGTCCGTGTCCTTGGCGAAAGCACCTGTGACCACCCTGGGCAGAAATCCATCCGCTGCGGCGTCTGTCGCTCCCTCCCCGTGGGCACGCCTCCATCCCCGCGGCTGTTTAGGTATTTTTGTGAGTCGGTTCTGTTGGCCGTGTCCTGTGGTTCTGAGTGCGCGCGCGCTCTCTTCTCGACAAGGAAGCTTCTCACGGTCTCACGAGTGCTACAATACTTGCTTTGATGTCACATTAAACAAACGTACACTGTCTCTTTGTTCTCCAGAGTGCTCGTGGAGACAGTTTTTCACGGAGGAGAACAAAGACTGCGCACTGGCGATGAGCACCGTACATAGTAGGTCAGGAATGTGACGCGCCATGTACATCCGTATCCCGGGGAAGGGCTGCTGGCTTATCCTCACCTCACATCTGCAGGGAGAGGGAGGCAGACAGACAGACACTGAGGGCGGGAATGGAGGCCCCTGGCCCAGGCGAGCGCCAAGCCCACTCCGGGGTGTGCACACACCACACAGCATGTGTCTGTGCGTGTGTCCACTTCAACTAGGAGTTGAAGTTTCGTTCAATGTCTCAAACCCCATGGGGCTGCTCCGCCACTCCTCGCCACACCTGTGCCGTCCTGACCGGGGCCCGGGGCTCCAGGGGCTCACAATGGGACGAGACTGCAGAGCAAGCCTGTCCTCCCACTGCACAGACGGAAGCTGAGGCCCAGAAAGGCCCTTCTGTCTCCTCACCTCCCTCTTTCTTCCAGCCTTGGGCTGGATGCATGGCAGCCATGTTGGGCCATGAAGCAAGCCCGAGGATGGACACCACTGGCCAGGACTGTCTGCAACCAGGCAGATGGACGCTGAGCCCTGAGCTGAGAGACCCACCCTCTGTCACCCGCCCACTAGCCATTCTGACACTGGCACCGCCCACATGCCCAGGGCTTGCATGCCAGCAGAGAAGAGACCACTGCCTCTCGCTTCAGGGTCTTGGTCATCAGGTAGCCAGTGCAGGTCAGAGCCCACGCACATGGACGGCACCCCCTGCACCGCACCCTCGGGCCACCCACGTGGGCCCTTCGGCCCCAGAGACACCCCACAAGTGCACCCAACCCCAGGCCTCCGGAGCTCCCAGCCCAGTAGCGCCCTGCCCTCACGCTGCCAGCCATGGCCCGGCTCTCCAACACCTGTCTCAGAGAGTTCTCGCCACTGTTTGTTTTGGACGCCACAGGCTGCCGCGTGCCCGGAGGCACGAACAGCTTCTCCAGAGCCAGACAGGCCAAGCCCAAGGATCCAGAAAGGCCTGCAGCTGCCTCCCCCACTCTGCTGGGGCTGTGTTTCTCTCCGGGGAAACAGCATGGCTAACAGACTGGGCTTCCCAGGCCCCCATGTAGCTGAGGGCTGGCCAAGCAGATCAAAGCAGAGGTCACTGGGTGGGCTTCTCTGAGAGGGTCGTTTCACCCTTCTTCCCCCCTCATTCCTTCTTTCAGCCTGAGTGTGGGTGTGATTTCTGGAGCGTGAGCAGCCACTCTAGGCCATGAGGCACCTCTACAGACAGACAGCACCAGCCCCTAAGTACAAGAGTCCCTGAGCAAGTATGGGAGAGCCATACTTGCTATGGTCTGTCTGTCTGTGAGTCATGAAACTTCTACTGGTGTCACTGGCTCTGGGTGCACACAGCATTTCCGCATCATCTGTTCAGCCTCTGACAGCCCTGAACCGAAATCTCTATACACCTCAGTATTTTCATCTGTCAAAGAGGGTGGGCATCCTGCCCAAGCTGACCCCACTGCTGCCCAGGACACCCCAATCACTCCACTCACAGGATGCCCCTGCCCCCCCAATCAACGAAAAGACCAAAGCCAGAGCAGGGCCTTCGGGGCGGAAGGGCCGCGGACCAGGCTTCTGCAAGGCAGGGTGCGGAGGAGTTGGGGACGGGAGCAAGAGACCCACAGCCCAGCCAGACACCAGGAGCCCGCAGAGCAATCAAGGCCAATCACGGCCGTGTCCTCGCCGGGTCATTCGCCCTGTGATCAGTCATAGCGCACCCCCCGAGGGTCCAGAGGCTGCTCCTACCTGGTTGGCTGGTTAGGTGGGTTTTAACCTTTTTCTTTTCCGCTTTTTACCTGACTCCCTACGCCTTCCTGTTAACAGAAGGGCAAGGAGGGTGAGCGGGCCTAAAAGAGGGCTGGCAGGTGGGCACCCAGCAGCACACCTGAGCTGCTTGTCTCGCTGCAAGAGAACTAACTCCATTAGCACTGGCACAGACACCGCCTGGTCCCCTCGGGCCGGCCCTGGCACCACACTGCTCCGTGGCAGTGGGTCCGCAGGGGGAGGCCCAGACCCCCACTGGCATCTGTGGCCAGGGGACCAGCACCCACCTTTCCACCGTGGCAGGGGCTGGAGACCTGAAACGCACGCCGCCGCCCCTCCTCACTCCAGCCTGAACCTCCTGCCAGAGCTGCACAGCTCGGTCCACCGCCCCCGAGAAGTCCACAGTGGCAGAACTGGCCCCAGAGGATCTGCAGGGCACACTGGCCAGTCAGCAGGCGGCTGACTGACCTGAGGACAGCCCCAGACCCCACCGCCTGCCACGTCCCCACACGCCCAGAACCAGGCAGAGAACCCCTGGGGGCTGCTGACCTGTCTCCTCCTCTCGGTAGTCCGGGTTCGGGCCGGTCGGCATGCACGTGCACTCCAGGTGCTCCTCCAGCCGCACCTGGACTTCTTTTAACTTTGGCTTCTTCCTGACGTACTCCACCTTGGCCACCTGCTCGAGACAACAGACCCGGCCAGCTGTGAGCGCCGGGCCCCAGCAGGCCAGGAGGAAGCCAACCCCTGACCTCCTCCCAGCGGGAGGCCAGAGTGCGGGGTACAAAATGGGCTTCAAACGGCCTTTGTGCTCTGGCCCCATTTCACCTGAAAATCACGCCCCCCTTCGTGTGGGAGTCCTAAAGAATGTGCCTCAAGGTGGGAGCCCTTGGAGATGGGAAGAGGCAGGCGGGGGTCAGGAGGGGATGTGTTTGGTCCTGTGTTTAGGGGCCTCTGGGGTGTCAGGCATCGCTGTCCAGGCGCACTTGCTTATTCCAGGGGGCAGGGCCACTACCTGGGCGTCACCTGTCTCCTGCCCACAGGATCTGGAAACAGGCTGTTGGGGTCTGGGGGAGACAGGCTCCGGCCCACGATGATCCCCCCTCTGCCAGGTGCTGGGCCAGGCTACCCCACAGCCTCAGTCCCAGGTATAAGGCCTTCCTGTGACCACCAGGCCACAGGTCTCCTTGCATGTGGAGGAAATGTGGGCAGAGACCCGGGGCTACCCCAAGACTTGGTGAGGTGGTGCCTCTCCAATCGGGGCAAAGCCGCAGCAGGCCTCCCCCTCCCCGGCCAGTCCCCCACCATGGTGCTTCAGGAAGAGATGGCCCCGAGGCCCAAGCTCAGGGGCAGCTGGAAGCCTGATTGCCATAGACCCCAAGGGGCCAGCCTGTTTGTCCTGAGAAACCCCTCCTGGTGGGGACACACACATGTGCACACACACGTCCGATCATAGTACCTCGGCCTCACATGCATGGCACACACACAACTCTGTAGACTTAAAGTGCTGCCAATGCGCACTCTGGGGAACCCCGCCTCCCGCACTCCGCCCCCCCGCCCTATTTATGGATGAGGAAAGCCGTGACAGGCATCAGAGGCCAACTATCCCAGCCGCTCCCTGCCACCCCACACAGGCCCACAGCCCACACTCCACCACGGCCTCTCTGTGGCCCCTGGCCCCCACCCACAGAGCCAGGTGCACGGCAGACGTGCCCTCTGTGCCCATTGGGACCCAGGGAGCAGCCCTCAGGGTACCCACTCCATCACCTCACTGCCCACTTGAGGAAACAGGCGGAAAAGGAGCACAGCCCACAGGTTCCACCCTGATCGTGAGGGGCCAGGGGTCTCTGCCCGAGCTGGCAGGGGGCCCGAGACAGAAGATCCGGGCCTGGGAGAGGTGGGGAGAGAGGAAGAGGACAACGGGACCCTCCCCGGCATCCTGCAGAGGCCTGGCATCCAGAAGCCGGAGGAGACGGCTCAGCCCTGCACCCAGAGACCAGGGGCCCAGCCCACGGGCCAGCTGGCCCCAAGGCCCATCAGGCCCGGCCCTGGCCACTCAGCCACGTTAACTAATGGTCAACCCTCCATGCCAAGGCTGCTGGACGCTGGGACCGGCTCACAGAGACCCCCGGACTCCCGGGCAGAGAGAGGGAGCCCTCCGATAGGAGGGACAGATGCTCTAGAAGCACCTCCTTGCCTGGTCCCCTTGGCAAGACACACACAATGCTGGCCACTCAGGCTGGGAACCCCCTTCCCCTTCAAGTGGCCCATTTTTATCAAAGACAAAGAAACGGATTTACGAAGCACCTGCTTCTGGGTCTGCGAGGATTCCAGGACATCCCACACCTCTGTCTAGGCAGGAAATGGCTGCATTCCCGCACCCCTCCCCCCACTCCCGAGACATGCTGTGAATATGAACCACTCAGAAGCGTCCTCCACACGAGCCAGGTCCACAGAACGGGACCCCATTCCCAAAGCCTCCACCTCCAGACCCACAGTGCAGCCCAGGTGGGGTCCCCATGTCCCTCCCTCCCCACTTCGTCTGTGTCTGGGCTGCACCTCATAAAACAGACATTCTGACTCCCCACTGCCAAGGGTGCCTGTGTCATCAACCATGGGCACGCCCACCCAAGAACCCAGTCACCCCCTCCAGATAGGGATATCGAGCACAAGAAGCCTGAGCCCCAGCTGCCCGCCAGCGCCGAGGCCGGGCTGCCCGGGTAGGACGCCCCAACGCAGAGTTCATGCGGAGCGCCGACCTCGACGATGAGCAGCAGGGCTAGCTGAGCTCCCAGGGCTCAAGTACATCCACTTCATAGATGAGGACACCGAGGCAGCCGAGAAGGCTGCTTCTTTCGCTGGGCAGAGGCCCGGTCCTGGAAACAGCAGAGGCTCAGCTCGCCCTGAGCCAGGGACATCCTAAACTGAGGCAGTCCATCCCCTCGGGCGAGACCTGACAGCTCTGGGGCCCGCTGCTCCAGACTCAGCATTCCCTGTGTGCCCCCCGCCCCAAGGCCCACAGCCCCCTACCACTGAAGCTGACCCTAGGGCCAGGCAGACAACCTCCCCTGGTTTAATAGACGGATTGGGGGGAGCCCTCCCGCCACCACCCGGCTAGAGGCCAACAAGACCCAAGAACAGTGACCCCAGACTCCTGGGCCTGAGGCCTGACAGGCAGGGCCCCAGGAGGCCATGTCCAACATCCCACAGCCCCAGGTGTTGGCCCCCTGGACCGCTGGACTCCCCCCACATAAGCACAGAGCATCCCCACAGTGAGGAGGAGGCTGGAGACCCTTACTTGAGACCCTCAGCCTAGAGCATTCTCCCTCTCAGGCCCTACACTGGACCCCATATAGCCATGGGGTCCCCAGTGCCTCCTAACTCCACCCACAGGCTGCAGAGGCCTGTCCCAGGCCCCTGGGAGGGAGCCATGGACCTGCCTTCAGAGGCAGGTCCTTCGCATGGACCTGAAGTCCAGCAAAGCAGAGCCAGGTCCTGGCTCCTGGAGACCTGGGGCAGCCCAAGTTCATCCATGGACGGGCCTCACTCATGACCACAGGCAGGCCGTGCACAAAACAGAAGCCGGAGCCTGCAGAAGTCGTGGCTCCTGACACAGGAGATGGAGCTTGCACCTGACCCCACAGTGGGCCACCTGCACCGGGCTGGTGGGCCTGAGCTGCTGGGGACAGCACCGGAGTCATGGCCACCACCATCCTAACCCCAACCCTTGGGCCTGGGAGACAGACAGACTTAGAGGCTGGCAGAGTCTGGCTGTGGGCCCAGGGAGGCCAGTAGGTGAGCGGACAGCAAGCCCGGCTCAGGGATACCGACCCCCAGGACGCCAGCCTGCCTCTGAGGGTAGCCGCACCCTGACTATGCCTCAAGATGCTCCCACCAAGCTGCCAAGGGGGAAGATGGGCTTGTCCCAGGGCAGGTGAGCCTGCCCCAGGCCCCACACCTACAAGTTCGTGGAAATGTGGAGATGGGGCAGGGTCACCGCTGGCCCCAGCACACCCAGACACCAGGGCCTGGGGGCTCCTGGGCAGCCTGCAGCCAAGCGCATGCTGGACAGTTCGCCCTCTTGGGCCTCAACAGGCAGACCACGCCCAGCCTGCATTTGCCTTTTATAAGAAGCCTTTGTGAGTTGAAAGGCCAGAAAACCCAGAACACTGGAGAGCTGCCGTCCACGGCCAGGACTTCCACCTGCCCAGCACCCACCACCCAGGCCCTTCCACCAGGTCCTGCTCTGCCTCAACCCCTGGTCTCCTGGCCAGGCCGGCCGGCCCCCACAATGGGCCTCCTGTTCCCACTGACCTTTCGTCCTCTCTCTGCCAGACCCCGGGGTAGGGGCCGGATGTTTTCCTGCCAACACTCTGGCGGGTGGGCAGACAAGAGGAAGGGGCCAAACCCAAGCAGGGTGGGGTGCGGGCATGGACCCAGGCCACCTGGGCTCCAGATGCAGAAGGGAGCCCCTCTGTCCCCCCCTTGGACTGACCATGACCCCGTCTGGGCAGATGAAGGCCTTCCCCATCTAAGGAAGCCCTGGCCCAGCTCTGCCCACTGACCAGAGCCAGTGGGACCTACACCCCGGGAGGAGGTGCATCCTTCCCGGAAGGGGCCCACCCCCCACTATGCAGCTGGGACCACACCACCACCTGCTCCGAGACCAGCAGACAGGGGCAGATCACTTCCCATCCAGGACCAGACACCCTCCGGTCCTCCCAACACACAACACGAGAAGCGAGAGTGGGAACAGGGGGTATCTGGGGCCCATTTCATCCCAGCACCCACATACCTCCAAGCCTCCATCCCAGAGGCCCTAGGGCCCATATGCGGGTCCACGTCAGCTACGGCACCCACCTGCCAGTGCCCCAGAGAAAAAGACCTCCAAAAGCCACATTCCTGGGGCTGATAAGCCCCCCGACTATCCCAAGTGAGGACAGGGCCCCAAGAGGACGGAGCTGGCCATTGAGTAGAGACCCTGAACGCAGGGCCAGTCAGTTTGGGAAGCCCAGGGCTTGCCCCTTGGTGTCCTCTTTTAACAAAGGGGGAGCGAGCAGTGACGGAGAGGGGCTGAGGCCGCCCCAGTGCCGAGACGGGGGTCCTATTGCTGGTGTCTGCAGGCCTAAGTCCGGCTGAGCGGGAGGGGAGCCCGTGTTCCAGCCAGCACCTCACGTGTCGGTGGTGCCCAGACCGTGGGGCGATAGACCGTGGAGTGTGCTCACTCAGCTCCCAGACACAGCAGGGACCTCACCCCAAGGTCAAATCAAGTCCCAGTCACGGGTCTAAAGGACCTTCTCACGTGACCATGCCCAGGCTGCTGTGTGGTCCTTCACTGAGAAAGTCTCCCTGCACCTCCCACAGAGGTCAGGGCGGACATCGAGGGGCTGGGCTGGTGGTGGCGCTGAGGGTGGAGATAATTTGTAGTTGAGGAATGAGTTCAAATGCCCCTGATATCTGCAACCCTCCCCCTGGCCCAGATGGCTCCCCTGCCACTGAGGCTCTGGGGAGGGCAGGGGGGAGCATGTACTGACCCACACCCCAGGGTCCTAGCCCACCCAGAGCCTAGAAGGGGAGACGCTGGCCCCAAAGCCTCAGCCTCACTTCTGAGAAGCCAGGAGATGCCCCAGGGCCTCCCTCCAGCCTTGACCCTCTGCAAAGAGCTGGTCGGGGACTGAGGTCCAGACACAGAAGAGCCCCCTGCCAAAAGGGAAGGCCCTTCCCCAGGCTCCCCACGGAGCGACACAGCCCACACACCCTGTCGCTGTGCTTCAGACCCATTTCACAGATGAGATGAGTGAGGCAGAGCAGTGGGGGAGTGGTGGAAACTCAGACTGTGACAGGAGCTTCCAGCCACTGGGCCAAAAGCTGGCCCCAATCTGGCTGCCTAGAATGATCCAAAGAAGCAGAGTATCCCCCAAGGATTCTGGTGAGGAGAGCAAGGAACTCCCATGTTACTTCCTGTGTCCACCCCCATGCTGCCCTGGAGGTCACCGATGGCCTGAGGAAGAGGAGGAAGACTCAGGGTCTAGATGGGCACAGGTGGTGAGTGGGGAGGGCAGTGGGCCCCAGCCACCAATCCACCCTGAAATAAGGGGCGGGCCCCAGGGAAGGACCCTCCCAGAGAAACCCTCCACCCGCAAACACATCCCAGTGAAACGGGGTTGCCTGCCCCCAGGGGCACCACCTTCCTGACTCTGGTGCTCTGGGGAGAGGCTCTGGGGGCAATGCAGGCTGAAAGGACGCTGACCCTACCTGCCAAGCACCACAGCCACCACCAAGATGCCTGTGAGCACAGTGTCTTTCAACGCTGTGGGCAGCAGAAAGGAACCCCCCAATCTCCCCGCCCCCCGCATCCCCTCACCCAGGCACTGGCCCCGCCCACAGCCCCAGCGGGCCCCACCCCTCCCTAGCTCTGCTCTGGGAGCGGGCTCACCTTGACGCTCCGGTGGTGTACACGGGATGGCTGACACTTGACACTGCTGGTGTTGCAGCAGCCGGTACAGCGTTTCACCTCCACGCACGGGGGCCAGATCAGAAAGTTGGCAGAGGTGGGGTCCACCTGGCTACGAGGTATCTCATAAATGACTGTCCTGGTCTTGCAGACAGCAGGGACAGCTTCCTCTACAGAGAAAGAGCCTTAGTGAACATGGAGGCCAGTCCTGCCCCTGCTCCTTTCTCCAATGCGACTGAGTGGTCAGGCAGCCCCACAGGATGCCACCAAGTTGACCCAGGAAGAGCAGGAGCTCATGACCCAGGACGGGGACCCCAGGGGAAGGATGCAGCCAGGCAAGGGGACCGTGTGACACTGGGGACCGTATGACCCTGGGGCAACAGCAGGGAGGCCCCGTGTACCCATGGGGGTAGGAAGCATGTATCTGGGGACAGAATGGAGACAGCTGACTGGCAGGTGGGGCTGGCAGAGGTGTGAGCAGGGAAACTGAGGCCACAAGCCTGAGACAGCTGGGCAAACAAAGAGGACACAGCCCTGCGTAGGGCTGCGTCCCCACGGCCAGGCCCACTCCAGGCAGGGGCAAACCCACACCAGATCAGGTCCCCGGCTCCAGGGCCTATGCCCAGGGGGATCTGGGCCACCCCTCCGCGGTCACTGCAGCAGTGGAACAGACAGAGGGGGCCTGGGGTAGGGAGTCACAGAGGACAAGCCACGCCCAGACTCCCCAGCCCCCAAGCCTGAGACCTGCTCCTGAAAGGAGGCCTCATGAAACCTTGAGGCCCCCCACAGGCTGCCAGGGCCCCTCCAAGGAGGAACTGGCTCTTCTCTGCTGGGACCCTCAGCACAGGCCAACGTGTCCGACCTGAAGCCTTCAATTCCTTAAGGACACCAGGGTAGGATGGACGAGGGGAAGTCCACCCCGGACCCTGGGACACAGCCTCCAGGCCCAGCTGGGCACCGTGTACCAGCTGCCTGGGGACTGGCCAACCAGGACGCCCTGCTGCTCCAAATGTACCCAGGGGGCCTAGCCAGCAGGCTCTGGGACCTCCACCGAAGCTGCTGTCCCAGCAACGCTGAGGGCTCCTGGGACCCCAGGGCCAGAGCTGGGAGGACCCTCCCCTGGGTGTGGAGGGCCCACCATTGCCCACGCACTCTCCCCCCATTTGCTCTTAAGATGAGGCCTGGGGTGGGTCATCAGCCCGAGCACACAAGAGGAGCCTGAGACACAGCTAAAGGACCAAACACTCTGCTTTTGTCCCAGTGCCAGGGAGGGGGTCAGCTGGTGCAGCCCCTCTGGTCCATGGGAGGAGGACACCTCCCAAGAGCCCCAGGAGACCCAGTGGAGACACTGCACCCCCAGGAACAAGCCACCAAACCGAGAAGTCTGGATGCTGATGGCTGGGCTGTCCCACCGAGGGAAGGGGCTGCCCTGCTGCACCCTGCCCAGCACCTGCCAGGTAGAGGGGCCTATAGGGCCTGACCAGGCGGGCCAGGGGGTGGAGCCAGAGAGGGGCCTTGGGCCCAGCCCCATCTTGTATCAAGGTTGCTCCCTCCCCCAGTGGAGCAGCACAGGACTTGTAGAGGGTTCACCCTGCGGGGAGCACCTGCCCCTCACGAATGGCTGAAGGAAGTGACCGGTACAGACACAAGGTCAATCGGCAGGGGAGGACCCACACACCTGCCCGCCTTCCCAGCTTCTTGGAGGAAACTAAAGCCACTTGCCCAGGATCACAGTCAGGGCTCACAGGCAGCATCCACAGGAAGCGAGCGCTGGATGAGCCACACTCCCAACTGTGACCCCAGAGCATGAAGGGGCAGAGCCCCTCAGAGCCCCACCAGCTGGCAGACCTGGGATGCTCTGCCAGAGAGACAAGAACCGACACCCCCAAACCCTTCTGAGGTGGAGCCCTAGGAGCTGAGTCCAGTGGGGAGGGGCCTCGGGGAGCAGCCTGCTGGGCTCTGCAGGGCTGCACCGGTCTGCGGCTCGAAGCCAGGAGCACCCAGCACTCCACACGGCGAACTGGAAATGAAAACACCACATCTCCCAGCGGGGCCTCCTGGAGAGCAGGCCCCAACAAGACCGGCACTTAAGGAATTTATGACGGCTCCCTCTCCAGGGGCTCTCGCAGGGCCGGGCTGGCTGGGGCAGGGAGACACCCCTGTGGGAGGGAGGAGCCCCTGAGCCGGCTGGGCCTTTGTCTGCAGGAGGGAGAGAAGGCTGCCTGAGGCCCCTCTGCAGCCCCCCAGCTCACCGATGCTTCTCTTCCTCCGAACGGGTGCGGGTCGCCTCTCGGGTGCGTGCTTGGTGGCGTGGCCCCCGTGGGCTCTCAGGCTGCTTTCCAGAGCATCCTCGGCCCCTAAAGGTACAAAGACACCGTGACCAGCTGACCCCCAGGGCCCGCCCGCTGCCTGCAGCTCAGCCCCACCCTCATTCCCCAAGGCAGAGGGGTCTCCTGGGACACCCTCCATTCCCGTCCGGGGAGTTTCCAGATGTGCAGGGAGTAAAAGACTCCCCCTCCCAGCTGCCAAATACATCCCAATCTGTACAAGGCTGACACAGAACAACCCCGACCCCAAAGTGTTTTGCCCTCACCACACCCTGCAACAAACAAAGCCAGGGGCTGCGGGGTCTCCCCCACGGTGACTCCCCAAGGAAGCCCAGGCCACGGCTGAACCAAGTCAAATAGGGAAGTCCAAGACCGGCCCTCCTGGAGCGAACGGGGCTGAACTGAGGCCCCCTGCGGCTGTGTGGCTGCACCTCCCCTCTGCCCCTCACTAAACCAACCCCAAGGGAGAATCTGAGCCTTCGCAGCCAGCCTGCCAGATGCCAGCCCAACCCCGCCATTCCTGAAGCCAGTCCACATGCAAGGCGAGACTTTGAGAACACAAAAGGGAAGTGGGGTGTCCCACTTGGGGTGAGCAAGGACGAGCCTCAGGACTCAGACAGAAGTCTTGGTGACCAACAGACGGAAAGAAAAGCCTTGGCCACCAAGCATCTCAGGGCCATGATTGCAGTGCAAGCTACCGAGAGAGGGGCCCAGCTGCAGGGCAGCGGGCCAGAGCCAGCTTGTCCGGAGACCCTCCCCACACTCACGCCCCCAGCCTCTGCTCCCCAGAGGCTCCCAGGTCTCTCAGAGGAAGGAGAGGAAAGGTGGGTGAGAGCAGCACGCAGCCTGCCACCTGCCATTTGGCCAAACCAGTCCACTGACACCACCTGGTCCTGGATAAAGAGGGTCACCTGGCTCCACCGCCCTTGTCCCCAGACCCCGCTGGGAGGCCCTTTCCCACTCCCCCCGCTTCCTCCAGGCCTCCCCAGGAGAGAACCAGGGCAAAGGGTTCCCACAGCTGCGCCAAGACCCCCACCTGCCGCCTCTTCCCACACCAGGGTGACAGGCCCTCCCTAGGCCCCAAGGAAATGCCCACTGGCTCTAAAGGAAAACCACAGACAGCAGAGGCCGAGCTGTTTCGGAAGTCGGAGCGCAACCCAACTTTTCCCTTAAAATGACTCAATGTTCCGCTGCCACTGTTTTTTTGAGACCCAAAATAAGATCAGAACAGGACTACTCATGCAGTAAGAACGTCCCATCTACCAACTGTTACAAGGAGCACTTTTCACGAGAAAGTGACATTTATGAGTCACGTCCTGGTCCAGGCCATCTTGGCGTCGCCACACCAAAGGGTAGCTGCTCCGATCTCGGCTCCGAGGAAAAATCCAGAGACACAGACCCCCACTTTCCACTGTGCTGCCTTCCTCAAGACCGGGTGTCGCCCCCCCAGCCCCCCACCCCGTGCACACCGTGGGTGCCACAACCTCTCCATGTCCGAGGGGACTGAGGCCATGGCCCACGAGATGGAATTGTGAGCTGGGGCGGCCCCTGTGTCCAGGCACGGCCTGCACTCCCGCCAGGCCTCCTCCCGCCTCGTAAACGGAGCCGACAATGGAACTCCCAGTCCATCCACGGCTGAAATCTGAACCGGCTTTGGAGATGAGACAGAGTAGAAACAGCTTCTGGTCAAACAAGCCCACCCTCTGCCCCCGATCAACATGGGTGGTCAGCACGCCAGACAGACTGTGCCAGTCAGGAAGCGGCCTCCCTCACGCTGGCTGGCGGCAGGTATAGGAGACGGTCAGTCACCCTGTGACTGCTCTGGGACAGCTAGCCAAGTGGCTTCCCTGCGCCTTTTACCCAGAGGTCCACCTGACTGCCTGCCAGGCAGAAAGTCCTCCTGCCATCAGTCCTGGTGAGTGTTCACGGCCCACGATGGGATATTTATGGGACATTTATGTATGGGTTACTCAATGACCCACAGGCCCTGAGCCAGACATCTGGGAGAACAAAGCTCCTGTGGCCAGCGGCCACCACGCTGGAGGGTTTGTTCTCATCGCGCTGGACAAACAGGCCCCAGGCTCCACAGCCCGTGGAAAACCACGCCCCTTCCACTCCGGCATACACTCCCCTGCAGTGGGAACCCAGCCACACAGCAGGACTTGCAAGTTCAGTGAGCTGTTTCTCACCGAGGAAATGGAAATGCAGTCCAGGACCCCACCTGCCAATCACAAAGCCCCACCC
Source organism: Artibeus jamaicensis (assembly GCF_021234435.1). NCBI lineage: Eukaryota > Metazoa > Chordata > Mammalia > Chiroptera > Phyllostomidae > Artibeus > Artibeus jamaicensis. The sequence goes on from NW_026522037.1 coordinate 245,757, forward strand.
ACACGAGGGAGACACCACTGTTTGTTTGAAAAGCCTCTTTTCTGCTTCCAGGGCTTTGGCCTCCCACTGGGGTCCACCTGCCAGGGCCGCCCCCCACCCACCGCCGAACTTACAAAGGCAACAGTGGGCTGCTCAGCACCCAGCCCTTCCTCACTGACCCAGGACAGACCAACCTGCACACCAGGACCTGGGGGGACAGTCCAGGGTCTGGAGGGCAGCCGAACACCCCACAGCTGCCACAGCCTTCCCCAGCAACCCGCTGGGTTCAGCTCCCCACCTCAGGTGGGAACTGGGGTTGGGGGAAGAGCCTCTCCCCCCCCCCCCCCAGAAAAGATCTAGAGTCAACAGGTGCAACTCCCTGGCTCAGGCCAGAGACATGGCCTCCTCTGGTTTTCAGCTTCCACATCTGTGAAGGCGGTGGGAGCCAGGGGCAAATACTTCGGAGTGCAAGTATCACAAAGCATCCCCTGGGGGCAAGCTGAGGAGCCAGAAGGCCCTCCTCTGCTGTCACCCACAGTCTCCCAGGCACCCGACCCCAACACCTCTGACAGGCAGACACCGCAGGTCAGCTCCCACTCCCGGGGGGTCCCTGGGGCTCCCTTGGGCGGCAGGGAGGTGAGCTTCCAGGGCTGTTTACCAGGGGCAATTCGAAACCACCTGAGAAGTGGCTGGTGCGACCTGAGTTGTCCCCTCACCTCCCCAGAAAACCCTGGGCCCAGAAGCCCCCAGGCCAAGAATTACCATCCCTGCAGCTCCCGAGGTAACTGGAACACTGCTGGGGGGGGGGGGGTGGGCTGGGGGGTGGCGGGCCTGCAGAGACCAGAATAAGAATGGTCCCAGCAGAGAGCCGATGGCCCATTTCCCGCTGGCTCCCAGAGCCTTCCTGCTGGGGGGCCCCTCTTCAGACGCCTCACTGCTGTGGACGTGTCCCCGGGAGATCATCTCCCCTCACCCTCAAATCCACAGGGACCTGCAGAATGCAGGCCAGGGCTTTCCTGGCTCCCCCAACAAACGCCTCTCCCCAGGGCTGCACATCAAGGGGCAGAGGAAAACCCCGCCCACCGCGATCTCCAAGTGAAACCCGACCCCTGCCCGATAAGGATCAGCCAGAGGATTTCCTGGGTCGAGAAGCCACAGACGCTGCGGCCGCGGCCTCCTTGGAAGATGGTCTTGGCATGGAATGAAAACAGCGCTGGCCTCCCCACCACCACAATTAGGTACACATTCCCAAGTGGCCAGGCCTTGTGATTTCCCTTAACTGCCCCACCCCCATGCCTTTGGCAGGGTAGTTTGCAGTGAGAGACCTTTCGGCTGACCGTCCTCCCCTGCCGCATTCCACGGACAAGTTCATTTTGGACCCTCTTTTCACCGGCCAATAGTAAGGTTTCTGATAGGGGTGTTTCCCTGCGCAAGGCCGACATCCGAGTTCCGACACTACAGACACGTGGGTCAGAGTTCACGTGCTCCTCCTGGAAGGGGCTCTCTCCCATCCACACCCAGCAAAGCTGATCCCCCAGCCGCCCTGGGTCCCCACTACCTCTGCCCACCCAGGTGCCGACTGACTCTGCGGCAGGCACTCCAGGGTTTCCACACTCCGCTTCACAAATAAACTTGTCTAAAGTGGCTGCGCTCCAGGGGCTGAGGGTGAGCCCCGGAATAGTCCCCACACAGCAGATGTGTCTGAGGCGCGCCTTTTAACTGGCTCATGAAAATAGAGAAGAGCCGCCTCCAGCAACCAGAAAGGGGCAAAGGCACCCACGGGGCGGGGGGCACGCGCGCCCCTCCTGCGAACCCGCCCACCTCCAGGGCTCTGCGCCCTGGGCCTGGCACAGCTCCCGCCCCTCCCCCGGCTGGAGGGCAGGCCTCAGGCGGGCGCACCTGGCCGGGGCACCGGCGCCCTCTATGCGGCTGAACTTTCCGTGACATGCGAGGCATATTCCTTAAACGCAAAAACAATCTCGGGGCTACGGAGCAGCCCTGGCCGCCGCCGAGAGAGAAAGTGGTGATTGGAAGAGAAACTCCTGACTCATCCGCCTGGGCTTTTATGGCCCGGGATTGGATTCTGACCTTTCGGTGCGCTCCTGTGAGAGCCCGGCCCAAACGCAGGAGGGGCGCGGAGCGTATTCCCCGCCCGCCCCCCGCCCACCCCGCGCGCGAGGGAAGGGGCGCGATTTACCTACGGAGTCTATCTCCAGGAGTCGCTGGAGGTCCCGGATGCTATGGATCTGACTGTGCGCCAGTCTTTCAATTACCTCGCGGGGGATCTCGGCTTCCTGCAAGCAGAACCACACGGTCAGCGCCCGCGACCCAGGCCCCGCTGGCTCGCGCCTACCTCCCCGCCTCTCAAAGTGCGTGGACCCCACCAGGGTGGCCCCCAGCGGCTTAGGCACCTACCACGCCAGGCTCCCCCAACCCGACCCCCACCCGGACTACGGTGCCAGAGGCTGGGAGGGAGGCAGAGTGAGACCCCAAATTTTGTCCCCATCCACGAGGAAAAAGAAGCCCTCCCCACCTTTAAATCTTCCAACAAAAGCCCCGCCGCCTGGGGTGTCCGCTAGTGGGGGCGGCGAAGGGGCCGGGGAGTTTCTGATTTAATAGTAAAATCAACATGCAGAAAGATCAAGTTGAAATGCGTCACGGATCGGCAACGAAAGTCACGGCAGCCCTAACACTTTAATCCAGCCAGGGGCTTGAATTTCACACCCCGGAATCCCGGGCGAACCTGCGGGGAGAGGGTCTTCTCCGTCTCACAAACAGGCGCGCGCGCGCACACACACTCACACCCACAGGCGCCCCACCCCGCTACGGCCCAGCCGCGGCCCTAGCGCCGAAGGGACGCCCCGAATCCAGCCCGCTGCTGCAGGGAATGCGAGGGTTAAATGTCTACCTCTCGCGGCTCCCGGGTCCCTGCCCGGGCAACTCCCTCCACTCAGCCTCCCCCCAATCCTTCTCTATTTTTAAAGGTAGTCGGAGGTCGCTTAGGGGTCTCCGACTCTAAGTTCCCGCGACGGGGAGTGTAGAAAGCCATTCATCACAGCGAGCTCCCGGGGATTCTGCATTTGAGATGGGGGGCGAGGGGGAGGGGACGGGGCGGTGGAAGGGCCCGGGCGCCCGCCCGGCCCCGGCTCGCCTCGCTCAGCCACCTGTAAGCAGGCCCCAGGCGGGCGGGACTGCGCCGGCCCAGCAGCCCAGCCAGGTTTGGGGACCCGGTACCCAAAGCTGCGGCTCCGCGCTGCCCACCCCGGCTGCCGGGGGCCCCTACCTGTTTATCCGCCGCTCTTCCGCTCCCCAGGCTCCACCGGCTCACACACACCCCCTTCCGCGCTCCCCGCCCCCGGTACTGCATTGCCGGCCCCGCCCGGGTTCACTCCCCGGAGACAGCCCGCGCCCCCCGAAGTTTCTCCCCACTCGTGCACCCCGCCACCACTACGTCCCTGCTCGGCAGAGCGACGCAACACGCTGGAAACTCACCAGACACACTTAGGCATGGCAGAAAATAGAACCCAGTTGGGAAAATTTAAAAATCGACCATCCTAACAGAAATCAAAACGCGCTCTGCAGAACCTGAGCCCTGGGCGCTCTGGCCCTCGCGGGGCCGCCGGGGGCGTGCGCCCGGGCAGCCGGAGAGGGGACAGGGCGCGGGGATGGCACCCACCTCGGCGAGGGCATGGGCGAGATATCCGCAGCCGAGAAGCAGCAGGCAAGCCCAGGTCCTCATCGCGTCCCGAGGCGCTGGCGGCTCGGCGAGGAGGCGAGGCCGCGGGGCGGGCACTCCAGCCGGGCTCCTGTGCTGGCGAAATTCAGTACCATCCCTCAGGGAGCGCGGCCCGGAGGAGGGTGGCGCGGAGAGCAGCGAGCCGGTGGAGCGCGCCCGGCGCGAGCAACGAGTGCAGAGAGGCAGGCAGCGCCAAACAGGAGGAGGAGCAGGGAGTGCGCGCCCGCCGCACCCGTCGCGCCGGGAGCCTCCTGGGCCGCCGGTAGGGGGTGGGGACGGAAGGGGAGGAGGGCGGGGGCTGGGCCTCTTCCTTGGTGGGTTCCCGGTGCTGGCCGCCGCCGCGCTAGCTCCCCGGCGCAGGCTTTAGGAGAGACCTGGCCGGTAATTCAGCACGTTTGCGGGCGTGAGCCCCGAGAGGGAGCCTGGAGCGAGGCTGGAGCCGCCGCCGCACCACCACCACCACCAACCATCACCTGTCTGGACGCCCGGCCAGGCCCGGGCCTCGGGCTCGCGCTCTCCCTGCAGGCTGCGAGCGGCCCTGCGCGCCCACCGCCGGCCCCGCGCTTGCCTCCGGCCTTTTCTCGCAGCCGCCGCCGCCGCCAGGCCGGGCACGGCGCGGCCCAGCACGGCGCGGCCCGGCGGCCTGCGTGCGCCCTCCGCGGCGCGCCCTCGCTCCGCCCTCCGCCGGCCAGAGCCAGGCAGCACCCGCGGCCGCGCCGACTGGCAGCCGCCGCCGCCCGTAGCCTCGCCACGCGGGCCTGCAGGCGGGCGCAGGGCCGGGCCGGCGCCGCCGCGCCGCCGGCAGGGGAACAGGCGCGGGCAGGCCCAGCTCGCCGGAGTTGTGCGGGCTCCTCAGCACGCGCGTGTGGAGCCGGCCGGCGGCGGGGAGGGGGTTATAGCGCCGCCGCTGCGCCCCTCCCCCGCCCCCTCCCTATCGCCTCCCCCGGATTCCGGGCCCGGGACCCGCACCTCGGAAGCGCGCGGGGGCCGCACGGGCCGGGGAGGGCCCGGCCGCTGCTGCGAGCACACACACGCGATCACGCGGGCAGTGAAATCCATCCACGCCTCACACCCGGCTCCGAGCACAGCCGCCCCGCCGGGGCTCCGTGCGCCCCTCCCTGGAGCTTGCCCACCCTCCAGTGCCAGCCAGCTGCAGTCCTGCGGCACCGGACGGGCAGGGGAGGGGCCGCCGCAGAAGCCGACTCGCCTCTCGGGCCCCAGCGGCAGCAGAGGGCAGCGCCCAGAGCTGCGACGCCAAAAAGGGCAAAAGCAGGCCGGCCCCGGCCCCCGCCCCCGCCCCCCGCCGCGGCTCTCCGGCCTCTTTCCGCGGTCGGGATCCAGGGCCCCAGCCTCCCCCCTCTCCATAAAAGGAGGGGGAGTGAGGCTCTGGTGAGTGGTGGGGCGGGCTGAGCGGCGCTTCTGGGGCACTCACCTGGCGACTGCCACGCGCCTCCGCCCACGATACGATGCCTGGGGCGCCTGGACGAGGAACCTCCACCCCACATTGCGAGATAGGAGAGTGCCCGGGGGCCGCGGGGGGCTGCCTCCGCGCCCTGGGACCCTGCGCCCCCCGCGTGATCACTCCTTCGGGAAAAGACGGGTTTCGGCCTGAGCCAGTTCCTGGATGGGGTGGTAGGGAACGAAAAGAAAGGAGCCCCTGGGTGAGGAACTCCCGGAGTGTGAGCCTCAGGCTCCGGGACCCACGGGGCGCTCGGAGCGCCATCTCCCACCACGGCGCGACTCGGGGCGCGATGCGGAGGCAGGACCAGAGGCGAGCAGGAGGCCTGCGCGTGGCTGGACGGCTCCCCACCACGAAAGAGCGGGTACACCGCGTCTGGGTGGATTCCGCCCGCCTACACCAAGCGTGATAAGACCCCAGCGTCGGGCCCTGTGGCCCTCCGGTGTTCGGCCCTGGAGTGGGTGGACGAGTTCGTGGGGCCAGAGCTACAGCAGTAATGGGCCAAGCGACCCCAAAGCTAGAAGGCCGAGGCCCCTGGAGGCTAGAAAACGAACTCCACTGCCCTCCGCCACGGTAGCCTGAGGCAGAAAGTTCCGCCCCCCCAGCTCTCCAACCCAGGGGCACCCGCCAGACAAAGGCAGTGGAGGCGCACGCCCCACCGGCCCTGTTTCATCCTGGGCTGAGCGCCCTTGGCATTTCAAAGGCGGCGCCCATAGGGGCTTCAGGTCGCTTGCCTGCCCCGAGGTACCTGGGGGTGGGGAGCTCCTGCGATTCCCAGAGGACCTCGGTCTGCATGCCCCTTGCACAGCCCTTGACCACCTGCCATCTCCCGAAGTGGCAGCTACCCGAAGGCCCTTGGGGGTCAGGAGGGAGGACTGGGGAAAACTCGGAAACGTTTAGGAGCCCATGGAAGCCACTCCTTGAATGTCCAGGTGGAACCTTCTGTTGCTTCGGAGAGGGACCGCTGGAAGCTTCTGGAAGGCTGCCAGACACACACTGCCAGGACTGAGGCTGGAGCTGGGGGGAGCTGTGGCCTGCACCTGGGAGAGTGACTGCACCGTCTGGTTGAGCCTCGGATTCCTTGTGGGCAGGGAGGACCCAGGGACCTTTCTTTGGGGTTGAAGGACTCGGTTTGGTCACCTGTGTGGAAACAGGAGGAGCAGTCGCTGTGGTCCCGCCGCACTGGCCTCTGCAATAGACGACCCATCTCCTGGGGGTCCCGCTGCCTTTAAGCAGCCTGGCACTTCAGGGGGGCCCAGTTCCAGTGTGAGGCCAGCGGGAAGGTCTGGGGACACAGAAGGGGGCGCCAGGAGCAAGGGCGAGCCTGGTGCACCCCATCCCCGCCCGCACTGGAGAGCTGCGGGGTGAGCGTGGACCTCCCTCCCTCTAATCGCGGGCCGCTATTAAAAATAAAACCACGCCGCGTCGTCATAGCGACCACGACAACAGCGGCTGCGCGAGGGTGGCAAAAACTTATGCAGCCGCGCGACAGCCGCCCTGGGGGGACCCCAGGCGCCAGGGCGTTAGTAGCACCGAGGCCGCCCTGCGGTGGGACAGGGACCCCTGACGCAGCCCACCCCACCCTGCCCCTTCCTCAGAAGAAACTGGCAGAGGCGCTGTTAACGAGAACGGGAAATGGAGACCATTGGACTAACTGGACCAACAGGTCACCTACTTGGGTGAGAACCAACCACTCCTGCGGGAGCCGCTGGCCCGACCCTGAGGCCTCCGCAACACCCCGCCCACTCAGGCTCCAGCGCCCTCACTTCGGCCCCTGGAGGCGGGGCTGCGGAGTTGGCGGCAGTGGGACTCTTGGCCCAGAGGGGCCCTTCCCAGTGGCCTGGGGCCTGGCCCTGGCCCTCGGGGGCACCGCACCTGCCCAGGCCGCTGGGCGTTCCTGGCTGCTCAGGCGTGGTCACGTGCCGCCTTCTGCCCGGAATCCAGCTTCCCTTCCAGCGCTATTAGGTTCACACGGATTGCTGCAAACATTTGATAATGAGGCTAAATATACTGCAGGCCCAGGAGGCTCTGGCAGGGTTGCGGGCCTTGTGGGCGGGGACCCAGGCGCCCGGGGCTCCTGGGTTTTCGCCAGCAGGAAACCCCTGGCCGCAGGCAGGCGTCAGGGGAGGCCAAATGGAGGGCCCCTGGATGCAGAAGGGGCCACTGGGGCATCTCCAGGGTGGGGAGATGCTGGTGGGAGGTGAAGGTGCGCCAAGCCTCCAGGGAGGTCCAGTCACCTGCTGGAGCTGATGCTTCTGGGTGTCTCAGCCTTGCCCTAGGTGCCCATGGGCCCGTAATTAAGGTGAGTGAGTTGCTCCAAATAAGTGGAGAGAGGGGCCACCACACAGCTGAGGTGACTGGCTGAGCATCCGCTCCTGGTGCTCAAGGAGGGACCCAGTCCACTCCTCAGAGCCACGCAGGGCTGGAGGGAGGCAATGTGCCTTTGCGGAGGGCCGTCGCAGCCCAGCCCTTTGTGTGGTGAGCTGCTGGCGTTTGCCCTGAAACCCATTTCAGAGAAGGCTCCAGAACTGATGAGAGATGCCGCCCCAGGCAGGCGGCAGCTCCCATGCCCGCGACAGGCTCTGGTGAGGCACTGAGGGCCACTAGGGTGGCATCAGTCCTGTAGCTCACAGGCAGGAGCACAAAGGGAGGTGTGGCCACAGGCAGTCCTGCCAGGAGCCCTGGAGCCCAGGCCCACCTGACCCCAGTCCTGGGCAGCCAGGACACGGGGAGGGCCACACCCAGGCCTGGCTGCCCTCTGCACCTTGACTTTGTTGGTGTGTTTGTCCACAGACTGCCCGAATCTCGGTTTTCTCATCTGGAAAATGGGGGGCCAATAACCCTGCACGCAAGGCTGCCCCTCAGCAATGCACACGCTCATGTGCACAGGCTCGTACCCACGTGCACAGGGGCAGCACTTTTGTGACCCTGGGCAGAGCACAGCTGCCCCGCTGCTGGCACCTGGGTCGTACAGGTCCCAGCCAGCAGGGCATCCAAACCCAGGCCTGTGCTGGTGCCCAGCAGTTTGAGCACAATTTGTACTGATGAACTGACACAGCCTCCTTTACCTCCGGGCAAGGCTTTCCGGGCTCAGGGCAGTTAGCCCAGGAGCAGCCCCAGCGCGTGGGCTCTGCTCTCTGGAGATCAAACGTGTTGGGTGGGTGTTAATTAAGTCATCATCTCCAGGCGCCCCGGGCCCCCCACAACTAGGGATCAGGCCGCCCAGAAAGGAGAAGCCCGCCAGCAGGCAGGGAGGCCTTCTCAGAGTCAGTAACGCCCTAGTGAGTAACTTTCGCTCATTTTCCAAAGACACAAACAGAAACTGAATTTAAAATAGCCCACGATCGATCCAAACATTTTGTGAATGATAACCTACGTCACAGGTTGCCTGGCGGCCTCAAGAAACGAAGGCTGGCCCTGGCTGGTATAGCTCAGTGGATTGAGCGTGGGCCTGTGAACCAAACAACCAGGGTTCGATTCCCAGTCAGGGCACATGCCTGGGTTGCAGGCCAGTTCCCAGCAGGGGACCCACGAGAGGCAACCACACATTGGTATTTCTCTCCCTCTCTCCTTCCCTTCCCCTCTAAAGATAAATAAATAAAATCTTTAAAAAAAAGAAAAGAAATGAAGGCTAGACCTGGACAGCCCCGAGCAGGGGCCTCCAGCGGCAGCATTTTCAATGGGGCTTCTGTGGATTGGGCCTCAGCAAGCACGTAAAGAGCATGACATTTCTCATTGCTAATTTTTATAATAATCACATGTTGAAATAACTTTTAAAGGTTTTACTTATTTGTTTTTAGAGAGAGGGGAAGGGGAGTGGGAAACATCGATGTGTGGTTGACTCTTGTGTGCCCCCTACTGGGGACCTGGGCCACAACCCAGGCATGTGCCCTGACTGGGAATCGAACCTGTGACCCTTTGATTCACAGGCTGGCACTCAATCCACCGAGGCACGCCAGCCAAGGCTGCAATGATAACATTTTTTAAAATATTCTCTTAAATAAACAGTGCGATTGCAATTAATTTAACTTGTTTGTTTTTCCTTCATTTAATGTGGCTACTAGAAAACGTAACCTGCCCCGGGGCTCACATGATGTTTCAGGTGCCGGTGGAGACACCCTGAGTTCAGGGATGCCCAGTGGGGCCCCCGGGAGCAAGCAGGGGGTTGGGGCAGGCAGAGCTGCCCCCCAGAGAGGCAGCCGAGTCCTGTAGACCAGCAGGGCCAGGGGTCAGTCCCAGTGGCCCCCAGCCTCAGGGCTGGGCGACAAGAGCTGTGTGGCAGCTTGGAGCCTCGGTGTCCCCTGGGCTACCAGCTGGCACAGAAGGCAGTTTTCCAGCGAGGATGCCACGCCTGCTGCACCAGCCCCATCTGGGCCCAGGGTCTTCCAGGCTTGAGCTCAGCGGGTCTGGGTTCCGGTGCAGGGCTGCGGGCCATTTCTCTTCACTGGCCCAGGGTCGGTGCCGAGTCTGTGTGACTCCTCGATGAAACCCAGCCGCTGCTCCTGAGACAGGTATGTCCCAGCAGTACCTGAATTCCTGCTGCCGCCCCCGCTACCCTGGCCCGGGAGCTGGGAGGGAGGTGTTCCCCGAGCCCTTGTTGAGGGCCCTAGGGCGGGAGCCCCGCTGCAGCCCCTGCCTGTCGAGAAGAGACGCTCACTTCGCCCTCCCAGTCCACAGACTCAAGAGCTCCTTCTCACTGTGACCCGGGCCCCACACAAAGTGGCCCCAGGAAACAGACGGTGGCAGTTCCGTCACTGCCAGGCTCCAGAGTGAGCAGCTTCAGGCTCTGGAGTGAGTAGCTTCATGCAGCTGGATCCAGACGCAGCCCGGGCCCAGCCTGGTGGCTCAGTTGATCAGAGCTCACCTGATACGCCAATGTTGCAGATTTGAGCCCCTGTCAGGGCTCACATGCAAGACTCAACCAATGATGCATCAATAAGCGGTACAACAAATCGATGTCTTTCCCTCTCTGTAAAAGTCAATTAAAAAAAAAAGACACAGACCACGTCTCCAGGACCAGCTCTCAGCCTTCATCTCCCCGGTTCTCCCCAGGGAAGGCAGCAGCCCCCACCCAACACCCTCCTGGCCCCACACTGTTTGGAGCATCGAGGCCGCATGTCACAGGCCCCAGCTGGGGGCACCCAGGGCCAGGACTTGCTGGGTCCCCTCCACTTTGCCCTGCCGGCAGAGGAGACCATGGTGCCCCCTGGCCAGCACAGGGAAAGTGTGGGATTTCAGGGCTCACTCGGCCCTGAGTGGCCCTGGCAGGGTCCTGTCTTCTCGGGAACTGCCGCCTGCCCTTCCGGCCGACGGGGCTTGGGCCGCAGTCGGGGAACTTGCAAACCCTCACCGTCCTGTCCAGTCCTGTCTGGTCCTGTCCTGTCCCGTCCATGACTGCCGGGGCAGCACCCCCACCTGGGGCTGTTTTTCTCGACAGCAGGGAGCAAAGTGCTCAGATAATCTGATCCTTGTCCTTCCATGACCCTCCCTCAGGACATCTGTGGGGTGTGGGAGGCCTGCAGCCTCTCCGCAGCCAGGCAGCCCCTCTGTGGGGACAGGACAAGAGTGGCACACGGGTCCTTCAGGGTCCAGAGTACCTACTCGGTGTCAGAGGGGCGGGTCCACACAGGCAGGAAGGAGTCCAGGCCCAAGGCCCAGAGGACCGCCCAGGCGTGAGGACGGCTCCACCCCCTGCTCTGGTGCAGACTTTGGCAAGTGCCTCACCTCTCTTGAGCCTCAAAGAGGGTGAGGGACTGGCAGAGGGACACAGAGCCACAGCCCATGGGGACACTGCGGGGAACATGCTCAAGCAGAGCCTGGGGTAGCTGGAGTGCAGGCCAAGTGTCACCGTCCTCTCTGGACAGGGGCCAGGGTGGCGGCCCAGATGTTCGTGTGCACCGAGCCTGGCCTCCGCGGTGCTCTGACATCGAGGCCTCCACCTGCAGCACAGAGTGCCCCCCACCCCCACAGTCCCCACATGGCCCTCAGGTTGGGGACAGTCCCATGGGGTTGCCCTGGCCCCTGCCTCCAGCAGCCATTCACTTTCGAAGTGTGAGCTCGGCCCTCAGAGCCCTTGAGGGCAGCTCAGGTGAGCACATGCCCTGCACCTCCAGAAACCTGAAGAACACCACCGGGTATCAAAGCGCCCAGCGGTGGTCACACTGCGGTCATTTCTAGGCCTGCTGACCCAAAGTCTGCGTGTTTGTCACATGGAGCATCTGACTCGTCAACCGCAACTCGGCCAAGTCAGCCCAGACCCAGACCCAGACCCAGAGCACCCTGGCCCCGGGCTCATCCTCCAGCCGCTCAGACCAGCACCCCAGGGCCAACCCTGCAGCCAGGAGCCCTGGCTGACTCTCCTAACCCCCACCCATCCCCCAAACCCCACCCTGGCCCTGCCCTGATGAGTCCCATGCACCAGAAGATGCTGGATGGGCACCCCCGTAGGGGGGAAGCCAGAGCTTGGGTGGGGACAGGCCCGGCCAGCACCCTCCCTCTCCATGGGCTCCCGACACGGGGAAGCATTTTGCCAGCGAACAGGCTGTCGATGGGCGTGGGCCCCACCAGGCTCCTCGGACAGGGTCCATGGGGGCAGAAAGCAGGCGCAGCCGCTAGCCCAGGGATGCTCCCGGGGCAAAGGGCCGCCTGCTTTCACAGCCCTCCCGGCCGCGGAGGCGGTCTCAGGGTCCCGGGAGCCCAGGTGGCAGCAGCATGACAGCAGGGCCCTGGACGAGGGCCACTCAGCACTTGGAGGACCAGGCTCGACTCCAGGTTCTCTTTCTAGCATGTTCCACAGATGAGCCATGTAAGGACTAGGGACCTCGGTGTCAGCAGTGACAGCGAACTACCCGGAGACTAAAGGAGAAAAACCACAGCGAAGATGGGCAGCCCAGCAACAGCGGGCCAGTGTGTCGGGGGTGGCCCGGCTGAGTGGTTTCACCAGCAAGGCCCCTCACTATCCTGGCAGCCTCAGGACCTGCTGCCCAGGTGGCCGAGGGCCGGAGGCCTCACGGGTGCCTGTGTCCTTGCCACAGGCCCCTGGTTTCCTCAAGGACAGAGTCCGCACTGGCCTGTGCTCAGAAGTCCCTCCATCACCTCCACAGTACCCTCCTGGTCACCCAGATCAGCCCTGCTGCCCAGGGGGAACACAGCTGGGAGTGGGGTCGTTGGGGCCCATGGAGACCAGCTGCCCCCTTGACTCAGGGGTTCACCAGGGTTCGGCCCGCACACGGAGGAGCAGAGTGTCCTGTCAGGGCACAGTGGGAGGCCTGGCGCTGCCGTTTCCTCCGCCTCTCGGGAGAGGTGCCAGGGCCCGAAAACCCCTGGCCTCCAAGATGTGGCCCCCGAGGCCTGGGCCAGGCTGGGCCTGTTCAGTGAAGGGCACTTGTCTCTTCCCAGAGAGGGTGCTGGCTGGGGCGGGGGGCCTGACTTAACATTTCCTGCAGGTTACCTGCCTAAACCCCCACCCACCCAGCTCCCAGGACCACTCCCCCCTACCCCCCACCCCCCAACCCGCCTGCCCACCGCCAGCTCTGGGACCGAGGAGGGAGTTCCCTACACACCTGGCCTGGCTCCTCCCAAAAGAGGCAGAGTGAGAACTCACCTGCAGAAAGCAGCCTGTGGGGGCCCAGGCCCCACCATGCCCTGCACCCTCGAAGCCTCCGCTGCATCAGCTCAGGAAAGGGCAAGTCGCAGCAGCTCCCGGAACAGCACCTGGCACGCAGGGGACACGGGGACCGGGGCTTGTCAGTTCCACACAGCAAAGCCCGGCTGGCCCCACGCTGGGGCCAGGACGCCCAGGGTGGGTGCTGGAAACACCACTCCCGACCAACCAGAGGGAGCCCCTTCGGGGCCTATGAGGGCCTCGGAAGGCCAGCCCAGCCCAGCCCAGGCAGACCACTGGCGGGTCCCTGCGTTCCCACCTGCCTCACGGCCTGAGCTTCGACCCTGCCCTTGTCTGATGGGAAGGAAGCCAGGCCCCCCAAGGGCACCTCTGGGTCCAGGGGCCAAGGAGGAATCCGAGAAGGCTTCACGGAGGAGGTGGCATCTGAGCAGAGCCTTGAGGGTGGCAGGCAGCATGGGGCTCCCCAGGCCAGGAATTTTCCTTCCAGCGGCCCCGCCCGTCTTATCTGCCTCAGAGGGCAGCGGTCCCGGGGGGCCTTCCCGAGAAGGGCAGCTCAGCCCGGCTCACCCTCCCCACCCACCGGCTGCAGAGCTATGTCACCCGTCTGGAATGCACTTTCAATTCCTCCGCCTCCCCTCCCCCTCTGCCCTCCTCCACCTCCTCTCTTCCCTTCCTTCCCCTTTTCTTTCCCTCTGTCTTCATCTTCATCCCCCCCCCCCCCCCACACCAGCGCCAGCCCATCACTCCCACCTGCAGCCCCGGGGATTTCCAGGGCTCCCTGAACCGAGTGGGCGGGGCAGAAGGAGGAGGTGCCCTCAGCCAGGGGTGGGGTTTCCTCCAGAACCTCCCCCCAACCCCCACCCCCAGCCAGCAGGGGAGGCCAATCCCAGCATCACCTCCTGGCCGCTGGCCCAGAGCAGCTAGAGAGGCCCGCCCACTCCGCACCTCAGGGCCTGTTTTTCCAGCTTTGGGAAGTGGCTGGGCCAGGCCAGGTGCTGTCCCCACAGCCTCCTTGGAGGAGGGGGCACGGTCCTCCCCGCACCCGCCCATTCCTGTCTGGGGAGCATTCCATGGTTCCCCGAGTCCTTTCCACCTGCACCCCTCCTGCCTCCAGTGGGTCCCAGCTCGTGACCTCACTTTGCTTGGCTGTGGCCTCCACAAGAGGCTGGACCGGGTGTGGCCCATAGGTGTTGAGAGCAGGACAGAGTCCAGATGAGGCCGCCTCAGTCCCCCAGGGCAGCCCTGCCCCACCCCCTGCTGCTCCCAAGGTCGGTCTAGGGCCCAGAGCTGCCCTGGAGGTGGTCAGAGCCCCAGAGAGCTGCCTGTGACCCCCGACTGTTCAAAGCCAGCCCCACAGCCCTCCCTGCTCGGCTGCAGACTCAGCAGGCAGGCGGGCAGAGGGCCCCGTGGGCCTGAGTCTCTGTTGGCAACATAGGTGAAGGGCTGAACTTGGGGGAGAGGCTTGGGGGGGGGTGCCGGGAGCATTCCCAGGGGGTTATCCGCCCTCAGGAGAGGCCCGGGCCCCCACGTGTCCTTCCATCCCTGCCACCCTGGCCAGGGCCCCCCCACACCCGCCCCTGCCGAAGCAGGGACTCTGACCACACCACCTGAGTGCTGTCCCCTGCCCCACCAGGCGGCTCGGGGGGCACTGGGCTGATCAGTCTGGTTTCCCCAAGCCCTCCAACCCCACAGTGACTACTGGTGAAATGACCTGAGCCATCGTGAGTCCGTTCTAAGGGACCCAGGGCCGCTGTGCCCCTGGCCCCCTGTGCCCTCCCCAAATCTCAGCCAGGAAGTATAGCAGTAGCTGGGACGTGGCCTTGGGGACAGGTCTGAGTGGTGCGGCTGGCCCGCTGTGCCCGGCCTCCTAACCCAGCACTGGGCCAGCAGGTGGACAGCGTGGAGCCTGCTGTGTTGAGCCACCGTCCAGCTGACGAAGCCACCGCAGGGCACCACGGCCCGGCTCACCGCGCTGCCTCCCCACGCCGTGCGCCCGGTTTCCTCCCTGGGCCTCTGGGAGCCCGCTCTGCACAGTGGTGCCCTCTGTGGAGGAATCTGGCCAGCCCTCCTGCGTTTGATGACCAGTGACGGGCCAGGGGGGCAGGGTCAGCCAGGGTCCCAGCCAACCTCTGGCAGAGAAGGCCATGCCTAAGCAGAAACGGGGTACACTGACTTGCAGGGGGTGTGGGGTCCTTTGAGCCCGGTGCCCTAGCCAGGGTCTGACCCCCCTTCTCCGAGCTCCTCGTGTCTGACCTGGAAGACAGTTCCCGCGGGCTGTGGGTGGGTCCAGAGCTCGGTCAGTCTCAGCACATGGGGTGGGGGTGTATTGGGGGGGTGGCTGTGGAGAAGACCAGAAGGAAGCCGGGGGTGGGGCTGGGACATGCGGAGGTGGCAGGCAGAGTGAGCCAAGCAGCTGCCCTGGGTGAGGTGCCCACAGCTGGGATGGGGAGTGACCTTGGACAAAAGCCCCTGTCCAGCTCAGGCAGGGCTGACTCTGCCTGATGCCCCCGGCCCTGCCTCCGGACCGGCCCTCGGGCCTCCTCTCCTCAGACTAGAGTGTCCAAACCCCAGCGTCCAGGGTATGGCCACGGCCTCCCCCAGTCCCCACGGTCCATGACCACTAGCGTAGTCTCAGCCATCCTTACCCCTCCGGGCGGCCACCTGCACAAGGACAGCCGTGTGGGGACACCAGGGACAGACTGACATGCAGAACTCCCATGAGGATATCTAAATTCATGAACTCCCCATTAGGGTCTATTTTGAAAAAAGGGAAATACAGGTGTTCCCAGGAGTTTGGGCATGTGACCTGGGCTCCCTCCTCAGAAGCATCTGGAATGTGTAGGATTTGTTTTGAGGCCTCGGTGGTCTCAGCAAAAGGAAAACAGAACTTTCTTCTGACTCCGTGGCGTGGAGGAGTGACCGGGGAACCCTGAGGCCCCAGCTGGTGCTCCGGCCTGAGCTCTGGTGTCCCCGCTGTGACCTGGCGAAACACTGTGGTCCGTGCTCTCAGGTTCTGCACAGCTAAACGCCCACGAGGTTTTGTGCGGGTTCAGGGTCAACCACTGCATAAGCGTGTGAATCTTCACCGTGTGTGGAGTTGCAGGGACAGCTGTGCCCGGGCCGACAGGGGCCCTGTGTTCCTGCCAGAGCAGCTGGGGCCCGAGGGCCACGGCTCTGTGAGCCCTGCTGTCCGAGCCCCAGCGGAAGACCTGACACTGCTGGGCAGAGCCAGGTCCTGACCTCCAGGGTCCATAGTGGTCGCTTCGGCCTCCCCCTCCGCGGCGACCCTGAGAATTTACAAGCCACACCATCGGCGAGCTTGTGAGTATCAAGGACATGTCTGTCACTTCCACGTACCCGGGCGCCCTCTCACCTCACATCCTCAGAGGCAAAGGCAGGGGAAGGGATGTGTCACCAGCTGTCTTTCCTGAGGGCACTGCAGCCACCAGGGTGAGGGCAGGGAGGGGCCTGCCAGGCTGCCCTGCAGCCCAGAGGACGCGGACAGCCAGGCTCCCTGCCGGACGTGTTGGGGGAGGCGGAGGGCCGCGCGGTTCGAGCCGTCCTAAGGGCAGCGGCACACCTGCCCCAGGCCCCACTTGGACACCCACATTCCCGGCTCAGCTGGTGTCTGGAGGTGAGAGTGGTGTTCCCACCTCGCAGACAGGACAAGCCAGCCCAGAGAAGATGGGGAACTGATGCCACGGAGCTCACGGGAAACAGGACCAGGTTGTGCGGCTCGTGACGTGGTGAGGCCTGTGGCTCTGCATCCTAGAGGGCTGGCATGGTGACCTCACAGGAGGCCGGGGTGGGGGTGGGGTCAGGCCAAAATGCGGCCTCAGCAGGAAGGGGAAGTCTGGCCAGGGAGGTGGGAGCCACACGGCGGCCTGGAGGCAAATGTGGGAGTGGAAACCTGCAGACAGGTGTAGGAGGGGCCTCGGTCAGCCAGTCCCCAGGCAGAGGTTCTTAGGGCCCTGTGGCCCCCAGGCCCACCGGGGGTCTAGGGTCCCTGGGCCCAGGATGAGAAACCAAGCAAAGGTCCCCTGCCTGGGGAGCTCAAGTAGGAACCAGGCCAGGCGGCCCCTGGAGAGGGGCCAGCCCACCAGACAGGCGGCTGCAACAGAGAATTGAGTCACCAGCTTTCTGATCCTCAAGGTCCAAGAGCCGGGTGAGGTCAGCGCTATCAGGACACCGAGGCTTCCTGGAAGGGGGTGGGGACAAGCTGCTTCTGAGGAGCCCCAAGCAGATGCCAGGGCCCGTGGATCTGAGTCTTGGAGACCAGAGCCCCAGTGGAAGCCAAAAGAGGCTTTGGGAAGCAGGACCTGGGACCCCTAAGTCAGAGTGGGCCTCCTGGGCCAGGAGCAGCCCTCTCCAGGTGACCCCAGAGCCAGAGGGAAATGCCCAACCTCAGAGTGAATCAGTGCCCACCCTCGGGGTCAGCCGCCTCAGGCGGGTGCAATGAGCCCCGTACTGTCCGCTGCGAGGCCGACCTTGTAGGCCCAGCCGCCCAGCAGGGACTCAGTGTCACTGAACCACTGGTGGGACGCTCAGTGGCACACGCTCACAAGGCTGTCCCCTGCCACACCCGCCCCTTCCCAGGAGCAGCCTCGGGGTGGGGTGTCCACGCCAAGTCCCCCAGGGCAGCTGAGAGGCCTGGGGATGCTCAGGGACTCAGGCAGGACATGGGCTCCCTGTGGCCTGTCCGAATGTCCGCAGCCCCCACGACACCAAGGGTGGACTGGGCTCTGCATCCATTCCTTCCTGTGCCCCGGGCATGGCCCTGGGGCCCAAGATCGAGCAGGAACAATCGCCCGGATTGTGGGCTCAGCTCTGGCGCACACAGCACGCTTTCACGGGCCCACAAGATGGATCTGTGCCCGCCTGGCGCCAAAGGGGCCAGGCCCAGCTCCCAGCTGGGAGGGTGCTGCCGTGGCCCATGCCCCCTCCACCTAGAGCATCACACAGAGGCTTCCTGCAGCCGCCAGCCAGGCTCGGGGACCAGGGTGGGCCCTGCCCCCCAGCTCGGGGCACCCAAGGTGTCCAAGGGAGGCCTCAGCAGCAGCCCAGGGGTGCCCCTGGCCCCTTTGGGAAGGCTTCCTACGGCCAATGTAACCAAAGGCCACAACCTCAGCAGCGTGAAGCAGCACAGCTTGGAGGGCGGGATCTGAGTGGGTCCACGGGCTGTGTGTCTCCAGTGGCCCAGTTCCATCCCGAGTCTGCACAGGGACTGGCCACTGACCCCGGCCGGGCCCAGGCTTGCAGGGAGGCACGCCGGCCCCGTGGAGGGAGGCTTGGGCTGGGCGGCAGGTGGCAACCCACCTCCAGTTTCTCCTCTGTGACCAGGTCCCACCTGGGACGGTGGGGTGTCCCCCATGTCACGGCCTCAGGGCGCACCCGGGCTCTTCCTCCCAGCACGAGCCACTGGGCAGGGGGCAAGAGGTCCAGAGGCAAGAGCAACGGCCTCAAGGGCTGTCCCCGACACCCTCCTTCCGGGGGCACATGGTCATTCTGTCTTCCTGCACATGGGCTGCTCTTGGCGCTGGTTTCCGATGAGGAGTGGGTGATGGTAGAGGCATCCTAGGACTGGGTCCCAAGGCCCCTACAGTTGTTCCCACCCACTCTCCGAGAGAAGCCAGACGCCACGTTGTGCAGAAGTCCCAGGAAAGGCCACGTGCTGAGGGGCTGAGGCCCCCCACCAATAGCCCCGGGGGCCACAGGGCAACAGGGCCTCCAGCCCCAGGCCAGCCTCCAGAGGCCCCTGAGCCTGGACCCCTGGCTGCCTGTTCCCGAGCTCCCAACTCCCAGCATGGAGAGACGGTCAGTGTGGGGCAGCCGGGGAACTGCACAGGACTTCAATGCTCAGCACCGAGACACGCACAGAATCGTGAACAACATTTATACTGGGAGGTTGGAATGAGCGTGTTTTGGATAGACTGGGCTAAGTAAAATACATTAAAACGAGTTTCCGCACAGGCACAGGCAGGAGGCGGGAGTGCCAGGGGCTGGAGGCGGCAGGCTTCATGGGGACAGAGGCTCGTCTGGGGGGACGGTGAGCTCCAGACAAGAGCAGTGGTGACAGCCCCACAGCAGGGTCCTCATGCTCTGTGCCCACGACCTGGACACTTAAAAGCAGCTGAGGCGGGGAACTTCCTGTCGGGGGTATTCACCGCAATAAAAACAGGGAAAAGTGTGTTCTCCGAGTGGTGAGAGAACACACCCGGGTCGGCGGGGGGAGCTCGCCGCACACTTCGAGGCCATGCAGCACAGGACATTTCGGCAAATACGGCGTCACACCGCACGGCCAATGCCCAGAGGCACGCAGGCAGGAGCCAAGGTGGGCTCACGGCAGGATGTCAGCTCTGCTTCGGTCACCAGAAGCCACCAGGTGGCCTGCGCTGGCATGGCCAGGCCTGTGTGGATTGAAGATGCGTTTGGGGGGTTGACTCAGGTGTGGGGGGTCCTGGGGACTGGAGTTCCGATGGCAACCGGCACAGGGCGAGGCCTCCTGTCTTACTTTGGTTCTGACAACTCTGTCCAAAGAGAGTTTGGGGGACCCTCCCCTCCTTCGCAAGGTCTCCCAGAAGCTGCTTTGCAACTCGGGACAAGCAGATGTCCCTTGGGGCCCCCAACACCGAGAACAGCACTCGCTTGTCAGGGAAACCATCTGGGCGTCCCTGCCCAGCAAGCAGCCCAGTGGGCTCGGACTGTCTGGCAAAGTGGCCAGTGTCCCAGACCAGCTGACACGGGCTGCCCAGGACAGGCGTCACCTCCACCCACAAGACTGCCCTGTGGGGCCACCTGCGGCTTCTACAGGACCCGCTCTCTGGCTTCAGCCTCAACTTCCCGCTGGAAGCCCTCGGGCCTGTGGGACACCCCCTTGGACATCATTGTCCCATATCAGGGTCCAGAACCGGTCACTTGGGCCCCTGGAGAGGCGGGTGATCAGAGAGGCCGTGGCCCCAGCAGGACTGAGCCCGCCCACATGGGGCCACCTGGACCACTGCAGCCTGGCCCCTTGGCCACAGTGGGTGAGCACACTTCTGCGTCCCCCAGGAGATGAGAGAGGGAATGGGGGACCCTAAGATGAACCCACAAAGCACGGGGAGACGGGAGGTGCATGGGGAGGGGCAGCTGGCACTGCCTCGGCCTGGGGTGCGCCTGGTTTGCCCCTGTTTGTAAAATGCACAGGTGACTATTTTATTCCACGTGTGAGTTCGGAGGGAGGGCAGTCCCCACGCTGCTGGGACGCCCTGGCCCTCAGCCCCAGACACAGATGAGCGACCAACGGGTGGTGGGCGGCGGGCAGCGGCAGCTCAGACGGTGAGGGAGATGAAGCTGTTGTAACGCTGGATGTTCCGCTTGAGGATCTCAGAGCAGGGCCCCAGCACACGCTCAAAGCGCGGCCGGTCCAGCTTCACGCACTTGAGGGGGCCCCGGGCCACCACAGTGGCCGCCCGGGGCCTGTTCAGGAGCAGCGCGATCTCCCCTGGGGACGAGAGAGGGTCACATCAGTCACCCCACCTGGGGGAAGGGCTCTCAGATTTGGGGAATGCAACCAAAACCCCAGGACGATCGGTTGCTTTTGATTCCAATCAAGCGAGACACGTTCCGTGCCCCACAGAGTTTGGGGCCTTGGGCACTGACCGTCATTCCCCGGCCATCTGATGTTCAGCATGCAGCCTGGCCAGCCTGGGGCAGGTCCTGTGCTCCAGGGGCAGCCCACCGCCCA
Organism: Artibeus jamaicensis; assembly: GCF_021234435.1. Lineage (NCBI taxonomy): Eukaryota > Metazoa > Chordata > Mammalia > Chiroptera > Phyllostomidae > Artibeus > Artibeus jamaicensis. The sequence continues at coordinate 266,281 of NW_026522037.1, forward strand.
GACGGTGCCAGGTGGGGCTGCCTCCCCGGGGCCCCCTGACGCCCCTATCTCGGTGTCTTCCCAGGGCCCCCCTGCACTCGGGAGGGCCCCACTCACCGAAGTAGTCAGAGGGCCCAAGGCGCCCGACCTCCATGTACTCCTCGTTCGGGGACCTGCGCTGGAGGACCGAGGCTGTGCCCTGTGGACGTTGAGGGGATGTGGGAGGGTCACGTGGGGTGGGCTCCCCACCCCCGCCAGCAGCCCCCCACAGATGAATTCCATTTTCCTCCTCGTGGACAGAGGGTGTGGGGTCTGAGCCGGGTCTGCCGGGGCGCCTTCTGGAGACCCATCCTCCCGGGAACGTGGGCCGGAAGGTCTGTGCGCAGCTCCCAGCCGACCCTTGCCAACTCCCAAGGAGGGCAAGCATGTCACACCAGGCACACGGTCTCAGGGTCACTAACTCGCAGCGTGATGCGGCCCCTCCCCGACCCCAGCAGAGCAGTGCCTGCAACCTCTTCAGGTTCAATGATTAACACGAGGCTTTGGGGGTGAGGCAGAGCCCAGGGAGTGTGACTCTGAAAGCCTCTGCCCTCGGGGGCGGAAGGGGGGTGGCAGCCTGGGGCCCGATAGTCCCAGGTGGGGACACTGGCGTGGCAGGTGTGGTTCTGAGCCGGGTCCCTGGCCTGCCATGTAAGCAAGTAAGTGGGGCCGAGCCCGAGACCGCCTGTCCCCCGTAACCAGGAACAGGCCTCGGTGGAGCCGGAGGGCGAGCCTCTTGCACGGCCCAGTGCACGAGGTGTCTCACCAGGAGCGGCCCCCCGACCGGCTGGTCTTAAACTGCCCCCTGGTTTAACTCCATCCACCCAGCGGGTCACAGCCCCCTTCATCCTGCCTTCCCGGGTGCCACATGCCCTGAGGACACTGAGCAGCTGAGGCACGTCCTGCCCCCGTGCAGCAGCGGCGAAGGTGACTTGGCACCCGGGGGGCCCAGTGCGCCGGGCTCAGCCCACACGGCTGGCCACGCCTGGTTAATGTGTTACACCGGCTGCGCCGCGGTCTGGGAGACGGCAGGTCAGGGGCTCCTGTGGTGCCGCTGTGCCTGGACACCCTCGGCCGGTCCTGCTCTCGGCATTGGCGAGTTTATGACACCGGCGGGCGGATGGAGCAGGACGGGTAAACTGCCGTCCGCACGGAGTGGAACGCTGCCACAGAGACGAGCGGCCCCAGAGAGGAACGGGGCCCCGGCCCCACCGGCCAGGACAGCCTCTGCGCCACTGCCAGGGTCTGGCACCTGCACAGGCGCCGGGCACAGTCCCGGCTCAGGGCCACCTGGGGGCGGCGGCTGGGGACCCCACCATAGATGAAACATGGTGGGCCCCCTGTAGATGAAACGTGGGGTGACAGACAGCGTGTGGTGGACCTCAGGCCCTGCACCTTCTATTCCTGACACAGGGACACTGGCCTTCCAACCCACCTCAGACCGGCGTCCGTTCCGCCCTGGACCGCACTCACCTCTGAGAGTCAGGCGCGCCCAGGGCTCTGCGCTGAGGCAGCATCAGTGCCCCCCACGGCGGCAACACTGGCCCGAGGTGGGCAAAGGTGAAAGCTGGCCACCCGCCCACTTGCCACGGGGTGTCTGGTAACAGAGCCCGTGACGGAGGGGCCACACGGGGCAGGGCCACCACCCATGGGCCCACAACATACTTCACGAGTGTCCAGAGCCTCGTCCAGGCAGTTCTTTGTTACACCTTGAAGGGTGTCCGGCCAACGGACAAACCAGCCCCATAGGGCACCCTATCTAGTGACCGCTCCACCCCTGGACCTCAGCCCGAGACGCCAAGCCAGCCGGCGAGGAGGAGGAGAGCGGGCAGACGGGCCGGGGGGCGGGGCTCCCACGGCACCGCCAAGGTTCCCACGGCCCGGAGACAGGCGTGGCCAGCACGGGCCTCGGAGCTGCAGGTCCTGGAAGTGGGCCGTCCCAGCCACGTTTCCCAGACGTCCTCAGGGGACGTGAGCTGGAATTTTTGGGGCTGAAAAAGTACATTTGCCAAAATTGTAGTTCATATTCCCCAAATTTCTCAGCCATTGATTCTAACTCAGCTCTAAAAATAGACCAGGTCACAGACCTGAGGTCACAGACCGGAGGATGAAGGAGGGAGAACTTCCTGCCTTGCTCTGGGGGGCGGAGGGTACAGGACCTGTTTTCCTGTCCACTTTCTGATTTTTAAACATTTTCCTGCAAAATCAGAGACAAAAGCGACGTTCTAGAAGGGCAGGTCTCTGACAAGAACAAAAAAACATTCAGGCCGAGGTGGACACAGCCCGTGGGAGTAAGGACGCAGAGCCTCCCTTGGGCCCTCTGGCCTGCACGGCGGAGGCTCTGGGCTTGGGGCACCAGGGGGCCCCCCAGGACTCACGGCAGACGGGGCTCCGGGACAGCGTCCATCAGCTGCACCGAACATCACAGCCCAGAGCGAGGGTCGGGGCTGCGGTCTGCGTGCTGACAGGGCCTGGGGTGGAGGGGCTGGGATACCCGGGCACACACATGCTCCTCCTGCTCACGGGAGGTCACGGGAGGCCACGGGACAGGGGCGCTGGTTCAGGCAAACGCACGTTAAGAGAACAGCGTCAGAGCCTCAGAGAGAAGCGGCAACACTCCCGTAACCTGAACGGCGACTGGAAAGGCGACCACCAGCACGCTGTTCCCTCTGGCCAACGTGGGCTTGGGACGCTCAGACGTCACGGCAGGGTCCCGCGTGCTGTGGGGACATGTGCTTTGCCCGTGTCTTCCTGTATTTAAGCAGGAACAGGTCCTAGGGGCACATGGGCCCATGTGCGCAGGCCACATGCCCTCACACCACACATGCAGCATTCACACGCACGTGCACACCGCACAGTCCGTGTCTGTGTGCCCCCGGGCAGCCCTGGGACCCCCAACCGGAGGAGCCCCACACCCACATTTCTCAGGCAGCAAGCGCGGTGACAAAAGCCACGTCCTCCCCCCGGGAGGCACTTCCGCAGCCTCACTGACGGCTGAGTCCCTGCAAGTCCGAGCTGCGCCCCCACCTGCCCGCCTGCCTGGGGCCCCGCAGGCCTGCTCTCAGGGCAACGGGAGCCCCCGCCCGCCTCTGCTGTGCACGTCCGTCACACACTCCGGGCCGCACACCGTCGTCAAAACAACTGTGAAAACACACTGGCCTGGTGAGCGGCCGAGGTCGCTTTCGTGCCAGTGTTTAATGGGTAAGCCATGGGGCCGGGGCCTTGGCTCGGGGACAAGCCGGCGGCTTCCGTGGGAAAACAACACAGGCGTGCAGGTCTGGCGCCGGTGCAGAGGCAGGAACAGGTGGTGCCCACTGGTGGGGGTCCCCGCTGCACACCTGTGGCGTCTGGTGCTCCGAGGCAGGCGGTGCCCCCCAGGGGATGTCACAGGGACACCCAGGGAGCAGGGCCAGTGCTCCCCCTTGGTGACATAAGGAGAGTGGTCCAGGGCACTGGCCGGCCTGTCCCGTCCCTCAGACCCAATGGGGGTCGGGTGGCCACAGGTGCAGCCACTTCTGCTTGCCCCCTCCCTGGGGCCCTGGGACAGAGGCCCGCGGCCACTCAGGGCATTCGGCTGCCTGGGGGTCCTCTGCTTCTGCTCAGGGTGAGTCTGCATGGGAGGTGGAAGCATCACCCCACCGGCAGCAGCTGAGCAACACGTGAGAGGCACCCACAGACAGCAGGGTGCGGATTCTTATCTCGTCCGTTTAAAGCCGGTCACCTCAGGAGTTTCTAGACTCCGCAGGACAAGGCAGGAGAATGTCTGGGGCCTGGAGCCAACCTCGGTCCCAGCCAGCTGGGTGGCTGAGCATGCGGCCCATGGCTTCTCCTGGCCTCGGTTTCCCCACTGGGGCTGACTTCCCAGACTCTGGCCAGACTCAGGGGAGGTGCCAGGGGCGTGAGGGCCCCCACCTGTAGACTCGCCCAGAACTGAGCACCTGTTAGGGTTCCCAGACAAACTTCGGATCCGTGGTGACAGCCTCTGGCTGCTGCACAGCTGGCCTCCGGAGGAGCCCAGGGCCCAGGGGGATGGCGGTCCCGAAAACACACCCCACACCTGTCCCTCGAGGCCATTTGCACCGCCCTGGGCGATGACTCCAGGGGGAGATGACCGGAGCCAGTGACCGTGGACCCAGGCCTGGATCCTCCGGCCGGTCAGGGAGAGGGGGGGGGCATGAGGAAGACAGTGCCTTCCTCCTTGGGGGAACACGCTGAACCTTCATGTGTTTACGTTCGTAAAAATGTAAGAAGTGGAGGTGCCTTGGTCTGCTCAGAGACAGTCGGGGGCGGGGAGAGAGAGGGCGGCGCGGAGATGCGGCACAGGGCGGACACCTCACAGGGCGGACACGCATCGAGCTGCACCTCTGTCCAAACCCACAGCAGGTCCAGCACCCGCAGACCCTCGTGTGCACAGTGGACTCAGAGGGATGCCGGTGACAGGGTCACACACACACCTTCTGGGGGCGCTGACGGAGGGGGGGAGCCATGCCTATGGTGACGAGGAAACCTCTGTTTTTGCCCCTCGATTTTTCAGTGACCCAAAACTGCCCTAAAAATAGTCTTAAAGAAAAGAGCCCGGTGAGACCCTGAGCTCTCCCATTTCGGGAACCCGGGGCCCCCAAGCCAGCCAACGCCTGCCACCGAGGGCCACCTGCCCAGCCAGGCTGTCTGGAAGAGGGCTTCCTCCAGCTCGGCCTGGACGGAGAGGTTTCATTTTTTAGCTGATAGGCTGGGCCGAGAAGGGGGCCGTCGGCTCCGACCTCAGCCAGGGAGCCACGCTCTGCCCCCGCCACCCAGATGTGCCTCTGACAGGTGGGCAGGCGGGTTCCGAGCCCAGGCCCATCCTGTACAGACACCAACCAGCGAGCATCGGGGAGCACGTATCCACATGCTGGTCCTGAAGCGCAAGGCACAGGGGCGCCACTGGCCCCCTGCCTGTGTCTGTGCCCCTATGGACAGTGCCCACACCCACCACACCTGGGCACCGTGCCACCCCCTGATGCCTGCTCACACCGTTCCTGAGGGTCGACGGTCCCTGTCCCCTCCTCGGGCCTCTCTCTGTGCGGGACCCCAGCCAGTCTCTGACAGCTGGACGACTGCCCTCCTCTGCAGACAAACGGCCCACTGGCTGCCCGGGCCCCGCCCAGCGGCAGTCGGCTGCACAGTGGGGGTGCAGCCGGTGCCCAAGGGGGCCAGGGTCTCCGGCCCACATGCCCCATGACGAGGGTGAATTCCTGGCTCGTCCCCTTCAGACACGAGGGGCAGTCTGCAGCGGTGGACACGCACAGCGTCCACAGGCTGGCAGGGCACATCTGATCCAGCATTTCCATGGCAACGCCTCCAGGGCACAGCTAGTGTGAGAGCAGCGGAATTTCACTCCCGGGATTTTATGGGAACCGGCGGGTGGGGTCCAGCTGCCCCCAGGCTGCACAGAGGTTCCCAAGGGCCAAGAACAGGGAGAACACAGCAAGGGGAGGCTGCATGGTAGGCGGGTGCCCACCCCCAACCACTACGCCCCTCCTCCGAAGGTCCCCTGCAGAGCACAGCCAACCGGCCACTCTGACAGGGTCTGCAGCAGTTGGGCAGTCTGCCTGCCTCCCAGAGCCAGCACCTTCCCGACGCCTTCTGTCCCCTTTCCGCCAGGACCCGACTGCCTCTCTCCTGGGGGAGGCCAGCCAAGCATCCCACCAGGGGCAGCCAGCCACCCCTGCAGGCCCCACTAGGGCTCCATGCTCTCGGGCCTCCACGCACTGCCCAGCCTCCGGTCGCCAGAAGGGGTGCTGACCACAGCCCAGGCCACCTCCGGCCCACGGGCGGCTGCAGGTCAAGCCTCACAAGTGATGGACGCCGGGGCGTCTGCGGGGCTGTTGTGAATCCTCCACTCGCTGCTTCAAGGAAGAGAGGACAGTGGCACCAAACCTGCCAGTCAGGGGGTGCCCCAGCCTACACCCCGTAGCCCCGCTCCTCACGGAGGCCTCCGACCCTGCCCACAGAGAGGCCAAACGGCCTCCCCAGCCGGTGTGGCTGCAGCCGGCCTGTCCCGGAGGAGCCAAGACTCTCCAGAGAAACAGGAAACCGGGTGTGTCCACAGCTGTGCGTGTGAGGACACGGCTGGTGGGCCTCTGCTCCAGGCGGTGATCAGGGTGGACCCCGAGGCCCATGGTGGGGACGTCCCTTCGCCCGGTGATCCGTCCAGGCCCTCCACACGCATTTCTGATGATTTCATCACGGCCTTGGACGCCTCGGGGGCTGCGTCCCCAGAAGACAACAGGCGACTGCCGGAGTGGAGCCTGCGGCCCACCCCTCGGCTCCCAGACCACTAGCACTGGGCCGCAGGGCTGGCGTGGGCCAGGGGGCTGCCACCTCTCAGGCCCCACAGGGTGTGGCCAGGCAGGGACACAGTCCAAGTGGCCAGGTAGCACATTTCAAAACAGAAGAGATCAGATTTTTATGAGAAATGTCCTGATTTTTAGATATTGGCAGTTTATTCGCTCGCACACGGAAAACACGAGTGTGTAAGCAGGTGCACACTACACACCCCGTGGGTGACTCGCAGCTCTTCCCGCCCTCGAGGACAGAGCCTTGAGCTGTGACGCCGTGTGACCCAGGGGCGGCCCCACAGTCCGCCTCCCCACTCGTCCCCACTCCTGCTCCGAGGGGCTGCTCCCGGGGGACCTGGCTGGGATGCAGCCCTGGGGGTGGAGGGGGCACACTGACCATGAACAACAGCTGCTTGCCCTGATCAGTGACAGGCACTGTGAGGCCACCGCAGATGACAGCCCCAGAGCCACCTGTCGCCGGCCCTGGGCGGGGGTTCACAGATGGGAAAAGTGAGTCAGGCATCTTCAGTGAGGAACCCTGGCTCCAGTTTCTAAAATTAAACTTTCAACCTGAGATAGTTCCAGACGACACACGGTTGTGAGAAATGACGCGGTGTGATCCCTCGGGGCCGAGTTGCACCCAGATTCTGACCAGGGACAGGACTGCAGCCAGAGCCCCGCCCTCCTGCGTCAGGTCCTGGCCACCCGTGGGGGTGGGGACACCCTGTCTTTGGAGGAGGCCCCTGGGCTTGCTCCCGAAGACCACCGGTGTGGGAGTGTGTGCCCCAGCTGGCTGAGGAGGACAAGGTGTGGGCTGGGGGGTGGCAGACGGCCCACCTGAGTCACACGCCCAGGCCCCGGGCGCCCCGGCCGGACTCACCTCCGTGATGATGAAGAAGTCGTCCCCCGGCTCCCCCTGCACCACGATCTTCTCCCCGTCCTCAAACTGGGCCGGCTCCAGGGCGTCCGCCACCGTCAGGCACTCCCACTTCTCCAGGGACTCTGGGGTGGGGGACAGGGGCACGTCACCCTGGTGTCATCACAGGGACCGCCCCAGCCCACAGCTGCAGCGGGGTTCATCGGACGGAAGGACACACAGAAGGAGGGTTTCTGGGCCGGGAGGGCCCAGGGCGCCTGCGGACACCCTCGGCATCAGCACGGGGCTGTCCTCCCTGGGCCCGGGTCCGAGTGGGAAAGCACTTCTCTCACGCTCCGATGACCAGAGCCGCTTGGGCTTTGTGACGATGATAAGAGTTCACAGGGAGCCCTGGGGCCATGCAGGTTTGGAACCACTCAGAGTGGCCGAAGCTGCTGCCCACTCGAAAGAAACACTGCGGCTCCTCACTCCGCGGGCTCGGCGGCAGCTCGCAGGCCCCGTGGGCTTCCCTCACTTGTGGTCAGAGTACTGGACTCCAAAGCCAAGTCCAGCTTTAATGCTCGCAAACCCGCTGACGTTCCGTCCCTTCCCACTAACACCCGTCCGTCACCCTCGGGCAGGGAAAACACCAACGTGCCTCTTCTCAAAGAACACGCGATGGCCTGATTCGCTTTATTAACTATTTTTTGGCGAGAGAAGCTCCCCTGGCCTGTGCTTACCAGATGCTACGTATGTAGGTCAGCAGCTAAAAATACGAGGCCGAGCCTTTATTTTCGATCTGGGCTGCGAGCAGGGGCTTCTCTGCTCAGACCTCCTGGCGGGGCTGCTGGCTGCCAAGGCCCCGCTGCCAACCCGCTTCGGGGAGGGCGTGGGAGCCCTGGCCGGCCCAGCACCTCGAGGACACAGGCACACAGTAGGTCTGCACCTTGGCCAGGCGGCAGCGGCGGCTGCATGCACTTCCCTGTTACTAGAAACCTGCTGCAGTGAGTGTCCCATGGGTCCCTCGAGCCCACGTGACACCCTCTGGGAAGGTCAAGAACCTGCAGTGTGGAGTCGGCCACGCCCCTGTGGCCCCAAACTCAGGGCTGCGGTTTCTTGGCCCTTGATCCGTGTCCTTCGCCCTGTTGCTTTCTCTGTGGCCTCTGTTCCCAAGCTGCTGACTTGCTGCTCAATAAACCCTCCGTGGCGATCTATTTTCTGTTTCCCTGGATGTGCCCTCTTCCTGCCTGGGCTCTGGTCCCAGCTGGATGTGGGGGCAGATGGGGCTCAGCTGCTGCTGCCCTCACGACCAGCCCTGTGTCCGGACCAGCTCCCTGCTCCTGGTCCTGGACCGGACAGGTGCCTAAGCCGCGCATCTGCCCAGCGGGCCCCGCCCCCACCCCAGTGGTTCCTGGCTGTTTCTTGTTTCTCGCACTATGTTCTTAGGGGACATGCCTCACGCACAGCCCAACCTGGGGTTGCTCAGGCTGGGGCACTGCAGGGGTGCCGCCGGGTGGTTCCCCCCAGGGTTCCTGGGGCCGCCAACTCAGCCGTCACTGACCTGCCCTCCCGTGGACCAGAGCTGCCCTGTGCACAACAGCAGCTACTACCACCCTTGCTCACTCACTTCAGTTCATCGGATGAATGAACTCTCAGCCCCCAAGTGCAGCCAGAGAGGCAGCACGGCCACCTCCACCAACGCCCCACTGGACAGGCCCCAAAGCCCCCACATCAGCAGGAATATGTTTACCAGACCCCAGGACGGGCAAGCGTCCTGGTGGGGCGGCAGCAGGAGCCGCCAGACCTGGGGGGACAGCCCGCCTGCCCGGGGACCGAGCCCTGTATGGCCACCAGCCCCGTTACTGGGAAGCCCCAGCTTCCGCTCAGACAAGGGCGCCGCTGGCGCAGAGCCAGGCGGACAAGGAAACACGGCCAAGAGCACGGGTGGTGTGGGGCCAGAAACAGCAGTGTGTGTCCATGCACACAGGCAAATGAGTGTTCACACGCATGTGTGGGCATGTATGTGGCTGCAGCGTGCATGTCCCCCCGCCCCGTGCCCGGGTGCCCAGACTGACCCAGGATGGAGACCTTGCTGAGGAACTCCTCATACATCTTGCGCTTCCGCAGCGTGCTGCCCTGCAGGGAGAGAGGAAGACAGTGAGGCAGGCGCGTCCCTGTCCCCCCAGGGACAACAAGCTCATCAAAGGACACCCATGAGCGGGCCACGTCCCGCTGGCCGCTCCGGTGCCCAGAGTCCAGTGCGCTGCTGCCGGTTCCCATGCCCCGCGCCTGGTCCCCCAGACAGAGCACCATGGAGCCGTCTGAGCAGCCCCCCGCAACCCCACAGGACTGTTGGCCCAGTCTGGCCACAGAGACAGCAACTGTGATGGTGGGCAATCTGAGCACATCTGTAAGGGCCCCCCACACTCCCTCCTGCTGGCTGGGACTAGGAGATGGTGGATGGATCCCTTGCAGCCGGCCTGGGCCTTTGTGAACAGAGGTGTGAGGTGAGTGAGGCTGGTTCTCCAGCCTCACAGAACCCCCCGCCCCTCAATGGGCCCCAGGACAGACCTTCCAGTGTTCTGGAACTGACAGGTGTGATGTGGTTTAGGCCACGTTTTAAGTTTTCTCACACCCAGTGTGGCAGCCAGCCTCAGCCTCTGCCCCTCAACCCCCTTCCTGGGAGTGGGGACCAGGGCTAACCAGCTCCCTAAGGGCATAGTGAAGAGGGCCTGTCTGAGACTCCTGGAGCTGTACAGGGAAGGATGTCGTGGCTTTGGCCTTGGCTGCTATCCGATGGCTCCACCCCCAGCAGGTCTGCAGAGCAGCTACAGCACCTCGGGCCCAGCACCAGCACCTACCGGTGAGCCACCGCACAAGCAGCCCCCCACCCCATCAGGCTTGCAGACCACACAGCCCCGGAAGTCCCCACACTGGGCCACCTGCGGCACTGCTTCCTTTGTGGCCCGAAAAACTGTGTTCAACAAAAGTTCTGCCGCTGTCACAGGCCACTCCATTGCAGGGCTTCGTGACTCACCCACCGCTGACACCTGCAGCCAACCCTAATGGCAGTGGGTGCAGAGTCCCCGGCAGGGAGCAGACACAGCGCCCGGCCATCCCCTCAGCCCCAGGCCACTGACTGGACTGGGATACACACGCATCACGGGGCAGGAGAGGGTGGCCAGGGAGAGAAACGGGGAAAGGGCTCAAGAACAAGGGCCAGACAGGCAGCACGTGGCACAGGCTGCCGGTCCCCAGACAACTATGACAAAAATGCGCCAGCAATGGTGAGTGGGCAGGGAGGTCAGCACCCAGCACCAGGGGGTTTTCCACGGCTGTCTGCTCTGCACTGCAGGGCACTGAGGCCGACCCTCCTCGTGGGTCACCTGCTGGGTGCAGACTGTGCCTAGTGCCTCCACCCCCACACGCCTCCCACGTGCCCCTCAACACAGGAGCCGCATCCACACAGGAGGGAGGGCTGAGCCCTCCAAGGCACAGGCCCCAAGGATGTTGCCGCCCCTGCCTCCCGAGCACACGTCCCAGGGTCTGGCATGGAGGCCATGCAGGCTGCCCGGCTGAGAGAGATGGGTGCTTGTCCAGCTGGACAGTGAGGTGTGGGGGTGCCGCCTGTGTCCCTGAGCCTCAGGGTACACACCCCAGACCCCCCACTGCTGCTGAGGATGGGGGCTCAACCACCGTGTCCTGTGCTATTGGTGGTGGTGATGAAGGTGGTGGTGATGGTGATGATGATGGTGATGATGGTGGTGATGGTGATGACAATGGTGATGATGATGGTAATGATGAAGAAAGACTACGAGAGACTCCGCACACTCTAATTCCAGCCGCAGGCTGCCCGTGACCCTGGACCAGTCTCGCCCTGTCTGAGCTTCAGTTTCTTCTCCATCAGGAGGTTGAGCGTCTGGCTCCACATTCTCTGTGTCTTTGATCTGGGCTCCTCCCTCCCTCTGGGCTCTGCCTGGAAGGTTCTTTGTCTGATTCCCACTGAGAGGCGGGGACGCCAGCCCCAGAACAGCCTGCCCGCTGTCCGATGGTGCCAGAGGACTGTGCAGACAGGCGCTCACCGCATGTCCGTGCTCGGGGGACCTGTCCCTGGGAGAAGTGGACAGAGGAAGCACCCCGCCCCCCACTGTTGCTACCAGATGGAGCTGCCTCCTGGGTCAGCTGCTCTCTACCCCTCCAGATCTTCCCGGGGGTGCATTGGAGAGGGGTCACAGCCTGCTCATACCACTGGGCTGCTGAGTGGTGGGTTCAGGACTGAAACAAGACAGCCCTGACCCAGAATCGAGGCCCACGCTCAGAGCTCCACACTGCCGGGCAGGCCTCACCACCCCCGCTGCAGAGGGCCCCGCGCGAGGCCTGCCCACTGCCCCTCGTGGGGGACCAACCTGCCAGCCTCACTCGACTGGGACAGTGAGACTCGGCCCAGCCACCTCAGACCCCTGCTGCTCAGAGAAAAGGCATTTCTTCTAAAAATAATTTATAGTTCACACAGACGGCAGAAGTGATGCCCACTCGGGGGAATGCAGGCACGTCCACTTGGGGCCGAGACCCGAAAGCCCCAAGTTGGCAAACTCAAATCGCTGGCGAACACCTCTGGGCCCCAGTGCTTCTCCCTCATGGCGACAGCCTAGACCGGCGAGGGGACCCTTCTGCAGCTCCCGTGGCGGCGGGTCCCCGAGTCCCGTCTGGGGCATCGCCGTGGACTCTGGGCATCGCCCCAGGGGGCAAAGGGGATGAGAAGAGTCAACCTACCCTGTGGCCCCACCTCGCAGACCGGGAGCTGGCGGCCCAGGCCAGCAGGTGGGGTCTCGGGGCTGTGGCTCAGGTGCCAAAGGTCCCAGGCTGGCGGGCATCTGGACAGCCCAGCACAGCCTCCACCACAGGATTCTGACTTCAAACACCCGGGTCGCACGTCAGACTCAGGTGAACACAAGGGCCTACAGCCTAGAAGAGGGGGAGATGGTGGGGACTGCCAGCCCTTTGGGAGTAGTAGAGGGACAGGGCGACCCCCTGGGGACCCAGAGCCTGCGCTTACGTGTCAGCAGCAGCCCTGTCCCTGTGGACACCGTGATGCCCATCCCCGGTGCCTGTGCCCGCAGGCCCATCTCCAGGCTAAGTGGGCACAGGGTGACCCACTCTCTCTTTCACAGCATCGAACTGCCCGTATGAGGGCCTGATGCAGCTCTGGCGGCCCTGGGGACACGCCCTGCGGTGGGCACCCTGTCATTTCCCGGCCGGCTTGAGTGGCTGTGCGGGCTCCCAGCACAGTGGAGACTATTCTTAGCCCACAGGGACCCCGAATTAACTCGGAGGAAGTGCCAGCTGCCCTGGTGGTTTGGGAACTTCCCTGAATATAAGGTTCCAGCCACAAAAATCCCACAGCCGAGAAGGGCTCCGCCACCAGCCGGATGGCGGAGGGAAACAATGGCTCCCGCAGCCCCGGGGCCAGGTGCGCGCCAGAGGCGGGACTGAGCGCTGCTGCTCTCGCCCACCTGCCTGGTGGTGGGGTGGGGGCGGAAGGACACCACAGGGGGTGGACGTGGCGGAAAGGGAGGGGATGGCCGAGCAGGTTCGAGACAGAGCAGAGAGAGAACTGTTTCCACCAGCACCACCCTGGGCACAGGGCCATTCCCGGGCCTCCCCAGTGGGTGCTCAGCGATGGGGAGCCCCTCACATGCCGGAACAGCTGCTGCATCACGACAGACCAGGAGGGGCACAGGCAGACACCTGTTCCCCCGCCTGCTGGGAGGCGCCCAAGAGGGGCAGCCGGGTGACACGCCTCCTCCAGGCTCACAGGGCTGGCTGCTGACTTTTTCTGAGACTCCCCTTCCCTGAACCACAGCGCCACGCCCCTGAAAGGGGTGTGTCCCCAGGTGTCTGCCACCTTTTAGGAAGCTTCCCAGATCCTCCCCAACACACCCTGCAGCTCGAGGGCCCTGCCTGCCAGGGGGCTCGGGTTGGGAGGCTCGGAGAAGCGCTTGCCCGCGTCCCTCACCATGAGGATGCGGCGGTAGCTGTCGCGGTCGATGCCCCAGAGCTTGAGGTCCGTCTTGGCTTTCACGGTCGCCGCTCTGGGGGTGCCGTAGATGAGTGCCAGCTCCCCAAAGCTGCCGCCCTCGCTGATGTTGGTCACCCACTCTCCGTTCACGTACACCTGGGGGCGGCAGGGGAAACGTCATTGGGCCACGTGGGGGCGGCACCCCAAGCCAAGCCTGAGGCCCCTGGCTGGGGACGGAACACGGTTCTCCTGCCCAGGCCTGGCCTCGGTGCCCGCCCCACCCGGCCCTGGATCATGGCGTCTAATCCCAAAAGGCAAGTGGCCCTCAGAGGCCGGCGCCAAGGGGACAGGCCAGGGCTGGAGGTGGAGGCTGCCCGTCAGGGCCCCCGTCTGCAGGGAAGCCCGCCCTGCCTCCTCCCCCCAGGCGGACTTCCACCCAACTTTCCACCACGACGGGCCTCTCTGGGCCTTGTTTTCCCTGACCGCATGCTGAGTAACGGCCCTCGAGAACGTGAGGGGGTGTCTCCGTGTCGCCCCCCCCAGGCCCTCTGCACCTGGCAGACTCCTCCACCCCGTCATTCATCAGCCGCCTCCTCACCCCCCTGCAGCGGCCCCTCCCTCAGCCTGTGTCTCTCCCAGGGCCTGAACTCGGGCAGGGCACCCGAGCTCGGGGCAGCCGTCAATGGGACAGCCAGGCCCCACTGAGAGGGCCCCGGACAAGACTCGCTTTCAGCCGCGTGGGCGACGCCCGTGCAGCGTCCCTGCAGAGTGTTCACGGCGCCGGCCCCGCGTTGCAGAGAGAACGGTGCGGATTGTCCATTATGCGGAGCGCTCACTGTGACTGGACACAGAGCAGGCTTTCTTCCCCCCGGTGTCAATGAGCCAAAGAACAGCTCCCGTCGGCACGCTGGGCGCAGATCCGGAGAGAACAGGTCACGGCGAGTCGTGGACGCCACTCTGGTCCAAGTCAATGACTCGTTATCTCGGTCATGAGGGCCACGCAGACTCGCCCGGTGGGGACCGCACCACGCTGGCGGGGACCTGGGCCACCACAGTTTAGAGGGACGTGGGGACAGCGGCTGGGCCAAACAAAGCCCCCAGAGGGGTCTGCGTGTCCTTCCAGTGAGGCTCCAGCACCCAGGGAGCCGCTGCCCGGACCACACCCAGTGCACTGACTGACACATGTCCCGCCCAGGAAGGGAGCCGGGGCCGCACCTCGAGGCAGCAGGGTGCCCGTGTAGCTTCGCCGTGGACGAAGGACACCCGTCCTGGGGTTTGGGGTAATGGGGCGGCAAAGAGAACACGGTTCAGAACCTCTGCCTCATTCGAAGGGGCCCAGAGCCCATGGGGAGGGGGCAGGGCTGGCAGTGGTCAGCGCGACGGGCTGGATGGCGGGCACCTTAGGTCCCCTCTCTCAGCTGGTCCACCCACGGCATCGGGTCTGGTGAAACCCCAACCACAGCGCCACGGAAATGTCTGTGCGCTTGAATCCTGTGTGCACAGCTCGGCGAGTTTCTGCCACTGAGGTCAAGCTGCAGGGTCTCTGGGGCCCCTGGGGTCCAGCGCGTCTCAGGGATGAGGCACACGTCCCTCGGCCACATACGTCTGGGGGCTGAGGGCTCGGTCCACCCAGGTCCACCCCTACCCGTGCGGCAGGGGTCAGTGCTGGACTGATGGCCATTCTGCTGTCAGGCTGTGGCTTCAGGCAGGGACACTGTGTGGAGGCCACACTCTGCCCTCTCTTTCGGGAAACACCTGGGGTGGCATGGGTGCCATCTTACTGACCAGTGTCCCCAGGGGGGTTCCACCAGCACCCACCAAAGAGCTCAGGAAGCCAAAGACAGAGGAGGTGTCTCTACAGAGCCACCCCTGGGGGCTGCGACCCCAACTTTCCAGGACGTACCCCAAAGCGGGGTCCGGTGCTGCAGGGCAGGGCGGAGGGCCCAGAGCCTCGCCACGGGGCGGCCAGGACGCCCTTCCTTGCCAGCAGCCCAAGGAGGCGTCAGAGAAACCCATTGTGTGGCCGAGGACGAGCCCCACAGAGCACAAAGGGCCGTCTTTCTCAGGACACTGGCCTCTGTCACCACGGCCAGCGCAGCGCCCAGCCCCACCCCGTGGCGCACACAGGGGCTCCTTCTTGCTTTGTTTTATTTGCTGTGTTTTCTTCTTCTTTTAAAATATAAACAGTGGGAGGCTCCACTGGGCCTGTACATGTACGTGCACTCCCGCCCTGACATTTCGAAACCATTCCTTGGTTTGCCCGTCCATCTGTCTGTCCGTGCAGCAGCCAAGTGGGCGCTGAGTGCCCTCAGGCTTGGAACTGCGGAAGCAGGGAGGAGCTGAGAGCACTGCCCACCTGCCTGAGCAGCGGGGGTCTCTGGAAGCTGGGGGAGCTGCCAGCAGGGGCTGGGTGCCCGGGGAGGGGGCCGGACCTGCTGCCTCACTCTGCTGCCTGTGCCCCCCAATTCCAGACGCCACAGAATAGACAGTGGGGCTGAAATGGGGCTGCCCACACAGGTGGACACAAGAACCAGGCCCCGAGCTGCCGGCTGAACCAAGGCGGACACCACCGTGAGGCCTTAGCCCCCCAGCTCCCGCCACCGCAGCCTGGGTGAAGCAGTCGTTCACGTATGTCCCCAGGCAGCTGTGTGTGTTTTCTCAGGTGAGAAAAAGCTAATGGCTCACCTCCTCCTTCCTTCCCAGACTCCCGCCACCAAGGGGGGTGCGCGTCTGTGCAGGTGAGCCGTGCAGGAACACCTGAATCCCGTGCCCACCTGCAGGGCGTCCCCTGTGGCGGCAGCAGCCCGGCCCACCTGTTCTCACCTGCCAGTCCAGGAAGTCCCACCTCTCACTCTGCTCTTCCCACCAGGTGAACCCAGCCCCTCCCCTCAACGGCCGAGAGCCCAGAACACCTGGTGGGGGAGGGGGCTGGTTGGCTTGGTTTTAGCTTGAGGTGCAAAGACCTCGCCCGTGAAGCTCCTGTCTGTGGCACCTGGGCCGAGTGGGACAGCCACTCAGATTGCTGCCACTGCTCGGGGTGGCGGGCGGCCAGGCAGCCTCCCTCCCATGGAAGCCCAAACCCACCAGGGCTCGGGCCCCTCACCAGCCCCGCCAGCCCCCCCCCACAGAGGCCCTGGCACAGTCTGGGGGAGGGCAGCCTAGAAGGCGCTGAGCTGCCAGAGAGAAACTTCACGCCAGCTCTGGGCCATGGCCATGGCTACTCAGTTAATGGGGTGACAAAGTAGCAGACGCCCCGACATCAAGGGAGAGATACCCACACACCCACGTCCACGCAGCACCATTCACAACAGGCGACAGGTGGAAACCGCCCCGGGCACCCGATGAGTGGATAAAGGAAATGCGGGCGACCGCTCTGCCCTGAACAGAAAGGGGGCGTTGACCCCCACGGCCACGGGGACCAGCGCGGAGGACGCCGAGCTGAGCGCCGAAAGCCAGACACAGGAGGACAGACACAGTCTGTCTCGGTGTGAGAAGGTGGAGACCGCCCAACAGAATGACGTGAAGGCCGTAGAACCGTGGAACGTGCCTCACGGCTCCGTACGGGCCATGTAAGAGTCATCAGCACGGTGAATTCCCATTAACTGCGTCTTTCGGGGAGGACAGAGCTGAACACCAGGCGAACTCTGAGTGACAACTGCCACTGCAGAGGGGGACACTGCGCAGGGGCCTGGCTCCCACCTTGGAGGCCGGAAGGTGGTGCCCCAGACGCCCCGGGCGAGGCCCCAGGGAATCCGGGGCGGGAGCCTGGGGTGGCCTGGCCCCAGCACACAGAACCAGGGCGGAAGCGGGTTACAGACGGAACTGCCTCCGGAGCCTGCGGGGTTGGCGGCTGAGCGTCCTTCCAAGCAGAAATGCCACGTTCCAGGAATAAAACAAATTGCCGATATTTCTGTGCTTCGGAAGAGGAATTATAGCTCCGGGTGACACACACCACGACGGCAGGCACTTTGGTCACCGTCTCTGGAAAACTGTCATTTAAACTGCACCTGGGGCTTTTGGCATTCGGTCACCTGGCGGAGACCCAGGGTGCCACAGCCTGAGGGTAGCGTCCACTCCACAGAAGGGACAGTGTTCAGGAAGCCCAGACCAAGCCCCACCCAGTGACAGGGTAGGGCCCTGGGGGGGGGGGTCCAGACATTGGTTAGGGGCAACAGTGCAGACTCAGGGTCTGCTCTCCACTCCCCCACCCCAGGGAGACCAGGCCACTGTTGCTGCACAGCCCCCTGAGCACCTCGCCATCCCCGTGTCCCTGCCACCCCGTGCACGGTGAGGGACGGCATCCTCTCCCCTCTGGGAAGCACCTGGCAGAAATGAGCCCACCAAGGGCAGTGCCCTGGCCTCCGAGAAGCCGCTGTGCTTCCTGCCCAGGGACAGTAACACCAGTGCCAATAGACCCTGCAGCTCACCCAGAGCCAGCCTGCCACTCACCCCGGATGCCTGACCCTGCAGCTCTGACCCCGAAGGTGTGGCCCCACCCCCACTGCCACCTGTGTGCTCACCTGTGCCTGGCTGCCCCCTGGAAAGTCTGGTGACCCTGGGGGGCTATGTGGCCCCGACGGACACTGTGGGACAGCCCCATGTCCAGGACGGCAGCCAGGATGCAAGGTTCTGTTCAGACATCCTGACCTGCTGAGGCCAGGGCTGGGGACAGTTGGACCTGCCAAGACCATCCATTTAGGGAACCCCCAGGTGTGAGGGGGCCTTGGTTCCCTCACAGAGTGCCTCCCCGTGTCCCCTGGCCCTGAGAAAG
Source organism: Artibeus jamaicensis (assembly GCF_021234435.1). Classification (NCBI taxonomy): domain Eukaryota; kingdom Metazoa; phylum Chordata; class Mammalia; order Chiroptera; family Phyllostomidae; genus Artibeus; species Artibeus jamaicensis. The sequence goes on from NW_026522037.1 coordinate 284,265, forward strand.
GACAGCAGGCGCCTGGGTGATGAACGGGCAGACCGGCCCCTCCCACCCTTGGTTTGCAGACAGGCGGGGGGGAGGGGAAGGGTGCAGGGGGTGGGGGTGGAGGGGACTCAGGGTCTACAAGAAGTGCTGACCTGCTGGGCCTGAGCATGTGAGTTGGGCACTGGAGGAGTGTGAGCAGCCGGGAGCCCTCTCCAGGGGAGATGGCCCCAAACCACAGAGCAATCTGCTCCTCAGCCCCGAGGCTAGACCCCTCCCTCGGGTGGGGGGCCCCTGGGGTCCAGGAGCTGGATCGGGCGGTGGTCACCAGCTTCTGCCCACTAGGGCTTTCCTCCGAGCAGGAGGTGAGGAGACGGGGAGCAGATGCCCAGCAGGTGGTAGGACGGGACAGAGGACAAGAGGAAACCACCGGGGAACTGAGGGGGACAGAGGGCCACAGAGCCCCAGCAACCCCGCCCGTCACTGGGAGCCCATTCAACCATGGAGGCTGGGAGCACAGCCCCGGGCCCGGGAGCCAGGCCATGGGCCGGAGGGCTGCCTGCCCACACGGGCCAGGGCCACCCCTGAGACCCGACGCTGGGCCCTCAGGCTCCTTGGGAGAAACAGCAAAGAACTTGGGGCAAGGAGGGGCCTCCTCGTCTGCTCACTCAGGAGACCTGGGCAAGACGGGCAGTTCCCATTCTCACTGCGCCGTTGGAAGGTGCCAGTGGAAGTGGACGGAAGGCCCCGAGACGTCACGAAAAGGGGAGTGAAGGAGGGGGCGCCAGGATCTGGGCCTGCGTGGGCTCCCGTCGAGGGGGGACAGCCTTGTCCCCCAACATCAGGGTGGCTGGAAAGCGGTGCCGGCAGGGCTCTGCCTGGGCCACGGGGGGTTCGCGGGGCAGAGCAGAGCAGAGGGGGCACGAGAGGCGAGAGCCCAGGGCGAGACCTGCATCCTGAACCTCTTGCTCACCGGCTGGCACACAACGGCCGCTCAGTGAGCCCATGGGCAAGAAGCAGGTACGGGAAGGGCAGAGCCCGGGGGCGGCTTGGGGGGCAGAGAGGGGGAGGTGGAGGGGCCTGGACCCTGGCCCTCAGCGTCCCCGAGGCAGGGCTGGTGCCAGCGTCCTGGTGAGGACGATGCCCAGCTGGGCCGCTGGCTGCGTCCCTGTCTGTCTCCTCTGCTTCCTGGGCTGGTGCGGCTGCTGTTTTTGTTCCTCACCCAAAGGGAAGCCAGCAGGAGCTGACTCTGCAGGCTGGCAGTCTGAGCCCAGCGTGGGGACCTCACCCACATTCTGGCCCTGCCTGCTCCACATACTTCCTCTGTGGCCCTTGGCTCCTGCCTCAGTTTCCCCCTCTACTGCGAGACAGAAGCCCACCCCGCCCCAGGCAGAAAGGTTGCATGGTCCTGGGCGGAGGTCAGGACGGGCAGGGGTCAGGGCTCCCGTCTCGGGCAGAGGGGGCTGGGCCCTTGGGCTGGTGTGTGACCTCCCAGAGAGATGCCCGGGTGAGTCATTTCCTCTGCCGCCGCCTCCGGAAGCCGAGGGCCGCCTGCTCGGTTCCCAGAACACAGTGACAGTGGACACAGACCGGCCACTCAAGAGATAAATAAGCCCATGTCCCCCAGAATAGCTCGGCTGAACTGGAGGTGGAGCCCTGAAATACCCTGGCTGGGGCAGCCTGGCCAGGGCAGCACCACTGGCAGCAGGGGGAGCTGGGGGCGCACCTGGAGGGGCCGCCAGGTGCCCCATCCCAGTGCTGGTGTCTGAGGCCTGGGGGTGACTCAGGGGCCAGCTGGGAACATGGGGCCTCACAGATACATGTCCTGACTGTGCCTGGGGCAGACTCCGCCCCTGCCCTGTGGCCCCGTGGGAGGATGTGGGCCTGGCTCACCTCACCCGTGGGGGACGCCCACAACCACTCCGGCAGGGGGCTGGCCCAACATGGTGGCCGGCATTTGAAGGACAGCAGCTTCATACAAGTGAGGGTCCCCCAAGCCTGGGAGGTACGGCAAGGCTGAGTGAGGACAGGAGAGGGTGACATCAGCTGCGGCCAGCTGATGCACCTGGGCCACCGACCAGGGCAGAGTCCAGTCCCAGGGACCCTCGGACCTGCACCCAGGACGGCAGACCAGCACCACCAGCCGGCTCGCATATCGGAGTGCGTGCGCTCCGATACTTTTCTGTGCCCTTCGAGCGGAGTGGATTGCTTCCGGGGGTAACACATCAGAAACGTGCCTCTCAAAGGGGACGTCTTTCTGAGCCTGAGCCTGAGCCTGTTAGTGCCCTGGCGTCACGCAGAGCGGGACAGGTCTTCAGACCTGTGTTCCAGAACCAGTCGGGAGGTACTTACATCCACCTCTCCTTGGTCGATGACGTAGAAGTTGTCGCCTTCGTCCCCTGAAACCGCAGAAAAGACACAGTCTGCGTGATGAAAGGACACAGAGGCTGCGCGCGTGTCTTGCCACCGCCCCGCGCTGCTTCCTGACCCACTGCCGCCGCCCCCGAGTCTGCCCGCCATCCCGGCCCCCCCCCCCAGGTTGGTGCAGCTGCCTGTTTGGGCAGAGAGACAAGCGAACAACGTGGTGTCAGCTCGTCAGACACCACATTTCATGAGTGGCTTTTCCCAAGACACATGATGAGAGTTTCACACGCATTGTTTTCTGTTGGGAATTCCTTCAGCGAACAGCCCGAGGGTCCCTGCTCGGTCCCCCCGGGGAGGACAGGGGCGCACCTTGCTGGATGACAGTCTCCCCGGCGATGTGGGTGACAGGGAACATGGCGTCGAATATGTCGCTGAAAAGAAGACACAGAGGGTGTGAGCCCCGCAGGGGCCCCCGAGTCAGACCCACATCCCTCCCCTCCCCCCAGACTCAGTCTTGTTGGAACAGGGGCAGCGGGGGGCAGGGTGGGGGGAGCGGACACAGTCACCTAAGTCACAGAAGGAAAGAAAACCCTTCCCGCCCCATCAGCTTCTGTGCCTGGACGGGTTGGCTGTTCGGGGTTTACAGACACCAGGTCACAACGTACGTGCCGCTATGAACGCCACTCACAACAAAAGCAACAAGAGGCGGTGGACACTTCTCGTGTCCACATGGGGGGCTTCTGATCCTTGTGGTTTTAAGCCAAAGCTCCTGACGTTGGCCACTGGGCCACCTCCAGTAACAAGGAAAGCAAGCGTCAGGCCGGCAGCACTACTGCACCACCCTTCAAAGTCTCACGGTGAAACATTTCAGATGCCAGAGGCACGGGGTGGTCAGAGCCGGGACGCGTGTTCCTGCCCAGGTGGCGGAGGCTGTGCGGCGGGGCCCGAGACCCAGTGCCCCAGTTTGGGTGTAGGGTCCCCCACTGTGGGGTGGGGTGTCCCTACGCTTTCCTGAGGTTCCAGTAATTCTTCCTGAACACTGACGACTCAGGCTGAGCACGACTTACTGCCATGAAATCTTTTTTAAAAAAATGTGGACCTCCAGCTTCCCTGGAAATATCAGAGATCTGGCCACCTGGGCCCACACCACAGGGCAGAGGCCACTGAGTTGAGTCCCCACCCGCTGAGGCCAGGCCTCCCCTGGTCCGCCTGCAGGGACCCGTGGGCCTCTCCACCCAGGGGCTGGGCTGCAGAGTCGGGGAAGGACCTGACTGTCGCGTGGATATCAAGGTGCGGGGACACCTGAGCCAGGCTCACGGCCACTCCCACCAGGTACAGATCCAGCTGCTGCTCCCCAGACACCAAAACACAGGCCTAGAGCCCGGGATGCTTCCCAGCAACACCTTTGTCCCCACAGAGGGACAAGGGTCCCCCCAGCTTCCAGGAGCTGCACAGGCAGGCAGGGGGTCCCAGGTGCAGCCCCACAGCTGCCCAGCAGGCCAGTGGCTGAGCCTCAGTTTCCCCCTGTGGACCAGGCTCTACACACAGCAAGTTCCTGAGTGGCCCCAGCACCTTGGCGGCCGGGGTGCATGTGCTCCATCAGTGGCCACGCCCCATGTCCCCTGCACACAAGGACCTGCCACCCGGACACCGTGTTCCTTCAACTGGGTGGGGGCATCAGCTGCCAGCCCCAGCTGGTCCTGGACATCCTCCCTCCCCAGCCAGAATAGCCCCGTATCCCGGCCAGCTCCCTCTGTCTCCAACAGCTGGGGCACAGTGACCCCAGGTGGCCGGCACCTGCAGCCAGCGACTGCCACAGGGGGGACAGCATGACACAGAGTTTACCAGACACAGCAGCTCTGAGGGGAGGGGAACTCCCTCCCTCTGTGTCTCTGTCCCTCCCCTCCTGCCACAAGCGGCCACTACCCCGCCTGCTCCGTCCTGTGGCAGCAGCTCCCGCCGGCAGCCAGAACCACGTGGAGCAGAGGCGGGCAGAGCCCATAGGGGCGGGTGGGCCCATGTCCTCCAAGCCCTGAGCTCCTCTCAGGGACCACAGGAAAGTAGGTCCTGACCCCTGGGTAGTGGGGGGGTCAGGTGGCAGAATGGGCCAGGACAACCAGGAACCAGGACGCCTGGGCTCAGGCCCCAGCCCTGCTGCCCACTGCCCTGGTCAGCTCTGCCTGGGCACTGAGACCATGACCCCGCCTCCTCAGGCTGCCGTGGGGGCAGAGCGCCCACAGGTTCAAGTTCTGGGACCACTGTCTGCCTCACGTGCTGCCGGAACCCACCCCCCGGATTGGCACCCCCAGCCCCCGCAGAAGCTGCAAGGCAAATGGGCAGAGGGCTGGCCTCCCCGCCAGGCCACGCCCCGCGTGGGAGAGAATCTCAGACCTGAAAACAGTGCAGTACGTAAAGGTCCGTTGGACTTCACCTGACTCTGAAATGTTGTGCTTTAAAAGACACCACTAAGAAAACAAAAAGATCAGATACCAACTGGGAGAGACGTTCGCAAGCCCTGTGTGCTGGAAAGCGCTCTGAGTACACACAGACCTCTGGGAGCTGCACCACCAGAGGACCAGGGACTCAGAAAGTCAGCAACGCTCTGAGCAGACGCTCTGGGAGAGGGCCCGCCCGCAGCCAACACCTCACTGGTCAGCAGGGACGCGTTCACAAACTCAAAAGACAGTGCCGGCTCGGGCAGGGACCCGGAGACCCAGGGCCCCACACGTCACCTGGCAGACAGGACTGTCAGAGTGGCAGTCACTCTGGACAGCAGGTGGCTTCTTTAAAAGTTAGACATGAAGTAGCCAACGAACCAGAAATTCCACCATTAGGAATCTGCCCCAAGGGACAGGAAAACACGTCCCAGGCAGACACACACGGGGGCCACAGCCCTGAACCAAAGGCAGTGGGGGAAGGACCTCCCGAGCCGCTCCCTCTGCAGCCCAGTTCAGCCTCCATCACTTCGAGGACTTCGTGTCCATGGTCAAGAAGCTGCAGCACTTTCTTACCATCGAAAACAAGGACTGAGTTACTGGGGCAGAGGAACAGAGAGGGGAGGGGTGCCCGGCACGGCCCCCAGAGCTGAGAGCCCCACCCAGGCGGCCTGCACGCTGGGCCCCGGCAGCTGCACCATGCGGCGGGGCCTCCCCCCGACAGCTGTTCCTGAGTCAAAGCGCATCTTTGTTTCCCACTCTTGGCAACTGTTGCTTTCTCTGAAGGACCAGCACAGACCAGCTGTCTGCCCGCCCGGGAAGGGTGGGTCCTCAGGCACGGGGCTCAGGGCAGGAGGGAAGCACAGACCCTGGGCTGGGAGGGTCCCTCCCTGGCCCTGCCGCCCCGCCTCCTCACCTGCCGCCTGCGCCCGAGGGCCATGAAAGGGGACTGGACGCAAACCGACAGGCAGGGCCCTGCTTAGGGCAGTCCTGGCTAGACCCCGGGTAGACGGGGTGCAGTGGAGTGGAGGATCACTCAGCCTTAAAAAGGGACGGACGTGCCCCCCACCATGGCCTGCACAAGCCTCAAGGGCCCCGTGCTGAGAGGAGCAGGCTGGGCACAGTGCGCACGCACTGTCCTACCCCACTCGTGTGAGGTACCCACGCTGCCAAGCTCACAGAGATGGCAGGTGGGGGGGACCGTGGGCCGGGGGAGGGTGGGGAGACTTCACGGGGACCAGTCTGAATGCGGGAAGAAAGCGTTCTGCAGACAGACGAGGTGACAGCAGCAGAGCAGCGTGACTGTGCTGACGCTCCCAAACGGGACACCCAGTCACAGCTAAACGGAGGGTTTTGCATTGTATTTGCTTTATCACAAGGAGACAGTTACGGGAAAAATGCCAACTTCTGCACGACAAGAGAACGTCATCCACGCCGGGACGGGTGACCCCAGAGGAAACGCTCATGCTTCTTGTTCGATCCTCAACGGCCTGACTCTGCTCGTTTGCAAATAACCCGTGAGAATTCAAGGGAAGAAGAAGACAAGCCAGCGAACCACCACGAGCAAAGGATGAGTCGGTGACGCGCAGCCCGACGCAGGTGACCACACGGCGTGAGGAGCGCACTGTCCACCCCGAAGGAGCCACTGAACTCACCCCCGCAGCTGACCGGCCACATAACGTGCAGCCCCCCGTCCCCATCCTGTCCCCGCACAAAGTGACCACATGGCCCCTGTTCGGAGGTTAGCAGTTCGGGAGGGTGGAGCGTCACCAGAGAGCAGGGGCCTCTGAGCACAGAGCCCAGACGGCAGGTCCGGCCACCGGGTGCAACCTCCCCTTGAGACGGACGAGTGAGGTTGGGGCAGCCACGCGCAGCCCACGTCGAGGGGCCACCCCCCGACACGTCTTTCCAGATGTGCAGCCAGCCCCTGCAGCCCGAGTGCACAGACCGCTGGGGAAGGAACAAGCACGTGTCCCCAGAGAATGTGCCAGAAACTGTCACCACAGGGAGATACCATGGATGGCCCTTCTGGTTGCTTCCTGAGCATTAAAAAATAAAACAAACCAAAAAAACACAAAAACCATGGCTCCCCACAGAGTGTGTGGCCCCGGCCCGAACTCAGCTCATCGGCACCCGCTCCCCGCACCACCCACACCTCAGCTTCCGGTGCAGGTGGGGAGCGTGTCCTCATGCTGAGGGCACCCGGAGACGCACACCACCACACTCCAGAGGTTTTCAAATGCTGCGACCCCAGGCCAGATCCCCGCAGGCTGCTCGATGGTGGCCCCAGGGTGGGGGAGCCCCAAATTCTTTCTCTCCTAACCCCACGGCCATGCACATCCTGTGGGCCTTGGTGAGCGAGTCCCGGGAACCCTACCACAACAGACTCCATCAACAAGCCTGGATGCATTGCCCAGGCCAGTCCAGTGCCGCCCATCCGGACCAGGGTGCAAATTCCCGCTTCTCCCAGGCCCAGCGGGGGGCCTTGAGCAGTGTGCTTCCTCACTGTGTGCCTCTCTGCCCAAGGGCACCAGGACGTCACTGGCCCACACCGTTCTAACATGAGGGCGGCACGAGACTGCAGGCTGGCTCTGCACACTCCAGGTGGGACAGGGCGGCAAACTCCAGCCTCCCACCCAACACGTGTCTAAACACCCAGGTTCACGTGGCCGCAGTCCGCGAACCCCGAGGTCTCTGCCCAGAGGGAGCCTGGCTTCGTCCAAAATGAAAATCCAATTCTCTGCATGTTCAAGCCATTAGGCACCTCCTCCATGCAGCCCTGTGCTTTCCAAACGCTAGCTGCCTTTTCTAGTCCTGCTGAAAGGGAAGCATCCGGCCCCCACACCGGAGCCCAGGGGGAGGGGGCAGCGGGCAGGGTGGCGAGGAGGCCGAGGCTGGCCCCCGGAGCTGCATGTGAACGCGCAGACAGCGTGTTTTTCCCATCACCTGGGGACCCGCGCCAATCTGTGGAAAAACAGGCTGCAAAGATATGCGGGTGCGAGGAAGAGAGGACAGACAACAGGAGACAGCTGCGCTGGGGCGGCGCTGCAGCCAGAGGCCTGTTTTAATTAGAGCTGCCGAGAGCCCGGCGGCTGCCAGGACAGCCACAGGGCGAGGCGCCCTCCCCACGCGCCGTCTGGCAGCCCGGTAATGAGGCCCCGGTGGAGGGCCCGGGGCACAGAGCGCTGCCACCCACCCCACGCGCTTCCTCCTAATCACCACACCCGGCTCCCGGGTGAGCACACTGGTCGCCAGGGCCCTGGCCCGGAGGGAGCTGAGTGAGCCCAAGGGCCCCCCAGGTCCCCCCACCAGGCCAAGGCCATGCCCTCAGGGCCAGGCCAGATTCACGGCACATCTCAGGGCTCCGGCACCCATGGGCCACCTTCCCCTGACCAGCGTCCCAGGAAGGACCTGTGTCTGCCTTTGCTCAGTAGCTGCACCTGCCGCCTCCCCAGCCACTCGCCTGGAGAAACTCACTTCGGCAGAAGGTTGTGCAGGGCCACCCAGGCACGAGGATGCCCCGCTCCAGCCCCAACTGGGACAGGTGCTGCCTGGCCGGGAGCGAGGGGCAAGGGGCGTCCCCTTTTTGGCCCCAGAAACCCTCTCCTGTGAAGGGAGGTAAGCGCAAGCTGGCCGCAGAGCCTCCCTGCTGGGTCCTGGGCCCCAGAACAGCCTGCTTGCCTTCCTCGGGCCCAGGGTGAAGCAGACGGTGACATAGGGGAGCGGCCTCCAGGACACTGCAGGCCCTTCCACACACAGCACTGAGGCCAGCTGTTGGGTCCAGGTGGATGACTGGGCCAGCGCCGGGGGAGCAGAGCGGCAGCTGGGAAGAGGCCCCCTGACCCCACCTCCCTGCTCAGCCAGAGGGTTTCCAGAGAGATGGTGGTGGTGATGGTGGTGATGGTGATGGTGGTGATGGTGATGAGGGTGATGATAATGGTGATGGTGGTGATGGTGGTGATGATGATGGTGATGATGTGCCCATGGACACGACTGCACTCCTTCCCCCTGAGCCCCCAACACGACAGAAGCCCCCCGAGCAGGGACCATCACTCTCCAGTGACTCTTGAGGACACTAAGGCTCAGATGATACCATCACACAACTTGCGAATTACATCACACAACTTGCGAATTACATCACACTACTGGCTCCTTCCCAAAGGCACTTTAACACGCCTGAAATCAGGTGGTGAGTGTGCGTGTGCATGTGAGCAATGCATGTGTGCCTGTGCTGAGTGCGTGTGCGGGTGTGTGTTTAAGGCCGCTCCAGCCCCACACTCAGCATTTAGGGCTCGCTTGTCCTCGCTCACTGCCATGGCCAAGCCGGCCGGAGCACGCGCCCCACAGTCTCAGACCGCCCGGACACCAGGGTCCCCACCCAGCCAGGGCGAGGCCTGGGTCACCACTCCGACCCTGCTTCCCCTCCACGCTGCCCACATCTGTCCTCACATGGACCCCAGAGACTCCTGGTGGGGCCCTGGCTTTGCCAAGACAGGTGGTGTGGCCTTGAGCCCAGGACAGCCCTCCTTACTTGCACAGGGGGAAACTGAGGCTCTGCACCACCCTCACGGGCCCAGAGAGAGCCTTCGATAAACACCGCCCAGGAGTGCGGCCATCCTGTGAGAGGAGGCATGGCACGGACGGTGTGCAGCCACCCAGAGCTGAGCTGCGTGAGCAACTCTTCACGAGGCGGCTCGAACCCAGTGCCACCTTCTCTCCACACCGAGTGTTGCCCCAGGAAGTGAGAACGGCCTGGAGGGAAGACGCCTGCACACATGGGAAGGAGCAACACGACCAGCCTGTGGCGCAGGTTCACTGTCTTCAACCTGAATCCAGCAGGGGGGCCACTAAGCAGAAAGGTGTACTTGGCCCCCAGTCCCCCACATGGGTTTATTTGCAAAGGAATGTCCTGGCGGGGATGCGGAGGCGGCGGCGGCAACAGCCTCAGTCCGGTGGGCCCGGCGCCCTGCCCACTTGGAGAGGACAGTGCTGCCCGAGCCAGACTGCAGCCGAGGCCAGACAGAGCGGCCTGGCCCGGCGGCGGGAAACCTGGGAAAAGCAGCTGGTTTGGAGGCCGCAGGGGACACGTCATGTGAAAGGTCGCGAGGCAGGCCCCTGCCCACTGCCTCCGGAACGGCTTCCTGGACTGTCGGCCTGTTTCTTTAGGGGCTGTGGCCAGAAAAAGGAGCCCGTGGGGGTTTCAGATGGAAAGTGAGCTTTCCTGTGTGCAAAACAAAGGACCTGGAGCACCACGCGGACAGATGAGAGCGTTCTTTCCACGCCGGCCTGGCCAAGAGGGATTTTCAAGCCCGCCATCTGCTTCCTCCACTTCTTGTCCACCTGGCTCGCCGAAAGAACAGTCCGAGTTCCGCAAATGTGAGGCCAAAGGCCCGGGACCCAGCGCACGCAGCCGGGTGCCGGAGACACAGTCTCACTCAGCTGACACTCGGACCAGGCAGGCCCTAACTAAGACTTTTTTACTGTACCAGCTAGTGCTCCGGGCTGGTGAGGGGTCAAGGAGTTTGCCTTAAACACGGCTTCCCCTGGAGGGAGGGACAGCTGGGCTCACAGGGAAGGGGGCCTGGCTGTAGGCTGCACGTGGAATGACCGTCCAACCCCACGCCTCCACTCCAGGTGTGTGCCCAGGACCACAGGCCCACAGCAGCAGATTCAAGTAACCAAGAGGCAGAAACAACCCCGGCGCAACCAACAGACAACGTCGATGAACCCGATGTGGTCCCCCTGTGCCACCACAGAGTGTCACCCCCCCCCCAGGGACTCAGGCACACACAGCACAGGTGGACCCTGGAGCCGTCCCACTCAGGGAAAGACGCAGGTCATGCACGTCACACACTGTGAGATTCCACTCCTAGGAAAATGCCAGAATGGGTAACCCCACGAAAACAGAAAAGGGTCACTGCACACCCAGGGCACACCCCCTCCATGAGCAGGCACCAACAGGCGACAACCGGGCTGAGCTGGGCCGGTCAGTCCCCCCTCACCGAGGGCCAGCCTCAGGGTGAAGAGTGGACCAGTGGCTGTGTGGCCACCGGCCACGGGCAGGAGCAGAGACCTCCGCCTGAGGGTGGGGGGCGTCCGTCTGCAGTAAGGGGGCCGGGCGCCCAGGGGGAGCAGCCCCGGGCAGTCTGCAGACAGCTGGCCGTCCACTCTGGGCCCGGCCACCTTTCGGGTTTGGAGCCATGTGGAGGCAGTGCCCACCCAACCCACACTCGAAAGTGATGTTCATCTCCAAGTGGAAACAGTCAGAACAGGTAAATGTCTGAGGACAGACAGAGGGCGGGAGCAGCTGGGCCAGCCCCCACTCGGACAGCTCAGCGCAGAGCAGGTGCAGCCAGCACTGGAAGACATGGGACAAGCCACCCACGGGGATCTGGGCAAAGATGGTGGCGGGGACCTTCCCCGGCCAGGCCTGCACATGGGGGCCACAGGTGGGGGCCTACAGTTGGGGGGCAGCTCTGGAGTGGGCGGCCCTTCACTCTCAGGAACCGCCTCTGCTCTGTGGCACTGCTGCCCCCCAGGCAGGTGGCACCGTGACCCAGGGCCGTGACCCAAGCGGCCCGAGAGGGGCTGTCAGCTCCGCGCCACTGCCCTCAGGTTCCTACCTCCTCTCGTTATCGTCCAGGTGAGCGAACAGCACATTCCTGGAGATGGCCTTGGCCAGTGCCGTCATGGTCTTATAGTCTTTGGGGATGACCTGTGGGGACAGCAGCAGTCAGTCTTGTGGGTGCCCCGAGGGCCAGTGGCTCAACCCCGCAAAACTGTGACAGGCCCCGAATTGGCCGTGGGGCTGTCAGCTGGTTGCTGGCCGGCGATGGTGAAGACGAGAGCTTGCAATGTCAGTTTAATAAACAAACCAGAACGAACAGAACAGAGCCCCGGGATGGCCCAGAAGTGGGGTCTTGGTGGACCGGCTCCAAGGGCCTCAGAACATCAGCAGACGCCAGAGGAGCTCCGGTGCCCAGGGCTATCATGTCGTTGCTGATTTCATTCTTTCACTGGTTTTTAATGCAGCAGATGCTTGTTTAAATATTTGAAAAACAAAAAAAGAGACCAGCTGACCTGTGCTTGGGGCCACACGGACCTCCCTGCTCTGGAGGAGGAGAAAGGGGCGGTGGGAATGGTGTCAGGTGGGGGGGGGCTAGACCCCCGTTGGCCAAGCCACTGCACAGGGTGAGGGAAAATGTCCCCACTGGAGACTGGGCTCTTGTCCAGCGAGCCACACACGGAACAATGCAAAGACCTGGCACCTCAAATGCTGTGGATTCTCCCTTAAGGGACCCGAGCGGAAGGCCGGACGAGCCACCGCAGAGCCCCCTCTGTGAGCTCAGCCACCTGGACCCTCTGCCGGGCTGGAGGCGGCAACGGAATCCCAGGTGCATGTGCGCACCACTTTTAGGGACTCGGAACACCCCTCCGCCCGCAGCCCAAAGCCTGACACCTGTCCCTTCCCTGAGCCTGGTGGGGTCACAGGCAGCCCTGGGCTCAGAGGTGCCAATAGGCACCACCACCAGCAACCTCGACCCCCGGCTGCCCGCCCCGGCCCCAGGCCCTGGACCCACCTTCCGGACGTAGGACACAGCATCCTCCTCTGTGTACACCTCGGCGCTCACGCCCCCACGGCGGCAGCGGGCTTTCACCACGGGGTTTGGCAGCGTCGGGGAGGCCTCCTCATCATGCGAGTCGGACTGGGAGGCTGACTTCTGAGCCAAAATCTGTCTGTTCTCTTCCTGGGGGACGGGGTGGGGGGGCGGAGAGCAGAGTGGGTGAGACCATGGCCACCTCGGCCCAAGCCCCAGGGACTGACGGCACACCCAGCCAGGGGCTGGGAGCTCGGGGGCAGGGGGAGAGGATCGGGATGCACGGCCCCCACCCCATGACCCACCTGCCAAGTGCGTCCCTGGAGAGGCCAACATGGACTTCAAGGCCCATTTCAGCATCACCTCCAGCGAGAAGCCTTCTGATCCCCTCCCTCCCACCGCCAGCTAAACGTTTTCCGTCCTGCCTGTGACCCTGCCCCACCCAGGGGCGGAGCTGCAGCCCTGGGGGAAGGAATGACCAATGGCAAGAGTGGACCAGCGGACTGACGAAGGAGAATGAAGGACTGAACGAAGGAACGGAGTCAGAACAGGCGCTGGAGCCCCGGGACACGCGGGGCTTGGAGGTCGCGGCCACCAACCACGCACCACTGCAGCAGCTGCTGGGACTCAGAGCCGGGGACCACATGGCGGGGCCACAGGGCAGTGAGAAGGCGCCAGGCCTCGGCCACAGCTGCTGTGCTGTCCACATCCCCGCGGATGGCGCCACAGAGCTGGCGGCCCCTGAGTGGGCCTGGAGCTAAAGAAGCCAGGAGCAGGGCGCACAGACGCCTGAGGCTTTCATGAGCGGCTCCGCAGGTTCTGAAGGTTCGCAGACGCAGCTGCTTGGAAACCCAGAGATGATGCCGCAGGGCGGCCCGCAGTCCCCTGAGGCCACCAGAGGCCACCTCCTGGTCTCCCGGGGGAATCAGCAATGGCACCTGTCCTGGCCCAGGGACAGTTTTCCATCTTTGGCAGCAAAGGGTCAGCGTGGGCAGGGCGCAGGCGGCTCCACACTGCAGGTCTGGGCGCAGCGGTGACTGTGTTTTCTGGGTGGCGTCCGGACCCTGCCCCCTCTCAGGGTTCCAGCGAAACCTCATGCTTTGCTGGCCCCCTTCCCGCCTGCCGTTTCCAGGCGGATGACTTGACTAAGCGGCAGGGGGCGGGGTGGGGGACTCTCCACAACCACCGCGTGGGAACCGCGTGGGAACCGCGTGGGAACCGCATGGGAACCGCATGGGAACTGCGCGTTCTCCGAAAGCACGAGGCCAGCGTCTGCTCTGGCCCAGGCCGCACGGCCCCAGGGATGTCCCCATGGACACCCTGGCCCATGAATGGCGGTCACTGTCTTCTGACCACATTTTTCCCACACAAGGAGGGTGGACGCAGACCTCCAGCAAAGGAAGGAAATGAGGCCGTGTCCTAGTGAGGACACAGCTGCCCTGTCTCTACTCAAGGGGGTTTCTAGGGGCAGCTAATCACGCAGCCGAGCACCCCAGATGTGAGGCCCATGGAACGCCCCTGGGAGGAGGTGTCTGCGCAGCCGAAGACCTGGGTCCACGTGGGGTGACGGTCGCCAGCCCCACCTGGGAATCACCTCCTCTGGTGGCCGCAGGTCAAACAGAAAACTGAGGGCTGCAGGCCCAGGGGAAACTGAGGCCCAGGAAGGGCAAAGGACGGTGGCTGGCAGGCACCTGGCAGGTGTTCATGTCGAATGGATGAACTAATGAATAAAACCTTTTTGGGGAACAACTGCCACTATATACCTAGGGACACCCTGAGCCCAAATTCTACTTCTTAAAAAACAGCCTAGGGGCCCTGGCTGGTGTAGCTCAGTGGATTGAGCACGGGCCTGCGAACCAGAGGATCGTGGTTCGATTCCCAGTCAGGGCACATGCCTAGGTTGTAGGCCAGTTCCCAGCAGGGGACCTACGAGAGGCAACCATACATTGATATTCTCTCCCTCTCTCCTTCCCTTCCCCTTTAAAGATAAATAAATAAAACCTTTATAAAAAAAAAAAAAGCCTAAGGGACAGTGAGATGACGCATGAAGAGATACCTAAACCAAACGTTCTCTGCAGTGTTTAAAAAGATTTTTCATCCCACGAGCAACAGTAAGAAATTGCATAAATCAGTTTAGAGACATCTGTGTAACAGACCACTCAGCACCATCAACTCGTGGCTTTAATGACAATCAGCCATCATGTCAGTGACCATTAATATTAGGTTTAAAGAGCCAGAAAGCAGGGCCCAGAACTGCAGGCACAAATCATCAAGAGAACGAAAAGACAAGCCACACACCGAGAGAGCGTCTGGGAGAGGCGCCTCCGAGGATGCATGTGCAGGGCGTCCGAAACCTTCCAAACCCGACAGTGAGAAAACCAGCATCCCAGCTGGACAAAGGCCTGGCCAGACCACGCCCCCAGGGGTACACGGGACAGCAGACAAGCACGTGAGGAGACACTCCTCCTCCCGCGTCACCAGGGCGCTCACTCACTGCCGGTGGGGGGTGCAGGCGGGCAGCCCCTCCGAGGGCGGCCGTCCATTTCTCACAAAACTAAGCAGACTTTCACCGTGGGGTCCACGGGTCCCACTCTTTGATGTTTACCCACAAGGTGTGAGAACTCACGTCCCCGCAGAAACCTGCCCACAGGTGTTTCCTTCAGCTTTATCCACGCCTGGATGCAGCAGGCGGTGGGCAAGCTCCGCAGCCCGGCCTGCAGGGGGCGCCCTTCAGCCCTGAAGGGAACTGACCTCTCAGCCACCACCAGATCCGAGGGACCCCCAGTGCATGTGACTCGGTGATGAAAACCAGGGTGACGAGGCTGCATGACTCCAAGTGTGTGACGTTCTGGAAGAGGCAACACTGTGAGGATTACAGACAGATCCTGGGTGGCCAGGGGCTGCGGGGCGGGGAGAGGGGAGGAACAGACGGAGCTCCAGGGGCTGTAGGGCTGGAGAACTAATCTATCGGGTCGGCTAGAAAGTCTGCATGGGTTTTCCATGAAGTAGAAGACACGTTTTTCATTTCCACCAATAACTTTATGGACTTGGATATTTCAAGTTTGTCGCCCGTGTGGTAGAACGTCAATTGTTCTCAACAAACGTCTCCGTTTGATCGCTGTCGACTTCAGCTGGTCTACCTGACCCTAGAGCAGCTTCCGTGCTCCGGTACAGATTTCTCCAGCGACGAATCTCCAGCCCGAAACTTCACAAACCACTTCTGACACGTTTGCTCAGTCACACCACCTTCTCCACACACTGCACAAATCTCTTTTCGCATTTCAGTGGCATCTTTACCTTTCTTGAAATAATAAAACATAATATACCCAACATGCTGCATATTTTCTTCCACCTTCGACATTAAAACGGCTGCACAAAAACTCATCAATGTTGATGTTTTATTTTAAATTCACGCTGATGTGACAGCTGTCACAATACAGTCTAACAAAATTGTTTTGAATGAAGTTAAAGACATGTAAGCTCCGCGGGAGCCATCATACCAACTTTTTGGTGCACCCAACCTTCAATACTTTGATGACAGGTGTGTGACATTGTGTATCTGCCCAAACCCACAGAACTGTACAGTTGCAGAGTGAAGCTTGATGTCACCTCGCCAGTTAGTAGCAATTCGTCACCATTTGTAACCACTGCCCCACATGAATGCAAAGCGCTTCCAGTCAGGAAGCCGGGGAAAGCAACAGGGGAACTCCCCTTTACGCTCAACTTGTCTGTAAACCTGAAACTGCTCTAGAAAGTAACGTCTGTCAATGTTCTTTTAAAAGCATCACTTAGGTCCTGGCGGGTGTGGCTCAGTGGTTGGAGCACCAGCCTGCAAACCAAAGGGTCCGTGGTTCGATTCCCAGCCGGGGCACATGCCTGAGTTGCAGGCCAGGTCCCCAGCAGGGGGTGCATGGGAGGCCACCGCACATTGATGTTTCTTTTCCTTCTCTTTCTCCCTTCCTCCCTCTCGAAAAATAAATCAATAAAATCTTTTTATAAAGCATGTTTAAAGATTCATATCAATAGATAAATATAATCACGTAGGATAAGAAGTTAAATAGAGCGCAGCATACGCAAAGTAGCTCATAATACTGAGATAACGATGGAGGGTGCCAGGTGCACCCTGGGAATTTGGGGGACGGTTTAGGAAGTGCATGAGTGTCACCATGATGCTGCACACCTGAACCTAACACAACACGATGCTGGATGTAGATTATGATTGAAAACTAAAACTTAAAGAAAATGAAACGAGTCCATGCACAACATACATGGCGGACCTGCACGTGGAAAGCGTATTTTTTCTAGCATCGGTGAAAGAAACCAAAGACCTGATTAAACGGAGAGGTGGCCCGAGTTCCCAGGCTGGAACGTGGCCTGCAGTCGAGCCACCTGCCTCCCCGGACGGACTTGCACCTTCGGTGCCTCCTGACCTGAACCCCAGGAGCACTGCCCGGTCGCTGCCAGTGGGGCCTCTCTGGCCCAGCCCAGGGAGGCAGAGAAATGGCAATGGGCAGAACAGGAGCACAGATGGAAAACACCTCGCTAACTCGGATACTCGCTACAGGACACAGTCATCAGACGGCGGACGTCACCACAGGGCGAGGCCCCCGGCGGAACAGCAAGGCCAGACCCAGACACTCAGTCCTGTGGCTGGTTAATGGCTGGCGAAGGTGTGCCCTGATGTGGGGGAGAGCTGTACACGCAGCCTCAGCACAGAAGCATGGGCTGTCCCCACCCACTGACACACGGGACCTCAACTGCAGCAACCGTGCTCTGCGAAAGGTGTCGCTCAGAGAAGGAAGAGACAAGCTACGAACGAGAAGACATCGGCGCGTCCAGTATCTTGGAGAGAACCTGAGTCCCCGTGTTCGAGGGCACCCGTTTGAGATGCAGAGAGCCCTGAAACCCAGCGGCAAGGAAACGACCTCGTAAAAGTGGACAGACACTTCTCCAAAGACCTGCCAATGGCAAATAAGGACATGGACAGGTACCGGCCCAACCTCGGTATCCCCAGAAAATGCAAACTGACTCCCGCTGAGGCTGCGCGACGCCCACCGGCAGGGCGCTGCCCTGGGCGGTGTTGCCCCCACGCCACACCACAGAGGTGGGACTCGCACACACCTGGGCCCTAAATTTTAACCTGCAAAGGTCAGGCAGTGGGGTCCCTAGGCCCACTCGGAGCCCCAGCTGTCTCCAAGGTCAGCGGAGGGAAGAGAACTCAGTGTGGCATCTGGTCACACTGAAGCCACATCCACATTCCTGTGCGTAAGACTCTTCCCAAAAACCCCAAAGGACGAGCACAAGGGGGGCTCGAGAGGAAGCGGGCAGGGGTGGGGGAGAGAAGTTTCTTTCCCACTCTGCTCTTAAGTGGTTAGTGCTGGACTTTGCCGCACGAGGCACGGCCACTGTTCCCGGTAAAAACGACGAGCAATCCTAACATTCTGATTCCTGCTCCATTTCAACTATGCACGGCACCGCCTACTGCCCGTCCATGACCTCATCACCCCCACCTGGACCTCCCCGGGGGCTGCCGTGGACCTGGGAGCTCCGTGCCCTAAGTAGTGGTGGGACAGACAGAGGAATGGACAGACAGACAAATGAACAGACAGACAGAATGCTCCACTACAGTTTCCCTGCCAGACCCTCGGGAGTTCAATAAACCTGATTTATGCCTCCATCTGCCATCCACGGGCATGTGCCGAACCCCGAGACGGAGTTGCGGACCCATCAGGGCCCAGCGCGGCCCTTGGCCTCCGGGAACAGTGACATGAGAGGCACACGACCCGCTCCCAGCAAAGCCTCCCAGAGGCCGGCCCAGTTCTCCCGGCTAGGTGTGTCTGCCACTCCCGAAGGCGAACGCCACATGGCTTGTCTGTCTCACTAGGGACCAGGGAGTCGGCCCTGGATCACGGGTCGTCTGACCGGACAACAGGGGCAAACCTGCTGCCCGGCCCACGTTTGGGAGCAGGTGTGGCGCCCACAGGGAGGGGCTGACACGGCCGTCGCAGAAGCCACTGCCGGCCAGGACTTGGGGAGGCAGTGAGAGTCGGCCACCCAGGACACCGCGAGCTCAGGCGCCGGACCCAGTGCCTGCCCGGGACACCTACACGCAGCCTCTGTTTCCCCTCCGACCGTGTCCTTCTCTCCAAGGCGTCTGTGAAGGAAAAACCAGCCGAGAGCCGTCAAACGGCAGCAGAGGGAAAGTGGGAATTACGGCGGGTCCCCGGGAGGGAGTATGCCATGGCCACAGGATGCCGTAAAAATGCCACGAAGTGGATGGAGAGCCATGTGAACGCCACCGAAATGGACACTTAACAGGGGTCAAGGTGGTGCACTTCGTGTTATGTGTGTGTTACCACAGTAAAATGGGACTGGGAAGAGAAAGCAAACAAAATGCAGGTGCGCTACAGTTATCCACAGCCCTGGGGCGGGGGTGGGGGGGTGCAAAGCAGGAGAGTTCTCAGGAGACAGAGGGCTGGCCGCAGGGAGGGCGGCGGTGTGTGTTGTAACACAGGGACCTTTCCCCCCGGCACCAAAAGGCTCCATTAGAAGGACGACAGCGTTGTCCTTAAGGTCGTGTCCCAGGCTGTGGCTCCCAGACACGCACACGATACTTTACCCCCTTGAGCTCCGCCTCAGAAAAACTGGCCCAAGACGACGCCCACACTCACCGAGGCCTGTGCGCCGGGTGCCGAGGTCAGCAGGCCAGGGCAGCGCCCGGGGAGCCGGGCCATCCCGCTGGTCCGTGTGGCCTCCTCGCACCTTCCTGCCTGGACACGGCTTCCGGCCTGGCTCTCCACCACCCCGCGTCCAGCTTCCGGGAGGAAAGCCCATTTCCTGGCCCCTTATCACCACACAGCCGGCTGGCGGGGCCCTCACAGTGGATAGACGCCTGTGGTGCAGGACCCTCGGGCCGTTAGATTTGAGGTTCGCCGGTCATTTGAGAGTCCACTGCAAACTGGACGCGCCCACCGACAAAGCACACGGACGACTTCGGAGGCTTCACAAAGCCCACCTTGCCCCCCAAAGCCTGTGCTCGTCAGCTCTTACAGGAGAGAGACGAGAACAGCCTGTGGTCTGAGCCTGACACCCGACGGGGTCAGACGTTCTCTCCAGCTGAGAGGTAATGGCCGCGTCACCACTGCCCAGTCCCGGTGTCCCCATGGGCAGTGGCTACGCTCAGTGTAGGCCTCCCACACCCCCTGCCCACACTGGGAAGGCAGTGGCCAGGGTGGAACTGTGTCCCCGGGAACAGGCCTGGGTGGAGCCCCGGCCTCAGCACCGCAGCACCCGACCGTGTTTGCAGCCGGGGTCTTGACATCGGAATCAAGTTAGTGTAAGGGCGTCAGGGGCCCTAATCCAGGGTGACTGTGTCCCTACAAAAGGGACCTGCGATGCAGGCAGACAGGTGATGCACCTAGGAGTCCAGGATGCCACAGACCACCAGACTCGAGGAGACAGTGGCGCCACCGTGACCTCGGCCCCAACCACCAGCACCGAGGACGTTGCTGCTGTGGAAGCCCCAAGTCTATGCAGTCCCAGCGAACTGGCCCAGCTGCCACAGTGACCAAGATCTAGAACTCGAGGCCTCATCAGGTCTTTCCCTCCCAGAGGAGCAGCAGGAACAGCTCGGTTTGAAGCAAGACTGCAAACACCAGCTGTGCCCAGGCCGCCCCACCAAGGTCCTGACCTGCCCCAGGCAGGGGACAGGCCACCTCCCAAGGCACGCAGGGCCACTAGCTGCCCAGCCTCAGTCCCCACCCCGGCCTCTCCCCTGAGCCCCAAACCCACAGCCTTCTGGATAGCGCCCACCTCCATGTCTAAGGCTGAACTCTCAATTTTTCCGTCCGACCCTGCCTGGTCCCACAGTCCCCTTCTTGGCAAGCAGCACCCCACTCCCTTGAGGGCCCAGACCCAACTGCAGGAGTCTCACGCTGGGCGCCTCTCCTCACCCCACACCCAGTCCATCCCCAAGACCTGCAGTGTGCCCCCAGAGCCACTGAAAATGCCCTGGGTGCAGGGTGCCCCCAGCCGGCACCTCCTCCCAGGTCTGGCCTGGACCTGCCATGGCCTCTTGCCAGGGTGCCCCGCCCTGGATGGCCAGGAAGTCGCAGCCTATGAGACAAGCCTCGTGGCAGGGCCAACCAGAGACAAGCCCAGTGAAGTAGCTCTAGTCACAGCCAAGCTGTGGTTTGAGAAGCTTAAGAACAGCCCTGATCCATGTGGCTCAGTGGCTTGGGTGTCATCCCACAAACCTAGAGGTTCTGGGTTCAATTCCCAGTCAGGGCACATGCCTGGGTTATGGGCTAAGTCCCCAGTAGGGGGTGTGCAAGAGGCAACCAATTGATGTTTCTCTTGCACATCCATACTTCTCTCCCTTTCTTCCCCTCTTTCCAAAAATAAATAACAAATAAATCATTTTTTAAAAAGAGACAGAAGGTTAAAGACACACCTGCCTGATTCTCCCTCCCCAAACACGAGGGAGCCAGCAACCCCCCATGCCCTGTCCTCTGTGGCCCTGCTCGGGGACCACGGCTCCTCCCGAAGGGGCCTCAGCAGTAACCACAGTGGACCGAGGCCACAGGACCATTTCCATCCACCCACTGGAGAACAGCTTTTTAAGTTAAAGCAGCCACAGCAGCTCTGCCTGGGCTCCGTGGGGGCCGCAGCCCCTCCCACCAGAAGCACCAGCAGCTCCGCTACTGAAAGGCCCCGCCGAGGACGAGGGGAAAGAAATGTGCACACAAGTGTCAGCGAGGCGCCCAACTGCCCACGCGTGCAGGGGGGCGACCAGAGCACCGCGAAGCCTGTGTGACCGCCCCGCCGGGGCGGGCAATGGACACAGGCGCGGCAGCGGGGGAAGGGACGGCGACAGCAGAGTTTTGTTTCTTCTTTCTATTCCTGCACGTTTAAAATTTTCCTTAAAAGGCACACGTCGTTCTAAGATGTTTTTCAACAGGTTGCTCTAGAGGGAATTGCCTCGTTTCCTGGACCAGGCTCTGTGCCCGAGGGAGGCCCCTGGGCGAAGGGGAACAGCGCAGGGCCGGCCTCAGGGACTCAGAGGGGCTTACAGCAGACCTGAGCCTGAGCTGGGTTCCATCCTGTCCCCATTAGACAGGGACAGGGACAGCTAAGTGGTGACGGACAGGCCATCACCCTTAGGTGGCACCGGAGAGCTCAGGGCAGCGAGCTGCATGACGGAGGTCAGGGCACGTGTCCTGGCCCTGCTCCCGACTGTCCTCCCGCCGGGGACCAGCAGGGCGTCTCCCTCCTCAGAAGTGGGGAGCAGGCCTGGGCCTCTGCCTCCCCACCGCACGTCTGGGGGGCATCTCCCAGGAATGCAGGTTAACAGGGCTCCCCTACATCACACTCGGATGGAGCCATTTTCTTCCCCCCAATGCCACCGGCGTCCATGCCCGACCAGGTCCCCCTCTGTCCCTGGCGGTGAAACTATCAGAGGACCTGTGAGCTCCCCGCACCGTGAGCCGCCCCGCAAATGTGAAACGACAGCGGGCGGGCCACACTGCCCAGAGAAGGATGAGGAGCAGTGAGGGGCGCAGGAAGCGGCGGCCCACTGACCTTCTCCAGCTTCTCGAAGTGCTCGCGCAGGAAGCGCATGGGGCGCTCGGGCTTGGCGACGCACAGGTGCACGATGCAGTCCTTCAGCACCTGCTGGACGCTGTGCCTCTGGACGTACAGCTCGCAGCCGCGCAGGCTCTCGTCCTCCTCCAGCGGGTGGGCTGGCGGCGAGGCCATGGTGCCCTGCGTCCTGCCGAGGAAAACACCCGGGGCCTCAGCGCCGGCGGCCGGAGCCCCCGACCTGAAAGCGCACGCAGCTTACACGTGTCCTGAGCCTGGTCGACGTGGTCAAAAACAGTGACCAGCACGACGTGGTCCACACACTTTATTTTGCGCCGCCGGAGGTCTGGCTGAATTGTCACCAGAAGGCCAGGCCTCACTTCTAGAGAGATCCCTGTGGGGGCCTAGGGGGACCCTGGGTCACGTGCAGGGCTGAGAATGCCCCTGCGTGTCCGGCCGCAGCTAGGCGGGCCCACCTGCGTCCACCTCCCCCCTTTGTACGGGCAGCTGCGTGATAGGTAAATAGAGTCCGCTGGCCGGACCGCCTGGGGGTCCCTCTGCGAGATCTCGGGGAATGGGAGGTGGAGGGGGCCTGTCACAGGGCTTGGTGGAGCGGGACGCTTATTTGAAAAAGAAAAAGGAAAACAATCGCGACCAGGCTGAGGGGCTTCTGGAAGAAGGGACCCTGGAAGACAAAGGCGGCGGTTCTCAGCCTGGCGGTTTCAGACCCGGGCGCAACGACCAGCCGGGAACTGGCCGCATCCGCGGCGGGGACTCAGGCCCGCCCCCGCCCCCAGGCCTCCTCACCACCTCCCCAGCCTCCGCGCTCCCACCCAAGGCCCGCACCTCCTCTCTGCTCCTCCTCCCCGCCCTCCTTCCCGGTGCCTCTGAGCCCCTCCCCAGGCTCCGCAGACCCTGGTCCAGGCACCGGGGCAGGGGCTCCCCAAAGACCCACGTTTCCCAGAGCCTCCCAGCCGCCGAGGCTCCCAGCTCCAGGCAGTCCGGATGCCGGCGCACACCCTACCCCAGACCCGCTTACCTGGGTGCGCTGTGCCCGAGGCTGGAGGCGGCTGCGCGGGGACGCGAGGACGCGGGACGAGGGGAGGGTGAGCGGTCCCCGCACTGCAGCAGCACCGCCTTCCTTCCGCCAGCCCGTCTCGGCGCCAGCTCCCCCCACCCCCATCACAGGACTCCTGCCACCGCTCCCCGCCCGCACCCAGGTCTGTCTCCCCCGCTCCAGCTTCCCACCTTATCTCCCCAAGGACCAGCCTCTTCCTCCCCGCTCGGCATTCGGGGGCGTATTACACAGAGCCCGGCCAGACCTCCAGAGCCGTGGGCAACCAGGCCAGGACCACCGCCCTGCCCTCTGCTGCCCGCAGACCCTGTGCGTGCCCGCCCTGCCCTACCTGGCTGCAGCCCTGGGGCCCGGAGGTGCCGGCAGTGCAGCCCCCAGTGAGAAGCCCCCAGGACTGTATGAGACCAGCGTTGTCTAGGGCGCAGCCTCGGGGTTTTTCACTGTAGGCCTGGGATGTGAAATTTCACAGAGTTTGCCACATAATGCCCAAGTCCGCTTTAATGAAGCATCACCCTGGCAAGGGTTTGGGGGACGTGCTCCCCACGGTGGCCACCAAGAAATTGGGGTGCTCAGGTGTGCTCAGAAGCAGGTGCTCCCAGCCCTGCCGGCGGCCCTCAGAGGAACCAGGTGGCCAGGCCTGGACCCCAGACCCACAGGCATGGGAGAGCCTGGGTGTGTGGCTTTAAGTCACCAGGTCTGTGGGAGTTTGTTAGGCAGCAGCTGATGAATAATTCATGGGGGAAGCAAGAAGAAGAGGCCCAGCTTCGCGGCTGGGCTGCCAAACGTTTGGGAAGGCAGCTGCAGGGCTCCCATTCCCACCGGACCACCGGTCCCCCAGTGGGCTGGGGCTGGGAGGCGGGGCTCTGGGGTGCGGCCCTCATGAATGGCATTAGTGTCCTTACAAGAGACCCCAGGAATTTCCCGCTTCCCTTCCACCACTTGAGGACACAGCAAGGAGGATCCGTCTAGGACCCAGGCAGGGGCCTCACCAGCCTGGAACCCGCAGCACCCAGTCTCTCTGGCCTGCAGCCTCGGTCTGGGAGACAACTGTCCGTTCTGTACGAGCCCCCGGGCTGCAGCCCGAGTGGACTCAGGCAGAAGGGAGCGGGCAGTACAGAACGCCACACGTGAACTATATGGTAAAGATAAAGATTAGCCCTGACCAGGGTGGCGCAGAGTGGTTGGTGTCGTCCTGCAAAGTGAAAGGTCGCCAGTTTGATTCCTGCTCAGGGCACAGGCCTGGGTGGCGGGTTGAGCCCCCAGTCAGGGTGCGTGCGAGAGGCAGCCAATCGATCTTTCTCTCTCACATTGATGATTCTCTCACATCTCCCCGTCCCTACCACTCTCTCTAAAATCAAAAGTAAAATAAAAGTAAAAATATTATGAAGGAACAGACATTTAGGGATCAGAACAGAGAGTCCACAAATAAATCCCAATATTGACAGGGATTTTCTTTTGACAAAAGCAGCATCGGAGGGGACAGTGGTAACTAAACCACAGTTTGCTGAGAATCCAGAAGATGGTGAGGAGAGAGTCAAGTTGAATCTGTGTGGCTCTTTGTACAGATGAATTGAGATTTCAATACAAATGCTGACACTGTAAATTCAATAAAAGCTGGGAAAATGTTGTACAGTCTTGGGGCAGAGGACACCTTTCTAAGCATGACACAAAATCCAGGAACCAGAAAAATGTAGAACTTGGCATTTTCAGCTACGTAACAGTGAACATTTTCTGCCTTAAGAAATCCATTCAAAAGGCAAACGAACTCTATTGACAATACCCATCACAAAGGGCTGCTAGCTCCCTCAGCACGGAGACACCCAACCTCACTCGCAACGAGGACACTGCAGGCTAAACCCACACACTGACACTATCTTCTACTTGTCAGATGAGCGAAGCCCCCAAGTCTGAGACTGCTGTGTGGCCGAGGTGTGGGAGACGGGGCCCCCCAAACGCACCGGCGATGGGGGGCGGAACACAGACGGGCGTGGAGTGCGACCTGGGAGAATCTTCTCAAACGCTGAAATGCACGTGTCACCTGAGCTGGCAGTTCCACTTGGGTTCGTTCATCAATAATTGTTTATCTTTGGGGGTTTTGTTTTTTACATGTATTTTATTGATTATGCTATTACGGTTGTCCCATTTCCCCCTCTTTTTCCCCCTCTTTTTCCCCCTCTGCCCTGCACCCACCACCCCCGTATTGCCCCTCTTAGTTCATGTCCATGAGTCGTACTTATGAGTTCTTTGGCTTCTCCATTTCCTACACTGTTCTTAACCTTCCCGTTTTCTACCTACCATCTATACTACTTATTCTCTGTACCTCCCCCTGCCCCTCCCCTCCCCACTGATAATCCTCCATGCGATCTGTTTCTGTGGTTCTGGCTCTAGTTGTTTCCTTAGTTTATTTTTGTTTTGTTTTTTTAAGGAATGAATTTTTTAAAGGTTTTATTTATTTATCTTTAGAGGGTAAGGGGAGAGAGGGAGAGAAATATCAGTGTGTGGTTGCCCCTTGCACACCCCTCTCCAAGGACCCAGCCCGCAACCCAGGCATGTGCCCTGACTGGGAATCGAACTGGCAACCCTTTGGTTCACAGGCCGATGCTCAATCTACTAAGCCCCACCAGCCAGGGCATTTTTTAAAAAATTCTTGTTCCCTCATTCTGTTCTGCTTAAATGTTTATTTCTTCCTTCTGCTCCAAATTGTTGATTTGAGTTCTGGTTTTCCTCCCATCACTATTGGTTCCTTGTACATTTTTCTTTATTTCACTTTTTATAGCCTTCACTTTTTCCTCTATTTTGTGACCATACTTAACCAGTTCTGTGAGCATCCCAATTACCAGTGTTTTGAACTGTGTGTCTGATAGGTTGACCGTCAATTAGTTGTATTTTTTCTGAAGCTTTGCTCTATTCTTTCATTCGGACCAATTTTTTTTTGTCTTGGCGTGCCTGTTATATAGTAAGGGGTGGAGCCTTAGGTGTTCACCAGGGTGGGGCAACCCACTTCGCTGGGTTGTGACACTGTACAAGGGGGAGGGGTTGGGGAGGGGTCAGAGAGGGAACAGTACTGCTTGCTCAGCTTTCTGCTGGCTTTCAGTCCTCTCCCCCACTTCCCACAAACAAATTGGGCCCTTCTGGTGCTAATTCACAAGTGGGTCGGTTTGGGTGCATTTTAGGACCCTGTGGGTCTCCCCAGTGAACTCTCCTGTGAGGCTGGGAGTTTCTCCTGCCGCCTCAACCCCCACAGGTGTTTTCAGTCAGAGGTTTTGGGTCTTTATTTCCTACTGGAACCCTGGATTGCAGATCTGTCTCTCTCCCCAGTTGTTCCTCCCAGCTTTTCCACAGGCAAATGTGGGACCACCCTGGTCCTCCAGCTGCTGCCTTGCCGAGAGTCCTCTCTACCCCTCCTACTGTCTGGATAAATGTTTAACTCCTTGGTTGTTGGACTTCTACACAGTTTGGTTTTCTGGCAGTTCTGGTTGTTTTTTGTTTTTAAATTTGTTGTCCTTCTTTTGGTTGTGCGAGGAGGCACAGTGTGCCTCCCTACGCCTCCATCTGGGCCCAAAGTATATTTATCAATGACTTGATCAAATGTCTCAGACCTCTTCACCATCCCTATGGCTCACATTTTCAAAAGGCAAGTCCAGGGACACACATGCTCAGCCAGCCAAGGGCCCAGCCACTGCCCACACCCTACTCCTCACAGCCGCCCCCTCAGATCACACCTCCAGCGTCTCCCCAGGAAGCCTGCCCCTCAGAGTCACAACTGCATCTGCCTGTGTGTCCCCTGATCACCTCTTTCCCCACCGGTCACCAGCAGCAGCAGACGGGACGGTGGCACCTGCTTTGGCGCACCGCTGAGTCCCGGGCTGCACGTGCCTCCCACGGTGTTTGCTAGACAGAACAGAGTCAAGCGAGTGTTACTTGCCAAAATCGTTTTATTGCATTGTTTAAACACTTCATACTACCCGGAACAGGATGGACATCCCCTCTTTTTAATCTATGCTCACCAGCTCTTTATTCCTCCTCTTCCTCTTCCTCGGAAGAGGAGGGGGCACATTCTCCACCCAGACACACACTCGGACAGAGCTGCCCCATCTGACAACTGCAGAGGTCTCCAAGTTCTGTGTCTGTGCTAAGATGCAAACCCAGCATCGCCACCATCACCACTAGTGTCCAGTCCTGTGGGATGGCAGAGACACATGCAGGCAACAGGGCCCGGGAGCAGCCTGGGCAGGAGAGACCCATCCTCTCTTCCAGGTCCTGCTCTCCACCTGCTGTCCCCAAACGTGCTTACCAGGGTCTGGCCTCTCCCACTTCAAAGCAGCTCTGGCAACTAGAATTTCCAGAAATGTATCTTCTCACTATTCAGGAAGCCTGAAGTCCGACATGGAGGTGTTGGCCCCCCTGAGGGTGGGTGTCAGGGACTCTTCCAAACCCCCGTCCTCGTGGTCGCCTGGTGCTCACCCTGCGTGGTGTCTGTCCCCGATGTCCCCCTTCGATAAGAACACTAGTCCCACTGCATGAGGGCCCGTCCTAACGACCTAGTTGGAACTTTTGGATATCAGCCCAGGCCCCATCTCTAACTAGGACCTCCTTTCCGGTCCTGCGGGTCAGGACTCTGAAACCGATGTGCACTTTGGGGATCGCAGTTCAGCCCCTGACACTCCCACCGCAGGGAGCCTCTTCACGGTCCATCGCCCGGTGAGTCCTGCAGACAGATCCATTTCCAAGGCCCGTCTCAGAAGGAAAACACAGGTAGCGCTTACTGGGGGCGACCCAAAGACACTCACAAAACATGAGGATCATCTATTGGCACCGCTACTGTACCAGACAAATGTCAGCAACAAAGAGAGGCCACGTTCAAAGTAAAGCTTCAGGGGACAGCGCTGTGCTGTTTGGAAACTCATTATACGCAGTGTCTCGGGCGCGAGGTGGAGGCTGCCTGGGCCGGGCTCGCCGCCCTCCGGGGGCCCGGGCGGCAATGCCCTGGCGCGGCGGGGTCTGGCGTTCGAGGACGCGCAGCAGGGCGGTGCAGCGGGCCTCGCGCGCGCCAGGCCACCTCCCCTAGTCGCGGGGCCGCGCCGGCGCCGGGGAACTTCGCGTCCTGTCCGCGCTCCCGGACGCCAATAAAGTTGCGTTCCGAGCCCACCGGAAGACGGGTCGTCATCCGCGACGCGCCGTCGTAAAAGCGCCGGTCTCCCAAGGCGACCGGTAACGCGGCGAAGATGGCGGCTCTGGTGGCGGCGGAGGCCGCGGCGCCCGCAGGCCCGGCAGAGCCGGCCGAAGCGGCGGAGCTGAGCCGAGCCCTGAGCCGCCTGCTGCCCGGACTGGAGGCCGACAGCAAGCTGGGCCGGCGGCGTGCGCTCGAGGCGCTGCAGCGCGCCCTGGAGGCGGCGCGGCCCGACGCGCCAGCCGCCGATCCCGCCGCCTTCCAGGGCCCCTGGGCCCGCTTGCTGCTGCCCCGGCTGCTACGCTGCCTGGCGGACCCGGCCGAGGGCTGCCGCGCGCTGGCCGCGCACCTGCTGGCCCTGGGCCTGCGGCGTGCTGCGCGGCCCCGCGACGCCCTGCCGCGCCTGCTTCCCGCGCTCGCCGCGCGCCTGGCAGGCCCCGATCCCGCGCGCCGCCCGCCGCCTGAGGCTTGCGAGGAGTTGCGTCTAGCGCTGGTGCAGCTGCTACGGCTGGCGGTGGACCTGGGCGGTGCAGCGCTCGCGCCCCACCTGGACGACGCGGTGCGCGCGCTGCGCTGCACGCTGCTCGACCCCTTCTCGGCCGTGCGTCGCGAGAGCTGCGAGTGCGCGGCGGTCCTGGCGCGCGCCACGCCAGGTGTCTGTTTCGCGGGGGAGAGGAGACAGGACTGCGGGCGGGGGTGGGAGGCGGATCTCGCCCACACACCTGTCTGGGCCGCCCCTGCTTGGTCCCCAACTGCAGTCCCTTCTTGGGCTTTCTTTCCTCCTAACGCTTTCACTTCTCACGGTTTTCAAAATGCGGAGCCCACTACTAAGTTCACGTGGGCCCGCCCCTCAACAGGGGACTAACCCAGATTCTGAAAGGACCACACTTGGACACACACTGCTCAGGCCTGTCCCTTCTTTTCATCCCCAGTTCTCTCTGGTGCCCACCTGCCCTCTGACTTACTGCCCTCTGGCCTGGACTGCTCTCCTGGCAAATGGAGGGAGCTCGATTTTCTCCTGCTTCCCACCCATCTCTTCTCCGTTATTTTAGAAACACTAATCTGACCCCGACTTGTCCCTTTCCCCAGCATCTGCCTCCCCAGTTAGTCCTGCTCATGGCATCAGGCTGGAGTAGGAAGTGGGAGGGGAGCACCTGCCCAGTCCTGCTGGGAAGGCTTTCAGGAAGAGAGAAGCCTTAGGGGGAACCTGGGGGAAGGGCGGTCAGGGGGGACCCAGCCTTGAGGAATAAGCTTGGCAGATAAGGAGTGAAGAGGAGGCCAGAGGGAAGAGGGCGGGGCAGGCGGGAGTAGAGTGTGGAATTAAGTGCCGCAGGGAGCCCTGGAGGGTGTGGAGGAGGGGCCTGTCCTAGGGTGCTGGCGGTGAGAGGTTGCAGAAGCCGCTGGGGACATAACTAGTCCAAATTTAGATGCTGTTGGCTTGGACTTAGGCAGGGCAGTCGGCTAACAGACAGGAAAATGGGCCCACCATTGTGAAGGGAGAGCCGGCAGGATCTCCTGTGGAATTCAGTGAGGGTTGAGAGAGAAGTAGACGAAGGAAGAATGGGGCGCTAGGTGGTGTTGTTTCCAGTGTGGATTCAAGTGGTATGGATTCCCAGGGAGCAGGGCATAGGATGGGCTGCAGAAGGCCGGTGGGGGTCACAGCTGTTAACGTCTTCCCCTCGGCCCTCCACCGCCTGTCCCTGGTTCTGCACAGCTGGGGCAGGGGGGCTGCTGCTCATGCTTCCTGGCCACAGTGGGTGTGCTCCCTCAGTGGACTGGGGGTTTCGGAAGGGAGGGGCCATCCGTGCTGTACCCCCAGCATGTGGCACGGTGCCCACTGCCCTCTGGGAGGACGGGCTCCTTGAGTGCTGAGTGAAGGGCTGTTTCTTCTGCTTAAAGCACCACCCCACCCACCACCACCCTGGGCCTGCCTGCCCGGGGTGAGGGCCTGTCCTCTGGAGCCTATCACCCTGGGCCGCAGGAGAGTGAGAATGTGCCCAAAGAGTCGCTGAAATAGCCATCTAGAGATGGGTCTCAAGTCAGGGCAGAGCGGCACAACTGGATGGTCAGCCTGGCCAGGCCAAGGACCCGCCCTAGTGCTGGGCATCTGCCTCTGGGCACAGCCAGAGGCTGGGGTGTGAACTGTGTTATCCTGGCTCGGCGTCCTCCTTTTGGTCAGCCTCCCCCTCAGGCCCTCCCCTTCCTTACCGTCAGTTGTGGCCATTTGGGTCACGTGCCCGCTCCTGTGTCGGTCCCCACACCGAGCCACAGGGACCTGGGTGGGGAAGAAGGAGGCCCCAGGGGCCATGGCCTGTCCTGGGTGCCCCGGAGTGGGCCGGGCGGAGGGGCCTGGGAGCAGCCCTGCTGACCGTGGCCTTCTCTGCCCTGCAGACCACTTCCACATGCAGTCGGAGTCTCTTGTCGGCCCCCTGATGCAGAGCATCTCCCACCAGCACTGGAAGGTCCGTGTGGCTGTCATCGAGGCCACCGGCACGGTGATCCAGTTTGGCAGTGGGAAGTCAGTGGATGACGTGCTTCCTCACTTTGCTCAGCGGCTCTTTGATGACGTCCCCCAGGTACTGGGAACTGCAGGGTGTGGGACTGTGACACCTCTCCCTCTTCTTTGTTAAGGTGTTCCCATGGCACCAGATGTCCTCGCCTTAGCCCCAGGGGCCCCGGCTCGCTTCTCTGGGACACTGGGTATAGGTGAGATGTCGTGACCCAGTGTTGTTGGAAAGAAACATCGATGTGTGGTTGCCTCTCACATGCCCCCTGTTGGGGACCTGGCCCGCAACCTGGGCCTGTGCCCTGGGTGGGAATCAAACCTTCGACCCTTGAGTTTGCAGGCTGGTGTTCAGTCCACTGAGCCACACTGGCCAGGACCATGTGTTGTTCTTCATCCCGGGGGGTGGAGGAGGACCCTTTCCTCCCAGGAGAAGAGTCTTGGCCTGCAGTTTGCAGAAGCGTCTTTGGTGAACCCCCACTGGGCAGACTTAGTGAGGAAGTCGCTGTGGCTGGGAGTCCGGGTCGGGGAGAAGCGGAGGGACTTGTTCCACTAGGCTTTGGGTCTTGCTGGCCTGCAGACAGATGCAGAGGGAGTGCTGACTTTCTTGTTGGCAGGAGCCATGTCAGAGGACATGTTGGCTTCTCACACATCACAAGGAGCAGGGGGAAGGCTGCCCCCACCCATGGAAGGAAACACGAAGGGGACCTGTGTGTGGGGGGGGGTGCTCCCAGGCAGGGGTCCCCCAGGAGGAAGGTGCCTTGTGGCCTCTGGGTGCTGGCAAGGCCCCACCCCTGGCAGTGGAGGAACTCTCAAAATAGTTCCATGTTAACATACAGATGTACCAGTGACCCTGAGAAACAGCCATGAGCAGCTCTCTGCACCTGGCGTGAATGCCGTGCTCCCTAAATAGCGTCCCTGTGAGGGCAGCACTCTATACTCGACCGACTGTGGAAAGTGTGAGTCACAGGCATGTGGCCCTGGCCCCAGCGTCGGGAGGGTCTGTGGCCATCTGAGAGCCGGGACACCACCAGATGGCTGTGTGCCCTTGAGGTCACTGTTCTGTTTTCCGTGGAGACAACGTTTCTGGAACTCCAGTGTATGACTCTTGCTACTTACTGTTCCAGGAGTGTTCTCGTGGTCGAAACTGTTCTCACTGACTCACAGCTTCTCCAAACTCGGCCTCCTGGGCTGCATGACCTCCAGTTCGCACCAGCAGGCCTGCCAGGAGGTCACTGGTTCCATGTGCGCTCCCCGCGCCGGGCAGGACCTGGGACGCTGCCACTCTCACAGATGGGGAGCGTGGGCCGTCCACTCCTGGTACTCTCCCCTGCAGCTTTGTCACCTGGTCTCCAGGACATGTCTGAGGACGTGGAAGGGGGGCACCGCGCTGGCTTTCTGGCCAGAGGATTGGTTCCCACACAGGAGGCTGCAGACACCTTCTAGCTTTGCAGTGCGAGGTTCTGAGGGTCAGGCCCACGCCCAGAGGACTCGGGCTGGGGCGTTGACCGTGGCCCCAGCCTTTCCTCTCCAGGCCTGAGATGGCCCGCGAGCTGAGCGAGTGCCCGAAGTGGCTGCGGGAAGGGGAGTGGGGCAGCCGTGCCCGTGCCCACACGCACCCCCGGCGCTGTCCTTTCCTGGCTGAGCCTGTGCTTTCTGCCCCTGGCAGGTGCGACAGGCGGTGACACGCGTGGTGGGGGGCTGGCTGCTGGACCTGCGGGACCGGTACTCCTTCTTCCACAAGCTCTTCCCCTTGCTGCTCAGCAGCCTCGACGACGAGATGCCGCACATCGCGTGAGTGTGACGCGCGTGTCCTAGTGCCGCTTGTCAGCGGCCTGCCCTTCCTGAGCCGTCACCAACATCAGCTGTGGCCTTTGCTCGGAGCCTCTCACGGAGCCACCTCGTGCCTCACCCCCTGCGGTCAGCGGGCTGTGAGAGCACAGGCCCAAACGGGGCTTGGGGCTCAGACGTGGCTCCCCTGGGTAAGCCCTGGGCCCCGTGTGCGCCCAGGCAGCTGTCGGTGAAGCCGTGAGACGCCCAGCAGGGCTCCTGGCAAGTTCTCAGGACGCTCTCAGCACCCGGCCCTCCCTAATGGGGTCTGTCTGTCCTGTTGGTCTGTCCTGCAGGGATGAGGCCGCCAGCCTCTGGGAGAAGGTGGGGCTTCAGTGGCAGAAGGAGAATGAGGAGGACCTCAAGGACAAGCTGGACTTCGCCTCTCCCCCTCCTGCCCATCACCCCTCTCCAGGTGCGCGGCCTCCCCCAGGACAGTGACACGGGGGGCAGCCAGGGAGAGCCTCTGTCCACGCAGGAAGCAGTGCCCGGCCCAGGCTGTGGCAGCCAAGGGCTGGGAGGCTCTGTGGGCAGGACGAGCATTCTCAGCCTCCCCGGTGGCCTGTGGTGTCCTCCACACCCTGGGCCAGCTCTGTCCTGAAGGGGCCTCTGCAGCGGTCTGAATGGCCACAACAGATGTGCCCCTGGCTCCCACGGAGACCCTGCCCAGGTGCGTCCCTAGTATGAGGACGTGGTCAGCTGGGAAGCACTGGCCGCTTCCCAGTGTGTGTGGCCAGAGTCAGCCCCTGCACACAGGTCTTGTGGCCTGTGTCCTTCTCTGGGGCAGGTACTGAGCAGTGGAGTGGTGGGCGCGGGGCTGGCGTGTGCGCGCGTGCGTGTGTGTGTGTGTGTGTGTGTGTGTGCACGGACTCACAGGCTATCCCAGGCACTGCGGCCGGTGGCAGGTGAGGTGTGTCGCCTCCTTGTGGGTGTGTGGCAGGCTGAGTGGCGGGCGTGGCCTGTGACGCCCTCGCAGGGCGCTGAGCGTCTCTCCGTGGGCTTGCTTCACACGCTGCACACAGGCTGCCTTCGGTCCAGCCCGGTGCTCCGTCCCTGTTCCGAGTCAGGTCAGCCCGTCTCCTGCCGAGGGGTGTCAAGGCTGCCGTGCACATGCTGGGCCCAGTCCTCTGCCAGGCTCATGAGGTGCTGCTCTCCTCTCCTGTCCTCAGCTCGTCCCCACCTGGCGGCCCCAGTGGGCACTGTGCTCCCCCTCCCCTGCCTCCCATTCCTGCAGCACACACTGTGCTGCTTCTGAGCAGACCCTCGACTCCCTGTTTCCCTCCGCGAGGGCGGACTTGTCTGTGCCTGCAGCGCGGCACCTGGAGCAGGTGTGCCTGGACCAGTTCGGGGTCGGCTCAGCAAGTACCTGTGAGATAGATGGTCTCACTGTGGCTGAAGTGCAGACTCAAGCAGCTGGACAGTCAGCTCTGACGAGGTGATGACTCGCTGCTGGGAGACACTGGGCTCCAGCCTCGGGCCTGCTGACCGAGCAGGGTGCAGCCGGTCAGGTCCCATCAGGCCCATCTCCCCGTTCCCCAGGGAATGAGGCTTGAGCTTCCTGTCACAACAGTGGGATAAATCCCCAGCTCTGGAACAAAGCCGCGTGCTGGGAAGACGGGCCAGTAGTCACCTGACCAAATGGCCCGCCAGGACAGGCCACACAGCTGTCTGTGGCTGTGCCTGCCTGAGGTCGGGGGCGACTGCCTTCCGGGGCCCTTCTGCTTTGAAATCACCCTCCTGTTGAGACGGTTTTCCCTGGTGACGCTCGAGTGGAGAGGAAGCCTCTCTTCACAGCGGCGCGTGGCTTGCCCGACCTCATGACACAGGAGAACAGAGTTGGTGGCTTTAACTTGCGGTGGCAGGGAGTGGCGCCCTAGGGCCGCCTTTGTGCCCACCTGTCCCTGGGGCCCGGGCTGGCCTCTCCTGCTGCACGTGTCACCCGGGCGCCCACATAGGAGCCATCAGAACCACTGTGTGGAGAAGATGGGGTGGGGGGGTGAGGCGAGGTGTCCGGGGAGGCAGGGTCCGAGCCCCAAGTGTGAGGAAGATGGCGACTGCCTACTGTGGGCAGCACCCTTCTCGGGCGGCCGGCCCTTCAGCACGTGTGCACAGGGAAGGGCAATCGCTAGGCCTGTCTTGGGGGCCCTGCCTTTGTGCATGGCGGAGCCGCCTGCCAGTGGTGCAGGCTTGCGAACTCAGTCAAGGCAGACCTGCCGCTAGACTTGGGTAAACACATTAGGAAATCGATGGTCTGTTTTTCTGCTTGCAGTTAAGTGACGTTTAGTCTGACTGTGCAAACCATGAGCTGAGTTAATGTTCCATATGCTTCTGACCTTCCCGTCTGGGTTTCCTGCTGACCCTTCCTTGACCCAAGAGACAGGAGAGACATGCTTATAAAACAAAGTGAGGGGGTGGGGGTGAGGCCCTGAGCTCCCCGAGACTGCTGTGCCCGCACCGAGCTGGGCCTGAAGGCCTGGCACGTGCGCTGTGGCCCGCAGTCCTCCAAGGGAGGCCCGCACCCGGACGCAGCAGGGACCATGCAGAGCACGTTGGGAGTGCGGGGCTGGCCTGTGACGGGCCCACACAGACCTGCAGTGAAGCCCCGAGTCAGCCGCTCTGAACGTGACTTCAGAGTTAGGAGACATTACTTGGTAGTGGGAAAACGGGGTAGAACACAGGAGGCAGTGTCACCATGAACACTCAGCAGGGTCCTCGAGCTTATGCACCAGGGCAGGAGGAGAAAAGCACAGATCAGCACCGGCAGCACCACGGCTGTGCTGGGCACTGCGCGTGCCACGAGCAAGGCTCTGTGGCCATAGGCGGCAGGCAGACACTCGGTGGGGCCCCCTGTGCTCTGAGTGGGGCTCTCTCAGGCGCCCCATGAGGGCGGTGCTCTGTGCACACGGTCTGTATGCACCGAGCAGGCGCTCTGCGTGCAGGGCGGGTGATGCCCTTGAGTTTGGTGGTTGGCCGCCACCGCCCTGCAGAACATGCCGACACACGCAGACCTGCCCACTGGCAGGTGAAAGTGTGGTGAGGGGCTGTCGGAGCGGAGACTCGGGCGTGGCGCTACTCACCTGGGTGCCACAGGTGCATCCTTGGGACTTACATCCACTGCTACTGCTGCAGGGTAACGGCCTCACGTCGTTTCTCAGCCAAAAGTAGTCGACACCACAGAGGAGTTGGGAGGTGCCAAGAACGAGACCTCCAGGCACCACGAGGGAGAGTGGCGTGATGACTCCCGAGACGGCTTCGCTCATTCCCTGTGTGCTCCCAACACCCACCTTGGTGCGCAGCAGAACAGAGACTGGCTACCTGGGGCATTCGAGTCGCGTCCACAGCAGGGTATCGCAGTGGCCCAGCTGGACATGGCTGGGGGCCACTGGCAGAGGCGTGGACGCGTGCGTCGTGGTCTCTCCACACACGGGAGTTACTTGGCCCTAAAAGGGATGAAGTTCTGGTGCAGTGTCACAACGTGGATGAATCTCAGGAACATCACACCTCATAAAAGCAGCTCATGTACTTGAAATATCTGGAAAAGACCGAACTGTAGGGGGCGAGGCAGGGGTGTGACTGCAGACGGCTCTGGGCGAGGTGTGGGCGCCCCAAAAGGCTGTGACAGTGCTGGTGCAGCTCTGCCAGTTGGCAGACCCTCAGCATTTGTGCAAGTTTCCATGATGGGACGAGGCGTGTCTCCGTGATGCTGCTCCAGCAAACCTACCAGGCCAGGCCCATGTGGGCAGGCTGTGCGGT
Organism: Artibeus jamaicensis; assembly: GCF_021234435.1. Taxonomy (NCBI): domain Eukaryota; kingdom Metazoa; phylum Chordata; class Mammalia; order Chiroptera; family Phyllostomidae; genus Artibeus; species Artibeus jamaicensis. The sequence goes on from NW_026522037.1 coordinate 320,548, forward strand.
CTCTGGGCATTTCCTAAGGACTCCTGCGCCCAAGGAGGAGACAGGGACCCAAGGCTGCAGACACAGGTGAGCTCTTGCCCTGTGCAGACAAATGCCACTGGCAGCCAGCCACCACCTGGGCCATAGCTCTGACTTCACCCCTGAATTTCCCTGAAAGGAAGCGCTTCCCTGAGAAGCGAGGAGCCCCTGGGATGCCGCCCATGTCACTGGCTGACAGTTGGGCTGCCCCTGCGTGAATCTGCCCCTGGCCACTGCACAGGCGCCCTGCATGGTAAGCAGTCTTTCCACGGGTCCCGTTGGTTCACAGCAGCTTTCATGCGCAATAAGGTGTCATTTGTTTACACCTCAGGTTCTGTTTACTGTCTGCGTGACATGGGGAAGCCCCTGGGATTCACACTCGGGAGAAAGAAGGCTCAGTTCTGCTAAACTGGACGTTCAGGAAACCATGACCTCAGACATTTTGGTGCCAGAAGTTTGAACTCACCCTGAGGATGGAGCCGGAGTGGTTGAGATCAGCTGGTGTGACAGTGCCTGCTCTGCTGTGAGCACAGCCTCGCGCCTGCCGGCCAGATGACGGCAGACGTGCGAAATGCACATAAAGACAAAACGCAGCTGCGCCTGGGCTGGAAAACCCACTGGGTGAGGGGGCTCGGCTGCGGCTCTGCTGCTCAGGGCAGAGGCCAGGAGCCCCGGTGTGGTTTCAGCGCGAAGATGACAGGAAGGAAGAGAGGCTGCCGTGGGCGTGTACACGTGGTCAGCGGACATGGGAGGAAGGTCCAGAGCCAGGGCGGTGAGCAAGGACAGGACCCAGTCCACGAGTTAGGCTCAGATGTGACCAGGACCCACCGTGGACCCAGAGGGGAGACTGAAAGCTGTGGACCCTCGAGGACAAGCCTGCATGGCCTTCCGTCAGGGGAGCTTCCGTAGGCCCGTCATCAGAAGCCCCCTCCGTGAGAGAATGACCTGACAGGTCAAACTTCATCAACATGAATCCCCCCCCTTCCCCCGTGAAAACCTCATTCAGAGAATGAAAGAAGCCACGGGCTGAGAGAACATATTTGCAAATTATACAGGCAGGGACTTGTGTCCAGAATAGAGAGAACGCTTAAAACCCAACGGTCAGGAAACAGTCCAGCCCTGGCCAGTGGGGCTCATGGGTTGGAGCGCAGTCCTGTAACCGCAGGCGGGTGGGTCTAGTCCTGGGTCTGGTGTGTGGGAGGCATCTGATGGATGCTTCTTTCTGGCATCAACGTTTCTCTCCCTCTGTCTCACAAAGCAATGAAAAAACTGTCCTCTTGTGAGGGTTAGAAAAAAGAAAGTCTGATTTTTTTTAGTAGCCAAAAAGGGCTTGACAACACTTCGCTGATGAAGACATGCAGCTGCCAGGTAAGCAGATGAGAGGGGCTCCGTGATTCATCATTAGAGAAAGCAGGAGGAGCACTGGCCACTGTGCTGGCGCCCACCCCAGACCGCGCACGGGGGGCACTGGGGAGGACTCCGAGGAGCCGGAGCTCACACCAGCGGGATGAGACCGTGCGGCCACTTTGGAAAAGTTATTTGGCAGTTCATTAAACTCTACAAATTCGCACTGGCCACCGGCCTGAGGGCACCCACCCCGACACGTGAGAGCAGTGTCCACAGACCCGCCCTGGCGGTTGTCGCAGCCTCAGCCCTGCCAACAGCTCGGGAGCCCTGTGTCCTGGAGGGCTGCTCAGCCCTGCAGGGTCTCAGATGACTGCAGAGTGAAAGAAGCCAGGTGAAAAGGCACATGCTGTGCTGTCTGCCTGTCAGGAGCATCCTAGAGCGGGCAGTTTGCGATGCCAGCAGGTCCGGGGGCTGCGTGGGGCAAGGGCGGGAGCGTAGGGTGAGACCAGCACGGGGGGCTTGTCAGGTCAGAGGTGTTGTCCTCTGGATTCAGTGACGGTCCTGTCAGCAGGGCAGCTGCCCCGCACACCTTGCTGGGAGCATCCTGGCGTGAGTCGGGGCACCTTGTCTTTGCTGCTTTCGAGCCAGTTGCATTTTTAAGACCTCAGAATCGAGCCCGCAGTCCTGCCACGTGGACCATGCATCTTTTTCTGCACCAGCCACCGAGACACTGAATTTCACGGTTGGTTTTTACCTTTTCCATCCAGAGCGGCGCCCGGGGCTGGGCTGTCGGGAGCTCGTCTTCAGAAACCTCTGCAAGATACTTCCCGCCATCTGTCACGACATCACGGACTGGGTGGTGGCCACGCGGGTGAAGGCCGCGCAGCTGCTGGCCGTGCTGCTGCTGCACGCGGAGGACCACGCCACGCAGCACCTCGAGGTCCTGCTCCGGACCCTGCTGCTGGCCTGCGCGGACGAGGAGCCCGCCGTGGTGCGCAGCGTGAGTGGCCTCTTCCAGTCGCACAGACTTGGGGTGGGGGCAGGTTTGCGACCCAGGTGAGGCTCCTGCAGCCGCACGCTGGCGCCACCGCCAGTCCCCAGAGGGCGAGTGCTCTTCTCCATCCATGATGCCGCAGGGCGCAGTTCCGGGGACAGGCCTCCGTGCATCCTCAAAGCTGCACTGCAGGGCCTGGGGCCCCTCTTAGGGACCCCGCAGGGACGGAGCCCTTCCACTAGTCCCACTTGCTGCTGGAGAAGCTGGGGGTGGGGTAGTCCACCCTTCTGGGGGCAGCCCAGGCCCCTCCCAGCAGCCCCCTCAAGTCTCAGCAGCATCTTCCAGTGCACCAGGATCGCCCAGCCAGACGCCCTGGCCCGTGCCCTCACCCGCTTGTCCCCACAGTGCACGCGGTGCGCGGAGCTGATCGGGACGTTCGTCAGCCCGGAGGCCATCCTGAAGCTCATCTGGCCAATGCTGAAGAAGTCGCCCTCTGCGTCCGGCCTCCTGGTGCTCGCTGCGGTTGTCCAGGGCTGCCCGAGGGAAACCCTGCAGCCGCACCTGAGGGCCATCGCCACAGAGCTGGCGGGGACTCACGTCCGGCAGGGGTCTGAGGAGGTGAGTGCAAGGGGACGGGCGTGCAGTGATTCTCAGGCCTTTCACCTTCCAGCCCATAAACTGCTGAAACTGCAGCCACGTATTTATTAGTCAAAAAGTGCTGTGTGATTTTGGCTTGTTCATATGGACAGCGGTTGCATTGGTTGTTTTTTTTACTTGACAACCTATGGGGCAGAGGTCAGTGCCCCTGAGTCAGCAGTCTGGTGTCCCCCATTGTACAAGTTGTCCCAGGGCATGACTGTTGATGACTGGGGCGTAGGCAGTGCATCCGACCAGCAGTGGTGGCCAGGACGCCTGCGCCTTAAACGTGGATTGGGGGTCACTTCAGAAACCAGTCACCCTCCCAGACCCACCCACCCCAGGCCTGAAGGGACTGGCTGCAGGAAGTCAGAGGCGGGATGTCAGCCCCGACCCAGGGCTCACGGGGGTTGGGTGGCCGTGGCAGGCAGGGGCCGGGCCTGAGTGGGCCACACCAGCTGCTCCAGGAGGCAGTGCGTGCCACGGAAGTGTGTTTACGTTCAGTAACACAGAGTGTCACGGAAATGTTCAAAATGTACGTGAGTCAGGAGAACGCCCCTGGCACCCGCCTCCCAGCCTCTGAGGTCGCCCCTCGAGTCCTCACCTGGCCTGACGTCTTCCACCTTTCCTGGGCCTGTGCAGTGGGGCCTGGGCTGTTCTGAAGCAGACCCTCGGGCCGAGTCACCTCACTGGTCACGTCTGTGTGACCATGTAGGGTCATGGACACGTGAGAGCTTTTAAAAGCACTAGAGAAAACCTAGGAAGCTGTCACCAAGAGTAACACAGGTTCATTAACTTCCAGCCTGGTTTCCGTTGCATGTTGTATACACAAGCCCCTGGGGGTTGGGGCGCTGGACCCCGAGGCCCAGCACTGCTGCATGACCTGAGTGGCCTGGGACCACAGCTGACAGGTCCCCACTCTGTCTGCAGCTCCGCTACGGCCAGCACCTGCTGCTGTGTGTGCGGGCCCTGGTGTCTGTGAGCCGTGAGGACTGCCGGGGGTGCGGCTTGCCGCTCCTGCAAGTGCTGCTGACCGTGATGGCGCTCCCAGGGGCTGCGAGCCTCGGCAACCAGGTGAGCCTGCGGGATGCTCCAGCCCTGCTCCCTGGGTGCTGGCACCCACCTCTGAACGTCGTTTACATCTGTCTAGAGCCCTGAAGCTCCCCTGGTCATGCCCAGCTCTGCTCCACAGGAGCATAAGGACGGCTTGGGGCAACTTGGGGAGCGGCTGCCTTTCTCACAGACTGAGTGCTCAGTGGCTGCCTGCTGGTCTGCCTCCTAACCAGGGGTGCGGCCAGCCTTGACCTCACGTGAGCGGAAATCCAAGTGGAAGCTGGGTCTGCAGCCCCAGCCTGCCAGGACTCACTTCCGAGGGCTTGCGTTCTGTTCCTTCTCGCAGGGACGGGGACATGGCTCACCTGGTCACCCCCACAGGTTGTGGCAGGGTGGGGGCTCAGAGAGTGGGGAGGGGACTCTCCCAGCCCATACCTCACACTTTGCAGGTTCAGGAGACCGTGGACATGCTGGCCGCAGCAGAGGGCGGAAGTGACAGCCAGGACCTCTACCGTGAGCACACCGGGCCCCTCCTGGAGTGGCTGGCCGGGTCCCAGCCTGACTGGACCGCACACTCCCCAGAGCTCCTGCAGTTCAGCGAGCTGGTTGCCCATGCAGGTGAGCCCCCCACAAAGCAGAGTGCCCCCGGCAGGGTGTGCTGCACCGAGGCCACTGTTCAAAAGCCACTCACAGTCACTGCCACTGTGTGGAACAAGTATGCAGAAGGCTGAGGAGGCCACCCTGGAGCTGGACTGCAGCTTGCCAGGTCGGCCCGGCACAGGTGCTCACGGCTCCTCCGTTGCCTGTGACCCTCAGGCCAGTCTTGGGCTTGTGTAGTGCCCGGCAGCAGCAGATGGTGGTCGCTGGCTGCGGGAGCCCTGGGTCCCCCCCTTCCCACAGGTCCCCCACCAGCACCCAGTGAGGCCTGTCCATGGGGCGAGTGGTGCCACGTCCGGTTCTCTGGCACAGGCAGTATGCATGCACCGAAATTCAGGGAGGTTCTTAGCAAAGAAATTTAAGTGATTTTCTGCATACGAGGCAGGCAAAGCGGACTTACAGTTGTGAGGGTGTGAAACAGCCCACTCTGGGGTTATTTGTGAATCATCGCGTTTCTTGTGTGAACAAGTGCAGGCCTACTTTCCTGCCCTGCCTGTCCTGTGTCCAGGTGAGGAAAGTCAGTTTGCCCCTGTGTAAGTGTGACAGCAGTTCTGGGTCCTGTAAGCTGCAGAGTGGGGCTCTGAGCCCTCCCGGCCCCTCCCTCACCTCTGGGTATGGCAGGTATTGTGGCAGCTCTCGATTAGGAAGGTCCCTGCCGTCGTTGTGGCTGGGCAACCTGCCAATCAATCATGGTCCCTGGACAGTGCCCGCGGCCTGGCAGCGGTTCGTCCCAGGGCCCGACAAAGAAAGAAACCAAAGGCCTGGAAGAAATCAGAACGGCTCCTGGTTGGCCTCCTGCGGAACCTCGTTTCTGCGTCTGGAGGCCGAGCGCTGGCCCTCATGGCCAACGCACTTTCCTGCCTTGTAGCCTCGTTCTCCTCTCCTCAGAGTGTCTGCAGGGGGGGCAGAGACACTGCTGAGCAGGGAGCCCCCTACCCCCTCTGCCCAGCTTCTTTCTGGGCCTGGTGTATTCAGTTTTGAGTGTTTACTGAATGTTTCCCAGACAGTTGCACAAGTCAGGTTATTCAGTGCTCACGGCGCAGGTGGGGACGCGGGGCACACGCACCTGGGAGAGCAGGCTGGCGTTCTTGGCAGGGAAGCTGGGGTTCGAGTTGGCAGCACCTGCGGTAGTCTCCCGAAACCTTCCGTTCCAATTTGCAATCTTTAAAAGTACTTCTCACGGAGGGAGCATACCTGGTTGACACCTGGGGAAACAAACCTGTCTGGGCCCACGTCTCACGTCTCGCCAGGGAGGTGTTGACAGGGTCACGGGAAGTGGCTGGTTTTGAAAGCGCAGTTTAGTAACGCAGGTGTGTTTTCTCTGAGACTTTCCGCACGTTGTGCATGCGGGGTGGGCTGAGTGTGCATGGCATTCACCCACGTGGGGCGTGTCAGCGTGCATGTGCGTGGACCTCAGAGGAAGGTAACCACTGTGTGCCGTGCTGTGGGGGCGTGGGTGACGTCCTCTTTCCTCTCTGTTCTCTGCTACCCCGTGTTCTCCAAGTTCCCGTTCGGAGCACATGCGGCTGCAGTGAACAGAAGATGGAGCATTTGCATGGTTTTCACCCTGCAGGTTCCTTTAGTTCCTTACGTGCGAAAGTTCTGCACGGAGGCAGCTCTCTCAGTTTGATTGTGCAACGTCTCCACATGGAGAAGAGGGGGCTGAGCAGGGGAGAGGCAGAGGCCCAGCCCGTCCCAGGGCTCGAGGCCTGTGCTCCCGGGTGAGCCCTGCGCAGGTGGGCGCTGTGTCCACAGTGCAGGTGGGAGACACAGCCCACCCATGATAAGGAAGGTGGGGTTGAATGGGAGGCCACCGTCCCTGGGTTGGATTAGGCCCACAGTCAACGGCGCGCCCTCGGTGGTGGTGGCAGGAAGCTGCAGTTGGCGTGGCCGGCAGCACCGTGAGCAGCCAGAGCTTACGCTTCCAGAATCATCCGCCTCTTCTGAGCTTGTTGTCCAGCTCAGTCACACTTATGAGAAGCTGGCCTGCAGAAATCACGCTAATGAAGGAGAAAGCCATGTGTCAGAACAACTCGGGGCGCATTCAGAAGTTGGAAGTGGCCCAGATACCTGGCAGGATGTCCCCAGCACGACAGCCACCGCAGCCCACAGAGGGACAGGGTGCCGCGCAAGTCCCGCTGGCAGCAGGAGGCGTCTGTCCATGGCCGTCCATGCATCCTCAGTGGGGGTCACGCCCCAGAGGCACCCAGAAGCATTCAAGGAGCAAGTTCCGGTTTGGGGCGTGTGTTTGTTGAGCATTCTGCGTGCCGGCCGGCCCTTTCCCCGGCCCGTGGGTGGGGGGCATGTGGCCCATCCCCTCCACCCACAATGACTTTGACTGCGAGATTCAAGCGCCTTTCCAGCTGGTCGCAGCGTGAAGAGAGGCAACCAACAAACCCAAACCAAAGGCTAAAGGGAGGCAGCCTGGCCCTGGGTGCTGGGCTGTAGGCGGGTCCTTGAGGCCATGGGCCTGGGGGTGGGGTGCATAGGGCCCATGAGGGCGGTTCTGGTGTGCAGTGCCTCGGTCCAGGGAGATCTATGTGACAGCAGCCACCTGCTCCCACTCCTCTGTGCCCACTCCAGGCTCCACCCACACCCTCACCCCGCCCGTGGGGCCTGGCCCAACCCCGTTCGTGAAAAGGCCTCATTGGACCTACTTCATATCAAGAAACAATTTTTCAAAAAAAAAAAAAAGCCAGTTTTCAGATGGCAAGGGCCAGCCACAGGGAGGGGCAGCTTCTGGCACAGCCGACTCTCCCACATGTTTTCATTTGTGGTGACACTGAGTTGTCACTGCCTCTCATGACGCGTCCAGGCCACACACTGCTGGCCTGCCTTCTCCAAGAGTTGTCTGCAGCGGGACCCCGAGCAGCTGCCCCCTGCCAGGGATGCGCTGCGTCCCCAGGGATGGCCCCTTCACCCACTGCTGTGCGGTTCCCTCCTTCCTCTGACGGGAGTGCCAAGAGGGACGCATGTCCCCATTGATGGGGGGCTGCCATGTGGAGGGGTCAAAGCGGCGGCCTCGGGGGACAGTGGTCACCCACTGGGCCTGCCTTGCTGCCCTGTCTGCTGTGCAGGAAGCAGGTGGATGGGTGGTAGTTCCTCCTCTGATGGGGAGCCGCCAGCTTTCATCTCTGCGCAGACGGGAGAGAAGACAAGCCCGGATGCCTGAGTGAACGCTCGGTGCTCGCCCGTGTGGACGCGCCCCGCTCCATGGCTGCGTTGGCGTCTCCAGTTCACGCGGCTGCAGGTGACCCTGTTCTGAGGGTTAGTCTCTAGGTTGGAGACATGTGAGGTTGCAGTCACTTCGCCTGCCGCCCTCGCAGTCATCGGCATCAGCAAAGCGCTGTGAGCAGGGGGGTCAGGCGACCCTCGTAGTCTAGACTAGAAGTCGGCAGTGGGCACCGGGCCTGGTGAGGGTGGGGCTGGGGGTCCTGTGGCTCGAAGCTCATGTCTGCACCCAGTCGAGGCTCCCTGAGTTTCCCGGCGCTGAGGACCTGGCCTGTGCTCGAAACCTCAAGCGCCGCCTGGGACACGCAGCAGTTCTCCATCAACCAACATATGTGAGGGAGGAGGACGTCAAGGTCAGGGGCAAAGAGGGAACAGCTCATATCATTGATTTCGGCTGATACTTAACACGTTGGTTGACTTTATTTTTTAAGGACTTGGAAAACTAAGTTTACAAATCGAACGATTAGAGATGGGATGTCAAGTTCATTGTCACGAGAGGAGGGAGGCCCATAAGCATTGCAGTTGCCTTCAAAGGGCCAGATGTAATATTAGGACTGTGTAACTGTAACTGCTCCTTAACTAGGGGCAAGGAGCTCGGTGCTGCCACTGAGAAATTAGGTGCTGGGCCAGATAAAACCAGGTGAAAGGCTGGACTTGGCCTGCAGGCCTTGTGTGTGCCACCTGTAGGTTAGCAAAATCGGAGGGTGAAATGTTCTCAGTCACCTCTGTCCCATCCTGCAGAAGGGACCTTCCCTCTGCAGCCGGGAGCGCCCCCTGTCTGTGCACAGGGGCAGAGCAGGTGCTCTGTGTTGCAGGCCCTGCCCTGGGAGAAGCACTGCCCCAGCTGGTCCCCATCCTCCGGAGCTGCCTGCAGCCTGACAGAGACCCCCAGATGCGCCTGAAGCTCTTCTCCCTCCTGGCCCGGACGCTGCTGAGAGCAAAGGAGACTGTGGACTCCCAAGGGTAGGTGCCCCCCACACACAGCCGCCCCACACTGCCCCCACCCCACACTGTCAAGGGTGGGGTGCCGCCACCACCCTGCATGGCCTCAGGCTGGAGCTTGCAGCCCCAGGTAGACGTTGAGGTCCGGGCAGGGAGTGTGCCACCCAGGGAGGCACTAAATCAAAGTCGCTGTAGTCGTTAAAATTCCACTCTGAAAAAGTTTCAGGGAACATTAACTATTAATGGTTAATGCATTAGCTATCTTCAGGTTTAAAAGCCTTTTGGTAGCTTTCAACCTGAACGAAGAGTTGATGGGATCACCATGGACAGGGAAGCTTTTGGAAGAGCTTTCAGGCAGCAGCACCGGCTGCAGCTGCGTAACTTTGAAGCAAAGGAACGGGGTGGGGGGGTGGGCAGGAAGCCCTGGGGCCCACCCAGCCCCTTTGTTCCGTCAGCAGAGATGGTGTGGGGCGGGGCCTGCAAGCCTGTGTCTGGGTCAGGTAGATGCTGGGAGCTGTCTAGGGACCCATCCCGGGAGGGAGCTGATCAGCGCAGAGCCGTGCTGCGCTGTTGGGAGTGTGTTGGGGGAGCATGGTGTTGCCTGCAGATGCCTGGGCTGTTCACTGTTCTTCCCCTGACGCCGTAGGAGCTCTCTGCTGTTGGGCCTCGAGCCAAACGTCTTATTGCAGGAACTCCACTTCCTGCCTGTCTGCAGAGACTCGGGCTCGTCAGGGACCATAAAGGCATGCTGAGTGCGGCCCTGGCTGCCGTCCCGGCAGCAGGCGGGCCCGCGCCTGGACCACCTGCGAGGCTGTCCGCTCGAGCGGCGCCCAGCCCTGTCCCCGTCCCTAAGGACAGTTAACCTGCCAGGTGTCTGCTGCGTCTGGACGAGGCTCCTGAAGGGAATTGCACTGAGCTTCAGCACTGAGAGAGATGGGTGCTGGAGGGAGCAGGTAGTTCAGTGCAGCTGTGTGGGTGGGGTGTTGGCTGTTTCCACAGTCGGAAAACACCACCACCAGGTTTTGGGCTTCAGGGCTATAAAGGGATGACTGTAAAATGTGTCATCGACTCATTGGAATGAAACGGTGGAAAGGGGACCATGGCTCCCATTCGTCTGTCAGAGTGTCTGTCCTTTGGCTAGCCCCACGGGCTCTGCTCTGGGGGCGAGTGGGGGCTGCGACTCCCACCTGGCATTTCCACCCAGACTCGAGAGTCTGGGGCAACACCAGGGCTCAGTGCTGGGCTGCTCTCTCCACAGAGCCCTTGGCCCGGGCTCTCTGTGCCTGCCCTGGGCAGGGGTGCCTGCGTGTCTGGCTCTCGCCCCCCGGGAACATGTTCTCAAGGAGCCGGCAGGCAAGCTGCAACCTGCACCTGCTTCCTCGTCTTGGTGGGGGGAGCACCTGTCCCACACACAGGCGTGTGTTTTCTGTGCACAAGAGAATTGTTTGTAAGTCCAGTGCTTCTACTCCCCAACACGGAATTACCTCCAAGGGCAGTTCAGACACGTGGTTTCTGGCCACGTTAGGAGACTGCCTTGGAGACAGGACACAGGGCTCGGTCTTTCTGAAGAGCACGCCTGTGCATCCCTTCCAGAAAACCACAGCTCCCTGCCTAAATATTACAGCACATTGGAGACCTCACTGAACACGTGCGGACCATCCGAAGCCAAACACACTTTTCAGGTTTGCGGCCTCCCCTTCGCCAGCAGCTCTGCAGCACCCCCTGCTGGAGGCCACGGCCCTGCACCTGCAGCCTGAGCCCTAGGTGTTCCCAACAGCTGGGGCCAGAGCACTGAGCAGCCTTCGAAATGCACTTTGCAGCAAGGCTGGCAAATAATGAGTTGTTTGTTCAGGAAAATATGTCTCGATCTGTGGGCAGAGGCCCGTGGGGGCAGTGGGGCCTGTCAGCAACGTGGAGGATTGTCTCTGGGTGGTGCTGAGAACTCTGGCCCCTGCAGTTCTGAACCACCAGGTGACAGGCTGGGGCTCTTCATTTTTGTCTTAGTGGCACGTTGCAGTGGTTGGTCACCATGGAGACAAAGTCCCCTGTGAATCAGAGGGACAGTTGCGTCTCCCTGTGTCACTGCGCTCGGGAGCCTCACCAAGGTGGAGGCCGTGTGGGCAGGACCTTGGGCCTGTCTCCGTAGAATCATCACACATGGGGGTGATGGATGCCGCCCCTGGTGACGTGTCTCAGGTGTAGCTTGCTGTCCTCCTCAGAGCTGGGGCAGTGACTGTGTAGTCCCTGCAGCACTGTAGGCTCCTGGGCCCCAGGTTGTCAGGAGGAGCCAGCTTTGGCGGGCGCCTCCGCAGGGAGCAGCCCCCTGCCCCTGACCCTGTGCTCTGTGCTCCCTCTGCAGGCAGTTCCACAGCTACCTTGACACCCTGGTAAAGGACATCATGGCCCCTAACCTGCAGTGGCGAGCAGGGAGGACGGCTGCTGCCATCCGTACGGCCACCGTGTCTTGCCTCTGGACACTTGTCAGCAGCGACGTGCTATCAGCCACACAGGTCGGGCTTGGGCGTCCCGGGCCCATGTGGGGGCAGGGGGCTCACCCCATCTCCCTGGCCGCAGTGGGGAGGCACCCAGAGCTGTGCTGTGTGCCCCTCAGGAATGTGAAGGGGACCCTGGTGGGCAAGCAGTGGGGGGGTGCAGAGTCTGGGGCACATGTTTTGTTTGCTTGGGCCATCTCAGGTTTTTCTGAGGCTGACACATTGAATGTTGCTCCTCACAAGACAGATTTTCATCGCAGGAACCTAAGCAGATTGGACCGGCCCTGGCTGTCTGCATCATGCATGTTGTCTCCCTGTTTGGCTGACCCCGGGGGGCAAGGGAAGCAATAGAAAGGGTGTAAACGCATGTGCCCTACTCTTCTGGTGAAAATGCCTCACCAGGTGCGGGGCTCCCCCGGTGCACGAACGGCTGGGACTGATGTTAAACTGCCCCCAGACGATGGCGGCCATTGCAGGTAGCCACCCTGGTGAGGAGCGGCTACATAGGGTTCGGGTCTCAGTCAGGCTTGGTGAGTCATAGATTCTTAAGAAATCAGCTCACCAAGTTAAACAAAAATTGTTCAAATTATCTAGATTTTAAAACACAGGTTCAAGTCTGCTTATGTAGAAATTTCAAACAGTGCCCCAGACTCTGTGTTACTTGCACGAAAATGCAGTCTGTCGCCACCAGGCAGTCACGTGCCAGGTGCGTGCCTCACATCAACATTTACACTGACCGCAGGCACAGGACGTGCGGGAGACGCTGGCTCCCCAGGTGCTGACCACCCTGGAGGAGGACTCACAGACGACTCGACTGACTTCGTGCCGAGTCATCGACGCATTTGTAAAAGCCTCTGGTGATACAATCGATCCTGACAAATTCATCAAGATTTATCCTGGTGGGACATTTTTCTTTTCCTAAGCACGAGTATACATTTGACAGGTGTTCCTTTTGTAGGAAAATTGAGAAGTGCTACTTGGACTTCCTGTCACACTGGTGCTAAGAGTGCAGGCAGGGCTGTGACATCACACCACTGAACAGCTACCCTGAGGGAGGAGACAGAGGGATGGGGCTGGGGGCAGGGCCCAGCAGGAGCATGGTGGGGTCCCCACAGCAGCCAGGGTTCTGCCTTCACCAGGCAGGGGCCCCTCAGCCCACACCCTGTGCTACCCTCCCTGCAGAGCTGCTTAAGCGGCTGGATGACACGTCCCACGAAGTGAGGCTGGCGGCAGCTTCCGCCCTGGCCAGCTGGCTGCAGTGCATCGGGAGTGGCGCCGGGAAGTCTTACTACCAGAGCCACGTCCAGCACCTGTACCGGGAGCTCCTTGTGTACCTGGACGATCCCGAGAGCGCCATTCAGGACGCCGTCCTGGGTAAGCGAGCCGATGACTGGCACTAACGGGAAGTCCGTTCCATGCGGACGTGAGTAACGTGTTTGAAAGATGCTTTTTCTGAGATAAAACGCTGAGTGAGAAGGGTGTCATTGGTGTCTCCTTCGCTGTGCAGAAATTGTTAGTTCGAAGTAGTCCCACTTGGTTTTCTTTCGTTGCCGTTGACAGACGAGAGATGCCTAAAAAGACCCTGCCAAGAGCAATGTCAGGAGTTCACTGCCTAGGTTTCCTTCAAGTTCTGTGACTTTAGGTCTTGCAATCAAGTCTTTAATCCCCTGAGTTTGTTCTTGTATATGGTGTAAGAGGGTGGTCCAGTTCCGTGGTTTTTGCATGTATCTGTCTAGTTTTCTAATAGACTCTCCTTTGTCATAAATTAACAGACCTTCTGGGCTGAGTCCTCTGTTCCATTGATCTGTGTGTCTGTTTTTATACCAGTACCAGACTGTTTTGAGTTCTGCAGCCTTGCATTGGCTTCTGGCATCTCAGGGGTGTCTGCTGTTTTACAGAGGTCCTCAAAGCCGGCGGCAGCCTGTTCCCCGACCTCCTGGTGCGAGAGGCGGAGGCAGTGGTCCACAAGCACCGCTCGCCCACTCGCTGTGAGCAGCTCCTGCGGCACGTGCAAGCCGGGCCGCCCACCCAGTGACCGCACTGCGGGGCCGGCTGGCAGCACCACCTCTGCAGGTGGGCTCGAACACCAGACCCCCGTCCCCACCAGGGTGAACCTGGTGGTCTTTACAGCTCACAGCAGCCAAGGACATGAACGAGAAAACTGTGACAGCCAGAAGAATGTGTTTCCTGAGAAAACCGCCCTCCACTTTTTGAGCCGCCCAGCAGTTTCTAAACTGATATTCAGCAGGTGGTCCTGTTCCTATGGGCTGTCTGTGCAGGCCATCGGCAGGCTGCCAGAAGTCCACGCTCACCCAAAATGAAAACTGGACGTCAGCTGTGCACACTGCAGCACGACCTGTCCTCACTCTCCCTTTTTTGAAGGCGTGTGTGCTCCTAGGCTGGGGATTGCTGCTTCTCTCACTTTAGCACCTGCTGCAGAAGTTCTTGACCATTTCAGAAAAGCCAGAGAGATGGAAAGGAGACTCCGTCCTTTGTTTGATTCTGTCTGTCTGTGTGTCTGTCTGCTGGCCCCAGACACTTCAGTGAGCAGACTGAAGGGGATGAGACCCTAAGAACTGTCATTGGTGGAAATCTCCCCACTTGAGATGCACTGGAACTTAAGTGTGTTGTGGGTCTGTTCGGTCAGGTCTTGTTTAGGCCACTAATGCTGACAGTGTTGAAAAGAGACTGTTTAATCAGATTTCAGTTGCTCTCTTATAAAGAGCAGTAAAGTAAAATTGTATTTTATTCTCTAGCACTCTCTACACCCAAGTGCCTGAAAAATTTCACCGTAAGTGGTTTTTATTTCTACAAGCCAAATACATATGTTAACACAAGGGGGGAAATGCTGTATTTTCCAACAATCAAATATTAATGTTTATGCTTTGGTGTTTGAAACTTAATTAAAATATTTATTGTAATCATTTTGTATACCTGTCTTTGTGTGTTTTGGTAATTGATGGATATTTTTTCAGAAATCACTCATTTTTCCCTTAACTGTAACCTCACTGAGAAGCCAGCCTTGAGAACTGGGGGGCCTGCAACTTAGCACGGTGGCCACCACTCATTTTCAAGCCCTCTCTGGACACTAGGGGGCAGCAGCTCCCCTCAAGAACACAGGGGCTGCAGCCAGAGGCCCTGGGCTCATTCTCGGGGAGGCTGGGGTGTTGGGACTGGGGACCAGTGGCCTGGGGAAGAGGTGGGGTCTGAGTCTGCAGTGCAGACTTGGGTCACCACAGCCCAGGCCCCACAGGACGTGTTCCTGACTGCACTGACGTCATCACCCTCCTGGGTCCCCTCCAGTTCTGATGATTGATGGCTACAGGGAGGGATTTGGGAAGTCCTCAGGCCTGGTCTTGCCCAAGAATTAGTTCCCTAATTGCTCTCTGCCTTCAGCATCCTCTGCCTTTCCTTCCTCAGCATCGCCTGGAAACTTGTTAGAAATGCCGATTATGCCCTGGCCGATGCAGCTGACAGGAGCGGAGTCCCATAAACCGAAAGGTTGTGAGTTTGATTCCCAATCTGGGAACAAGCCTGGGCCAGTTGATGTTTTTCTCCCTTCCTCTCTTTCTAAAAGGTAAATGAAAAACTGTCCTCGGATGAGGATAAATAATAAGTGCTAATTACCAGGCCCCGAGCCAGACCCGAACCAGATGGGTGGGGCCCAATGGTCAGCCCTCCGGGGGCTTCAGATGCCCCTGAGCACAGCAACCCTCCACCCCCACACCCTGAGCACCGCATATCTTCACGTCCCACCAGAAGCCCCACCTTCTATCTTGGGTCAGCCATTGGTGTCACAGGAACCAAAAATAAGTGGCCGTGAACTTACTTGGCAGAGAGGACAACACACTTAAGTCCTTAGTACCCATTTTGTTGATGGCTTCCTTCACTGTGCAAAGAACTTTCAGTTTCATATAGTTCTGTTTCTGTATTTCTTTCCTTTTGTTGCCTTTGCCTGAGGAGACGTATCCAAAGAGATCCTGCTAAAAGTGATGTCAAGAGTTTACTGCCCATATTTTCTTCCAGGAGTTTTACATTTTTAAGTCTAACATTGAAACATTTAATCCATTGTATATGGTGTAAGAACTGGTCCAATTTTGATTTTTGCCTCCTTTGTTGTAGGTCAATTGACCATATAAGTGAGGATATATTTCTGGCCCTGTTCTGTTCCATTGATCTGTCTGCTTTTATGCCAGCACCATGCTGTTTGATTATTGTAGCTTTGTAGTATAGTTTGGTGTGAGGAAATGTGATACCTTCAACCTTTGTTGTTTGTGGTTTCATACAAATTTTAGAGAAATTTAATTTAATTCTGAGAATACCTTTGGTATTTTGATAGGGATTGCATTGAATCTGCCTATTGACTTAGGTAGTAAGGACATTTTAACAACAGTAATCCTTCCAAACCAAGAACCAAGAGTAAAGTATAATCTTCCATTTCTTTGTACCTTCAGTTTCTTTCTTCAATGCCTTGTAGTTTTCAGAGAACAGGCCTCTCACCTCTGCTTGTTTTATTACTGGCTTTTTTAGAGAGAGAGAAAGGACAGGAGAGAGATCGGTTTTGTTGATAAGTTCAGTGATACATCATTGGTCCCCTCTTGCCTGTGTCCTGCCCTGGGATCCAGCCACTACCTTGCCAGGTCCAAGAGGTCGGTCTAACCACCTGAGCAACCCCGCCAGGCGTCCACTTCTTTTTAATCACTGAACCCTACCTGCCCCCACCCTGTCCCGCCATGGGTGTTTAAGGGCCTGGTACGCTCTTCTCTGTACAGTGTATTACGTGCATTTTGTGTCAACTTTTTTGTAATTGAAATTACTAAAAGGAAAAGCACTCGTCCTTCTGAGCTTGGAAGGTGCAGCCCGCAGTGGTTCCTGCAGGTGGCAGCCTGTGCTCTGACCACTGCCAGTGGCCAGCCGGACGTAGAAATACTTCCCGCAAATAAATCTTTCTTCCCCATTTTCCTTTTTCCAGGATTCGCGAACGTCCAGACAGGGAGGAATCGCCTGCATGGCATAGGTACTGAGGCGGTGGGCCACAGGGAGCGTTTTTTTTGTTTTGTTTTGGGGGTTTTTTGTTGTTTGCTTTTTGCGGCTTTTTAGACTTAAATCGCGTACACTTCTAGGAGCAATTGAAGAGGCGCCAGGCCACACTGGCAGGGGCGCCCCAGAGCACACAGCCGCGTGGCAGAGCCCGGGCCTGGCACCCGGTCCACGGGTGGTGCGGTGACTGGAGATGGAAGCCTCTGTCTGGAAGTCCCGAGTCCCTCCCTGGCCTCGGTGTTGACACTCCGACCCCCGAGGGCCCGATGCTCGTTTCTTTGTATTTCCGTTTTTAAAAATGCTGAGGTTTTGGCTAAGGCAGAGGCGAGGAACGGCGGGGAGGAGGGACGCGCAACCCTCGCAGAGCTGGGCCTTAGCAGCACTGTTTCGTCGCCCTGTGCCAGGCCGGGGGCGAAATTTCCATCCTGGGTATAGGCTCTCTGGGTCGCCGCCATGCTGGGGACCCCGGGGGGGGGGGGGGGGTTGTCCGCACGCGCGTCCTCGCAGCGGGACCCTGCCCAGCGCCAACAGCAGTCACACTACCGCCGCTGCCCGTTCCCAGTGTTAGACATTCGGGTGACATTTAATTCTGACACTAGGAACTGCTCCTTCGAAGCCGCCCGCAGTCTCACCCATCGCTGCCCCGCGACTCCCAAGTCCCTGGGCCCTAGAGGGTAGCGCATCCTGCGGAGTCGTGCCTTGCGCATGCGCAAAGCCCGGCTGCCGTTCCCAGCCACCCTTGCGGCGAGGCGCAGGGCTGGCTCATCAACCCCACCCTACCCTCCGTGGTGCTAGGGGCATGCGCAGATGCACGGCGGTGTCTATTCGGGCGTGTCCTATCCCCTGAGGGGAGCCTTGCACTGGTGCCGGGCGTGGCTCCCCGGGTCCCTGGGGAACAGTGTTGACTGTTCCCGCGGGGCACCGAGGCCGGCAGCCCCACACTCCCAGCACCGCTGACAGGGCCCTACGTGGGGGCTGTCCTCTCCCGGGGGGCCCGTGGCGGGCATGGTGGACTGTGGCTTACGGACGGTGCTCCCTCCCAAACTAATCGAGGTACTCGGGGGACAGGGGCGCGGGAACGAGCAGAGCAGCCAAACACGCAGGCTTCCAGGCACAGATCGGGGTCACAGGCAGATCCGGGCAAGGCTGGGGCTCGTGCAGAGACGTTGGAGACTGGAGGTGATTGTGTCTTCTCAGGGGTCTCCCCCAAGTTACTAGTCACAGAGGGACAGTGGCTTCTTGCCAGTGGAGAACCTCGTGCCCACCCCTCGGCCCGCCGTGTCCCCTCCTTCCCTCCCTCCCTAAGATCATCCTCGGGTGAGGATTAAAAATAAATAACGTGCAGAACTACACGTCTGTGTCTTGCCCTGCTGCTGTGGGACAGGGTCCCTCGTCTCCCCACCAGGAAAGGCGGGGACCCCTCTGCTGGTCTCCCAATTCACATCAGCCTGCATCTCGTCAAGGTTGCCCTTTGTAGTTGGAACAAGTTGAAGCACTGACTTTTCCACGCTTTTCTGTGGGTGGATTCCTAAGGCGAGACCCACCAGCAGAACTTTCTCTTTCAGGCTGTATGAGTTTTATTTACTGAGCAGACTGCTGGAATAGGAGTTTCCCTCTTTGTGCCCAATATCCCTAGAGAAAAATGGTTGTACTCTACGAATGCTCAAAATAATGCCAAGTTTGGTTTGCTTTATGCTTGACCACAACCTTCAGTTACAGCTTTTTGTTTCATTTACTGGGTGTCTAATTGCCTTCATGTTTTCTTTTGGGCAAAAGAGCACAGTTCCTCCACCACCTACTCACTGTGACCCCGCCCCTCTCACAAAAGCTTGCCCGGGGTGCCCGTTTCCCTGCGTCGTCTGTCTCAGAGCTGCCGCTCACTGCTGGCTGGACCCTGCTTCCTGAGTCCGGGAGTCCTCGGTGGTCTGCTGGCAAACACCACACGCATGGCTGAGAAAGGGACATCTGCACATCTCCAAAAAGGCCTTCCGTTTGCCCTCCTCACTGGGCACAGGTTTCTGGAGCCCACGTCTTCCTCCAGGACTTAAAGGCACAGGTCCATTCTGTCATCATCTAGCTGTTGACAGTTTGATGGTCACTCCTTTGCAGGAGTCACAGGTTTTCTCTCCAGATGCTTTTAAATCTTGTCTTTATCCCTAGTATTCTGAAATGCCACAAGAACGAATCTAGATGGGGATCTTTAGTCACCTTGCTCTGTGTTTGCGGGCCTTTCACCTTCTGTGATTGTTGTTTTTGAGGACCGTCTCTGTCCTCTGTTTGGAACTCCCGTGACCCTGTGGTTGTGGGAGTCCTGGACTGGCCCCCTGCTGCTCCTACCGTTTCTCACGGCCCTCCCCTCTGCTGGCCCTCCTGTTTTTCTTTCTTGGGCATTTCTATGTCCCGGATAGTTGTTTGGCTTCACTCTTTAGTCTTTCTATTAACCCTTTTATGTCCACCACTTTTTTAAGAAAAAGTTAATTTTCTGTAGAGAGAGAAAGAAGGGTGGAGAGAGGGGAGCATGATTTCTCTGGTTGAGGCCTGTCTGCGCCCTGACCAGGGATTGAACCTGCAACTCTGGTGCATCAGCATAATGCTCTAAGCAACCGAGCCCCTGAGCCAGGCTCCACCATTCACTTTTTAAAAGTCTCTTTTTCTGTCCTGACTGGTGTGGCTTAGTGGGTTGGGCATTGTCCTGCAAACTGAAAGGTCAGCAGTTTAATTCCTGTCCAGGTTCCCCCTCGAGAGGCAACCGATCAGTGTTTCTCTCTCCAACATCGGTGTTTCTTTCCTTATTTCCCTTCCCTTTTCTCTAAAAGTAAATAAAATATTTAAAAATAATAATAACAAAATAAAAGTCTCCAATGAACTTTATTGAGATTTAATTTATGTGCAGCGAAATGGTCCCCTTCTCAGCGTCAGTTCTGATGAGTCTTGACAATTGCACACACCGTGTCATGGCCGCCACGACTGTTTGTTCCACAGGTTTCCCTGGGTCCCTCCCTGCCACTCCAGCCTCAGCCCGGGGCAGCCGGCGCCCTGCTCCGTCATCACAGACTTTCTGGACGGCTGTGCTCAGCAAACGTCTGGGAGACTCACCCTCGTCTGGCGCCTGCTGGTGGCTGATTCCCTTGGTGCTGCTGAGGACTGGTCCACTGGGTGGACCCACCACCACCTATCTGTTCCCAGCCAAGGCATGCAGGCTCTCTGGGCCATTTCTGCACAGTGCTGCACAAACATCCATGCACAAGTCTTCGTGTTTCGCTTGGGCAAGCGCCTATGAGTGGGACAGCTAGGCTGCCTGGGTGCACATGTGTAGCCATGTGAGAGGCCACTGGCCCGCTTTCTCCACTGTCCTGTCTGTATTCCCACCAGAGAAAGGGGGTGAGAGTCTTGTGTGCCCAGAGCCTTGCCCACCACACACTGTGTCAGAACGTCCCAGATTGTTCCAGGGAACTCAGCTTCTGTGACTGGCCCCTGTCCTCCACGGCAAGGTCAGGGCTCAGGTGTTGGCTTGGTTTTCCAGAGGTGCTAAAGGGGAGGGGTGCTGGAGACCTCCACACGCCAGACTGAGGAAGGGCTCACTGAGAAACCCAGGCCCCCTCCAGGAGCCCTACCTTTGCATCAGTTCTTTGGAGAAGCCCTGTCTGGCTTGGGACAGGGAGCTGAGCGGCTGCCGGCTGCTGCAGCCTGGGCGTGGGAGGCAGCAGCTGTTCCCACCCCACTGCACAGCCCTGCCCCACCTGCAGGGCCTATTCTGGGGCTGCTTCCTCCCCGCGCCTCCTACCGCTTTCCTCCTCCCCCACTCACTTGAAATCTCATCTCCTGATGCCTCTCTTCCCACTCCCCACCTGCCTTCTGTACTTCTCTGCCAATCATTTCCACTCGGCCTTGGGGGGAAGGGAAGGAACTGTGTGCTGACTCCCTCACTGAGGGCGTGAGACTACAAACAGTGTATATGGTTTCCACTTTTATAAAAGTATATGTAAGTAAACTTGGCAAAGTGACAAAACAGACATAAAAACGTTTACAAAGTTTATTTGGTTATGAGGGGGGGCGGTTTGCACAGCAGTTGAAGCCTCCAGCGCAGAAACAGGAGTTTCTTTGTGGGTGCCCCCCACCCCCTTTCCCCAGGAGGACAGGGACCCCATGTGGGCAGAAGGCAGGCTGTTGCCGGAGCCTCTGGGTAACTTTCCTTCACGGGCCTCTCTACTCAGCTGGCCCTGCCTCCTGGTCTCTGCCGACATCTGATCCACAGGCAAAAAGCCTGGGCTCAGGTTTCCCAGCCAGTCTCTCTCCCCCAGAAGGAGTCTGCTCGCAACAGAAAGGCCCAGGTGGAGGGTGAGTGCACCCAGAGCAAAGGGCGTGGTCTCCGGGGTGCTCCCAGGATGGGTGCTGTCCTGGTCTCTGCTTGGGCCTGCAGCCTGGGAGCGGAACTCTGGCCTACGGGTTTCTGCCCCCAAGCCCCCACTCCAGGCAGGCTGCAGGCGTGACTCCTGCCTCAGTTTCCCTGACTATGAAATGATACTGCTCCAGTCTGCTCAGCAGCAGGGAGAAGAGAGAAACTCAGGGACAGACACAGGGGGACTTGCAGCCCAGCACCCACCCGGCCCGGCTGTCAGAATGCAGGCAAACAGGCCCTGTGTCCACCTTCTCATGGGAGACCCAGGCAGGGGTTCTGGGGTCACAGCCGGCACAACCGTCCATCTGAGTCTTTCCAAAAACAGAACTCGAAAGAAGACATCTGAGCCGTTCTAAACAGACAACCTGTTCACAGCGGTGGCCCGGCTCTGACAAAGGCCTGCACACACTCCGGGGTCTGCTGGGATTGAGGGTTATTTCCAGGTGCTGCTTCTGCATGTTTCCAAATGAGGGACCTGCCAGGCACCCACCCTGGGAACCCGGGCTGGTTTACGCCCAAGCTGTATGGACTTGGCCCAGAACCAGCCTGCCTCACCTGCCCCCAGCTGGCTAGCTCCAGGCCCACTCCAGACTCTGGTGGGCTTCGGTCTGGGATGGCAGGCCCTATTCCCAGAGCTGGCCCGCCACCCTCTGACATCTCCCCAAGTTCCTGGCACAGCTGCCGGCAGCAGTTCCTACTGTTCTCATTACCCTTTTTCAATAAAGGGAGTTGTCTGCAGGATGCGCCCCCAGGGCCAGACACTGCAGAGCCATCATCTCCCAATTCTCACTGGGCCCTTGGACGCAGACAGGTTGTTCCTGTATTCAAGGGCAGTTGTGTGGGCTCAGAGAGGCTCAGTCGTCAGTCACGGTCACACAGCTCCAGCTGGCTGCCACCCCACCTCTTCCCATTAACTCCTCGGGGCAAATAACACAATGTGTGCTTTTCCATCTGTAACACCCAGTATCTTACTCCACACCCAAGGGCAAAGGTGTGAAAGGGGATCTCTTTGTAGAAAAAGTTTGGGTGTGTTTCTTCTCTGCCTTCTGCTGTGTTCTTCCTTAGCTCTTTGTAAATAATTGAGTTGCAGTTCTGTTCGTTCATATGATACATATATGTATATGTGAAGCCCATTTACTTATCTGTGTAGCGCATGCAGAGATCTATGGGGTCTATGAATGTATTATTTGAATACATAATATATACTTAGTCATGTTTTAATAAGAAATGTTTTAAATATAATGATTCTTCATATAATCACATTAAAGCAAACATTTATCATAAAGATAATCTGTTGATCTAAAATTGATCATAACATAAGAATTGGATACATGAGTGTGGAGGCTAAAAAGTCCGAGACTGCAGCCAGTGAGCTGGAGACCCTGGGGAGCCAGCAACGTCAGCTCCAGCCCGAGTCCGAAGGCAGGAGGAGACCCGCATCCCAGGTCAGAGACAGGGAGGCAGGAGAGTCCTGTCCCACTCGGCCTCCACTCCACTGTGGCCTCCAGTGGTCTGGGTGAGGCCGACCCACGCTGGGGCCGGACATCTCCTTGACTCAATCTATTGAACCAAATGTTCACCTTATCCAGAAAAACCCCCAAGAACAACGTCTGAGAAATATCTGGGCAACCCATGGCCCAGCCCAGTCAGCTGGTAAAATTAAACAGCCTGCCATCTGTCTGGGTCTGCCCAGGACCGTCCGCTGTTGTCTGCGTTTGGAGGACCAGCCAAGTGTCCTCACAGCCCAGCCAGGGATGCAGCCTGTCTGTTACTGCACCGACAATGTCAGGATGGGCACCTTGGCAGGAAGGGCCCATCATGTCTCCTTCCCTTGGGTTTTGGAGGGGTCTGTGAGGCCATGGGGCACGAGTCCCTCCACGTGCCCACCAACACGCAGTGCCATCTCCTTTCTGACTGTTGGATGGGGTACCGGGTATGGAGTTGCTCTAACTGGAGTGTCTCTGATTACTGAAGAGCTTCAGCGTCTCTTTATACTCTGGGTGTGCATCCAGGTGACTCCTGTGGACTGCCCGTCCACCTCTTTTGCCCCATTTTCTATTCCCTTCCTTTTTCTTGTTGAATTGCAGAAGCTTCTTGCTTATTCTAAATGGTAGCCCCTTGTCTGTTTAAAATTTTTTTAATATTGATTTTAAAGAGAGAGGGAGAGAAACACTGATCTGTTGTTCTACATATTGACATATCATTGGTTGATTCCTGTCTATGCCCCGATTGGGGCTGAGCCCACGACCCTGGTGTGTCAGGATGACGCTCTCACTCACAGAGCTACCTGGCCAGGGGCCCACCCTGTGTACATTTTAAATGTTGCAAAGATCTCTTGCTGGTCACTAGGCTGCTGGCTGGTTCATGGAACCTCTGACTGAACAGACATCTTTCATTGTGATAAAATCAGAGCCTCCGTGTTGCGCCATGAGGCTTGTGCCTTTGAAGTCATAACGAGTCCTCCCTGCCCTGTGAGAGTGTCCCCTTCAGTGTTTCCTTATGCGTCACGGTGTCCCTTTTCATTTAGATTTCCATTCACTTGGAATAGAGTTTTATTTCTTTAAAAATATTAGTAGTCAGTTCAGGATAGTAAAATCAAGAGGCATATTACAACACCTTTCTGTACTTGAACATTTCCACACTTTTTTAAAAGGCTGTATTTACTCATTCTTAGAGAGAGGGGGAGGGAGAAAAGGAGAGAAACATTGATGTGGGAAACATTGATCAGATTGGTTGTCTCTTGCACACCCCCAGCCAAGGACTTGGCCCCAAAATGGGCATGTGCCCTGACAGGGAACTGAACTGGCGACCTTTCGGTTCGCTGACAGGTGTTCAATCCACTGAGCCACACCAGCCAGGGCCATTTCCAAACTTAACATTTCTAAAAGTATTGAGTTCGTTGTGCAAAATACAGATGTTGTCAAAATAAGAAAACCAAATCACGATGTCCCTGTGTGGACAGACCACTAGCAAGATTTTCCTGTGCCTTGCACACATGGAGTCGCACAGCACACATGTGTTTCAGGGAACAGCTCATCACTTCCTGAGCACACTTCCTACCCTGGTCTCTGGGACGCTGTAGGTGCGGTGCTCTTCTTGGAGGACACTCTTTGCCCTTAGAACTGCCTCTCCCCTCCTGTGTTTAACCAGTGACCTACCAGGCTCCTGGCCAAGTTCCCTACAGTGATCAGTTCACTGGGACAAGTGGTCACCTGAAAATTCCTTCCCCTGCCTTGGCCTCCTCCTGAGGGGCTGGACCAGGCACTCTCCAAGTATTCATGGCTGTGCTCAAGTGCCTAGCAAAGGTAAGGTACCAGGTGGACTCACTGAAACCAAGTCACTGGTACAGAGCAGTTCCAGCCAGTTCCGTCCAGATGGATCCAGATGAAGCCAACACAAACCAATGGAAGCCAGTCAGGTGGACTTGGGATGAACTCTGGGAGGAGGAGGTATAATAGCTGGTCCAGTGGCCTGGTCTTTGTCCAGAGCCCAGGTGAGTGGGGGGGTTATTCCTAGGACCCTCAGGATTTTGCTGAGTCCCTGTCATTATCTGGCATCTACCAGGGTTCTGGGAACTCCACCAGAATCTTGTCTCCTCCCCCTACCTTAGGTCATGAGGTTTTGCATCTTGCTCATTCACTGTTGCTGAACTTTAAAAAAAAAAAGTTTTCTTGGGTCATTTTGTAATATGGGGAGAAAGATTCATTCTGTGATATTTCCAGTGCAGAATCCCGACCCGGAATTTCCAGCAACACCTGCACCTCGGTTCACTAGAAATAGCCTTCCAGCCAGGAAAGAAGTGTTACATTTTCTAGTAGCCTCACTAAAAAAAAAAAAAAAAAAAGGCAAAATTAACTTGATAATATATTTTACTTAATCAAATATCCCGAATATTTAAAATTAACACAAAGTTTTAGCGCACTGAGACACTTCGCCGTTGTTCTTTTCCAGTCTTACACACCGTGTGGGGGATTTCATCCACAGCACTTCCCGGCTGGGGCCGCGGCTCCGCCAACGCTCACCAGTTACCAGCGGCTGCGAGACGCTGCCACGGCCAGCTCTACAGTGGGTCAGGACCGCTCCTCTACCCAATCCCCTTCCCCGCAGCGCCAGAAAAGAGGCTCCCCGCCCCTCCACTCCAGTTCAACACCAGCCCCGCCGGAAAATGAGCCCGTTCGACACACCCGGGAGGAGACTTCCGTGCGCTCCGACACGGCGCTGGTTACAGACCCCGTGAGGGCACAACTGAGTCGCAAAACCCACGCCGCTGCCGTGAATAAACGTGTCCTCATCTGAGGGCTGCGCAAAGCTCCAATCAGGGGCGGGCGGACTCGGCGGGCCTAATCAGCTCCCCGACGCCCGGGAGCCCGTTCCCTCCTTCGTAACGTGAGCGTAAGAAGTAGTAGCGTCCTGTCTACCCCGCAATACAGTCGTGAAAATCCAAGGGAGGCGTGGTGTGGGTCGGTCAGAACCGCAGGAGCAGCGTCCGGAACCCGGCTCGGGGCCGTGGGGCCGCAGACCCCGGTCCGGTGCCCGGCAGGGGTCCCTCCTCAGGGCGCGCACCGCTGGGGGCCGGCTGGGGTTCGGGCAGCTAGGAGGCCACGCCGGTGGCGGAGCGAGGGCGGCGGTGAGCACTGGACTGGACGTGAAGCAGTGCATGCTGGTGCCCTCGGGAGACCTGGTACTCTCCGACTCACTGCCCCGCCCTACCGCCCTCTCCTTTCCTACCTCCCACTCCGCACGTTTCCCCGCCCCTGCGAGTCAGCCTCCGCTCGTGATTGGCCACACTTCTAGTAGTTGCCTCCGCATTGGTCCAGGGCTTCAGGTGGCGTGGTCGGTATTGGTTAACGTCATCATTGCTCCCGCCCCTGGCTCCGGGTGCAGCGCGCGATTGGCAGGCGCTGGAGCGGTCTGCTCCTGGGGCCGGGCCTGGGCGGTGCGGACTAGGCCTCTGGTGGCGGCGGTGGCGCGAGGCAGGTAAGGTCCCGGGCAGGGTTGGGGGTCAGGGCCTGGCTCGCGTACGGCCGCGGGGATAGGGTGGGCCGGGCGCCCACACGGCCTGTGGGGGAGCTGCAGGGACGCACCGAGTTGCGGACTCCGCCTGGGCCGCCAACGACAGGCGCCCCCGCCTCAGCGCGCGCGGTGTTCGCGGCCCGCGGCCGCTCAGCTGGGGCGCCCAGCCTCTGTGGGTCCCTCCGTCCCTCCGCTCGCCCCCCAGCCTCCGGGAGCCTGTGGGGTCAGCTGGTTCCTGGCGGCGTTGGCGTTGGCGTCCGGCACTCACCGCCCCCGGTCCCCGCACGGGCGGTGCTGAGTTCTGCGGAGCCGCCCCTAGTTACTGGCTGGAGTAGTTTCCTTCCCTTTATACCGCGTCCTAGTGTGCCCTGCGCTTCGCACTCGCTGTTATCTCGGCCCCCGGCGTGCTCTCCGCAGTCTTATCTCTGCGCCAGCGTTTCGGTCCACTCCCGGAAGGTGTCCTCAGGCTGTCTTCTGATAACCTAGTTGCCTTGTCTTCAGCCTCCCAGCGCCCGGTCGGTGTCCCCCCCCCCCCCGCAAAAGTCAGCAGCACGTTCTTGTTGCCCAGCGGCGGGAGCGTCTCGTTCCCCCAGTGCGTGGTCCCGTTCCTGCGCGAGCGACGCGCGACCCGCGCTTTCTCGTCTTGGGCGCCGACGCCGTGTGGCTGGAGCCCTGCGGGGTCCTGGGCGTGGGTGCGAGGCTTTGCGGGGTTCAGGCACCCTGCCCCGGCCTCCGCCCTAGTCCAGTCCCGTCCCCTGTCTTGGCCTCTGCAGCGGCTGGGCTGGTGCTGCTCTAGGTGCAGGCAGTTCACCACGGACCGACGCTTTGACCAGCCCCGGTAGCGCATGCGCAGTGCTCTCAACTGTCAGCGCCCCACGGGACCCCACTCCCACTGCTGCGCTTCCCGTGTGTGAACGTGAGGGACTCAGACTACACGTGCCCTTTTGTGTCTGGCCTCTTTCTCTCAGCATCATGTCTTCAGGATGCCCCCAGGTTGTACATGTGTCTCCTTCGGCTGTCTTACTTGGCTGAGTGGCACCTGGCTGTGGGAATGCACTCTCGACCTGCGCATCCCTGACTTTGTTAGCAGACGGTCACGTTGTCTCCGCCTTTGCCGGCCAGGAGCCCCTGTTCTTTGGTTGTTACTTCACTCTCTTGATGGTGTCCTTTCAGGCACTGAAGGGTTTTTTTGTTTGTTTGTTTGTTTGTTTTTTATGGTTTTGGCTTTTACGATTAGGCCTTTGATCCATTCTGAGTTAATTTTCTGTGTATGGGGTGAGGTGGGGGTCCAGCTTCATTCTTTTGCACATGGACGTCCAGTTGTCCCAGCTCCATCGTTGAAGAGACTGTTTTTTGCCCCATTGAGGGGGCTTGGCCTGCAGGTAGAAAATCAGCCGATGATGAATATAGGGGTTTATTTCTGGATCCCAGTTGGCTGTCAGTCAGCCAGTCTACCCTTATGCCAGCTAACAGAGTTTTGTGGTAAGTTTTGAAATTGGGAATTGAGTCTTCTACCTGTTTCTCAAGATTGTCTTTGGCTGTTTGGGACCCATTTAGTTGCAAGTGAATTTAAGGATTAGTTTTGCTGTGTCTGTGAGAAAGGCCCTGGGGGCGTGGATGGGCTGTGCTGACTGTGGAGCGCGGGCTGGCAGTGCTCATCCTCCCGCCTGCCGGCTGTCTTCTGTTTAACGGCGTTTCCTCTGCTGTGGTTTATTTAACAAGGTGTCATCCCGGCAGGGGTGTCCAGCCTCCTGGCGTCTCCGGGCCACACTGGAAGGAGAGAGTTGTCTCGGGCCACACGTTGAATGCACAAACACTAATGAAAACGCATGTGCGAGAACTGGGTCTGAAGTAGACGTGTGGCTTGTGTGGGGCCTTCACAGCCCTCCTGGGCCACGGGCCAGACGCCCCTGCCGCATGGTTTTCTGGGCCCCAGGCTGGCACCTCCATGGTTAAATGTATTCTGAGTCTGTTGGTCTTTTTGATGCTGTTATAAGAGGAACTGTTTTCTTAATTATATTTTCAGATTATTCATTGTTAGTGTATAGAAATGCAGCTGATTTTCGTGTGTTGACCTTTCATCATGTAACTGTGCACAGTGTTTCTTAACTGTAATAGTTTTTTGTGTATTCTTCAGGATTTCCTAAAGATGAGACCATGGCACCTGTGATAAGGGAGCTTTATTTCTTTCCAGTTTGGGGGCCTTAAGTTTCCTCTTCTGGAGCCCCACCACAGTGCTGGGGGGCAGTGGCGAGCGCAGCGTCCTGGGCTTGCTCCTGACCTTCCAGGGAAGCTCCTGGTCTTTCCCCTCAGGCTCAGAGGCTCACCATGGGTTTACAACATTTTATTTATTTATTTTTAGAGAGGGAGGAAGGGAGGGAGCAAGAGAGAGAAACGTGAATGGGTGGTTGCTGCTCACATGACCCCCACTGGGGACCTGGCCTACAACCCAGGCAGCACCCTGACTGGGAATCCAATCAGTGACCCTTTGGTTCTCAGTCCGGTGCTCACTCCCCTGAGTCACACCAGCCAGTCGCTGTGGGGTTTTAGTAATGGCTCTGGTCGGCTGAGGGAGTTTCCCTCTAATTCTAGTTTGTTGAGTGTTTTTATCACGGAAGAAAGTGTTCTTGCCCACCTGAGAAGACCGTGAGGCTCTGCCCGACTGCTTCTCTCACAGACTCCCCTCATTCCACCCCTCCTGCGTGCAGGTCCATCCCGCCCCCTCGACACAGGACCACTCTCCTGTCTCAGGGCGACCCTGGTGTCTCTCAGCACTCCTCACTGCACGGCGGGGTCCCGGGTTTCCCAGCCTGTCAGTTTTCAGCCGTCCATTTGTCCTGTAGCTCCATTTCCTACCACTGTCTATTCTCCCGAGGGTTTTGTTCTTTGGGGTTTGTGTGTATATGTATGTATAGACGTGTCTATATGTGTGTGTGTGTCTTTTAAGAAGCCCCACTTGAGAGCGTGTCTGGGAGAGAGCGGCAGCCAACAGCGCCTGTGCTCTGTCCACCGTGTCCATCCGGGAGTCCCTGTGTGGTCCCTTCTCAGAGCCTCTGGTGTCTGACCCGCTGTCTGCTCCTCCCTGTCGGCTCCTGCCCTGAGTTTATGACGGTCCAGTAGTCTCAGATTCTGCAGATGGCTGTTTGGGGTTGGCTGGCAGGAAATGCCAGGCCACCCTTTGGGCAGGAGAGGTGGTGCAGGATGAAGCTGTCTGTCAGCCTCTTAGGTGAGGCAGAGCCCTGAGTGCAGTGCTGCCCCTCAGCCACTGCTGCTTTGCACCCAGTGGCCGGTTGCAGGGCAGAAGGAGGGGCCACAGGTGGGCTCCTGGGCAGGTTGGAAGTAAGCAGTGATGGGGGCCACGCACAGCTGAGGCTTGTGCAGGACGGGCCTGGGCTGCAAGTGTGCCTGGCTAGTGTGCCAGGCGAGGCTGTGCTCCCGGCCACCTGCGGGGCAGTGTTGTGCAGTTGATTGGAAACTCTCATTTTCTTCTCCCCCATTTTCTAAATTTGGAACTCATTGCTGTTTTAACTGCTCACCAGACTTGATTTTCAGACGAAGGAGACTAGGCTAGCCCAGACCCTGTGGGTCCGTGTGTGAAACCACTGGGCCAGCCAGACCTGGGGGAGCAGAGGGAGAACACAGGTGACCAGCGCTCACACAGCCTTGTACTGTCACACGCTGCTTCATCCGCGCCTCGTGGCTCCTTGCTGGCTTACAGTTCGAGTTCTATTTATGATGAGGCATGCTGGTTGGCTGGCCACCCTGTCTCCCGTTTAGTTGTGTGGGGACACTCGGCCAGTGGGCACCTCTGGGGACTGTTGTTCAGGAGGTGAGAGCTGGGTTGCGGGTGCTTTCTGACAGTGGTGCTGGGCGCCCTGCAGGCCCCAGACTGTGTTGTGGGCGAGGAGGCGCAGGTCAGTCTCAGTGGGCGCACCGGGCTCCCAAGGGCTGCGGCCTGAGGACAGAGCTGCCTGCTCTGGCCCTGGACCTTCGGTCTCCTTGGTACAGTCTCTGTCGAAGTGACTGGAGGATGCAAGCTCTGTCTGGGCAGGAAAAAGATTGATTCGGTGATTTCTTTACTCATTCCTCAGGTCGCAGACCTTTTTAGCCAGGTGCCTTGTCTTTGGGGGGACAAGCACTACAGGGGTGGTGGGGAGATGGCATTCACCTCACCAGGGCAGATGCAGTGCTGCCACTGCGGTCCCCCATGTCACCCAAGTAAGCTGGGGTCCTGGCTAGGAGCGCCGGGAACCGGCTCCGGGCCCAGGGTGTGGGAGGCCAGTGCTCCGGGAGACTGGGCTGCTGTTATGTAAACAGATACAGTGGCCCCACCCCTTCCTGCTGTTCCATCACTTCCAAGAAAAGGAAAGAGACATCACATCTTGGCAAGAAGACGTCTTTCTGTGCAGAGTTGCTGCTGAAAATAGCAGACTTCTATTTTTTTATTCTGTTGTTCTAGTTATTTCAAAATGTGTCTTATGACAGCGGTGTTTGTGACAGCGGTTCTCCCTGTGCAGGCTAAGGTGTGTGAGCGCATGCACCTGCCGGCTGGCGCGGCAGGATGAGGTGCTGGGTCTTCCCAGGGGTCGCAGTGCCTGCTGGCTTGCTGAGAGCTCTTTGCACAGTGAGGGCAACAGCCAAAAGGGCCCAGCAGCCTGGTG
Source organism: Artibeus jamaicensis (assembly GCF_021234435.1). Classification (NCBI taxonomy): domain Eukaryota; kingdom Metazoa; phylum Chordata; class Mammalia; order Chiroptera; family Phyllostomidae; genus Artibeus; species Artibeus jamaicensis. The sequence goes on from NW_026522037.1 coordinate 351,031, forward strand.
CCCGCACTGCCTCACATCAAACAACTATTTTTTCTTTTTTTTAAAGCTTTAGAAAATTTAATTTTAGAGAGAGGGGAAGGGAGGGAGAAAGAGAGGGGAGAAACATCAGTATGTGGTTGCTTCTCATGTGGCCCCCACTGGGGACCTGGCCTGCAACCCAGGTGTGTGCCCTGACTGGGAATCAAACTGGCGACACTGGATTACAGCCCATGCTCAGTCCACTGAGCCATACCAGCCAGGGCTTATTTTGTCTTTTTGAAAGTAATATTTATTCAGTTAATTGTCACATAGCCAATACTTACTATTGAAAAAGCTCTAACAGGACTGAAGGGAGTAGGTGGAGTGTAGAAGTCTCACTCTCCACAGTTCGCCACTGAATATAGTGCAGTGTTTTCCTGGGTGTTTAAAGCCGCCCTTAGGTGTACATAGCGTCCTATGAAGCCCTTTCCCACATTTTCAGGTTATAGCTGCTTATTTCTGATTTGCTGTTTTAGACGATCAGTCACGTCCAAGGCTCCAGCCTGAGTGTGAGTCAAGTGTTTGGGAACACCACTGCGCTGCTCTGAAATGAGCCCGAGCTGTGGGGCTGGTTCCCGTGTGTCACATGGCAGAAGCGATGCCAAGGAGCAGGGTCCTGAGGACATGGTCACATCTCACCCAAGGGCGACTTTTTAAATCTATAGGCAGAGATAACTAATGTTCTTACCAGTCACTACATTGTTTGATTGTAACAGAATTAAGATTCTGAGCAGACATATTATGTTATAATTTAGTACTGCATCTTTTTAGTACTGATTTTTAAAGGGGCATCTTGGAGTTGGTTTTAGAAGTTGGTGTCATTCACGAGGACCAGTGATGACGCACCTGGATGTACGTGTGGCCCCTGTGGAGCTGAGCGCTGGGCGATGGAGGTATGGTGAGGCTGGAGCGGCTCAGTGGGTGGGTGTGTCTATCTGGGCCACACCCCCTTTCCCTCTGCATAGTCCTCAGGGACCACCTTCCGGCAGAGGCACCAGCTGGCCTTCGCCGTCAGCTCCGATGCCCTTCCCTGCCCCTCCCCAGGGCTCTTGGCAGGTGGCGGTTCCTGGAGCTGCGCCCAGAGCTGGGACGGGTTCTGTCTGTCACTGTCCCCTTGGATAGTACTTCTCTCTGTGTGCAGGTTCTGAAGGAGGGGTTCAGGGGCTGCCTGCCATTTAAACGGGTGCAGAGGCGGTTCCTGGGGCTCCTGGTCAGACAGCTACATTGGTCATCCTGGACAGCTGGGCTCACTCTTGTCTCCATCCCCTTCATCAGCGACCAAATCAGCTCCTGGGCAGCCCAACGTGTGACGCATTGACCTCTGCAGACAGCACCTGGTGTGCTGTCAAAGAAGCGCCACCTGCTGGGGTTGCGCTGGGGGGTGTGGCAGTGGAAGGAGGCCGCCTGGCACTCCGGCCTTTCCTGAGAAGATGGGGTGCAGACCCTGGCAGTCTTGTCATCCTTTGGCTGCGCCATTTGCTTGAAGCTGTTTTCAACTCTGTGTGACTGGAGGTGTTTGTGATTTGTCAGGAGTGTTTTCTGTCACTGGCGAGTACAGACACCCTGAGGAGCTCAGAGTTGAGTCCCATGTGGTGGGAGAGCTCAGCTCCCTGTCGACAGAGGCGTCCGAAGCCACAGTGGAGCTGCATGTTTCCATCGGCCCCACGCGATGGTGGTGTGACCAGATGCGCTAGGAAAGGCAGGGGTGTTAAAGGAGAAACCCAGTGTGGCATAAGGAGAAGCTTAGCTTCACTCTTAAAGCCCTGCTAGGACTTGTGTGTTTGTAAAGATGCTGAATTCCTGCAGTCTGTGACCAGAGTTTGGTCCTGTCCTCTGGCCTGCGCTGCCAGCCTGGGTGGCCTCCGCCAGTGAGGATGGGAGGGGGACCTCAGGAGGCTGCCCTGCTGGTGCCTTCCCCTCCATGTGAAGGTGGCTCTCAGCCCACCGTCTCCTGGGGCGCATGCTTTTCCATGCTCGGTGTGGCGGCTCAGAATTGACCGTGTCCATCCTACAAAAGTGCTCTTGTACAGGGGCCCTGTTGCTTCACTGCTGGGCTGAGCAGCCGGGCGTCCTGCCCACTGTGAGCCCAGCTGCTGTGCCTCGTGGGCACGTGTGGGGGGGCAGTGGCCCTCGACCTGTCCCTCCTGCAGCCTCACTGGACCAGGTCTGTGACAAGGTCACACCAGGGCAGGGGTCAGGAAAGGGAGGACAGTGATGCCTGAACAGGGCCCCTGTGTCACTGGGGATGCTCTCCAGGACTTTCCGGTGCTGCCAGAACGTGTGAGCCCCTCCTTCACCTGAACAGGCACAAGCTGGCCATGGCCCTTGGGGCTGCTGTGCAAACAGGGAGGCTCCAGATGCTGCCTGAGGGCTTTGACTAGCACGTGTGTGCAGGGAGACTGAACGGGGGGAAAGGCCTTGCCTGCAGCTCAGATGTGCTTCCCAGCGAGGGCTGGAGTTGGCCTCTGAGCTGCACACTCCGAGTCAGGCCAGCCTGGTGGCCTGGCGGACTGGGCCTTTCCTTTAGGCTGGGGGCGGGTGACTCTTGCATCTCAGGGAGTGCTAACTCAGAAGAAAGATTCTGTTCTTTTTTCAAATTGAAAGCACAGGCTGTATCTCCTTATTTTGCCAAATGAAAGCTAGTATCAGAGGGGGTGTCTGTCCTATGGGAGGCATGGCCGTCAAGGCACTATTTCATTTCCCCCTTTTGTACTTTATTTTACCCTGTACTTTCATTTAAGAATCTTGTCTTAGAGTGGGGACTGACACCTGACTTTAAAGTGTTCCGACCTGCCTCGACCTGTGGGTGGGATGGGGCGGGGCAGTGCACAAGCTGCAGGGCTGAGGGAGGGGCAGGGCCTGTGTGTTGAGAAGCAGTGAGACAAGTCCCATCACCAGCCAGGGCCGTGGCATCCACGGCCACGGCATCCACTGCCCCAGAATCCCGCTCCACAGGGGCCCATCCTCCGGCCCTTCTCTGGGACGGAGCCAGCCTTAGGCCTGCTCTGGGCTGGACACACCTCCCAGGTGGATGTGAGGTAGAACTCCATGCCAGTGGGAACAAGGGCGGCAGGAGCCTGGCCGCCTGACCACGCCCCCTGGAGCTGTGGTGGCAGCACAGTGACCAGTGGTTGGTGACCATGATCTCTCCTGGCTTCCTTTCCTCTGGCCCGCTGCCTGGGTCAGACTCAGGTATGTGTCCACCGCTACTCCATCTGTGTTTGGTGGCTCTTCGGGCATTTTATTACATTTATAGCTATTTTTACCAAAAACCTACCACTGTCTCTGTCATTCAGCTGTATCTTCCTGTTGTCACTTGTAGGATTTTTCAGTCTGTCCCTGCCATAATCCTACTGCATGACCAGTAGTGGCCCTTGGCACTTTGGTAGAATTCTGTTTCAGAAGAGAAGCTAAGCCTGGCCAGAGCTGGTGTGGCACAGAGCCGTATCTCCCGACCAGAAGGAAGGTGGGAAGTGTGGGTGTAGCAGGTCCTACACCCCCCATGCCTCTTGAAAACACCATTTGTTATGCACCAGAAACTAATCAGTATGCCTCTCTTCGGTGGATGTGGATGTGATGACATACTAACATGACTTTTAAAAACGAAGGCTGTAGGTTAACACTCTCGAGTGCGTCCCCCTGCACCAGTCTCCGAGTTGCGAGCAGAACGCTTTACCCTGCAGGGCCCTGATGCCCCTCTGCCACGGTCCCTCACTGAGTGCTGTCACTCGTCTGTAACACTTATTCTGTAATCCATTCCAGGCAGCACTCAGCTCACAGAGCACTCACCATATCCTCAGGGGGCGCTCGGGGGCATTAGTCACCTGGGGCTCTGTGATGGGTGGTAATACAGGCCTGGTGACAGCGAAGTGAGGGACCACTTCAGGAGGCAGCTGGGAGCTTTGGGTTTCATCCGGGTGCAATTAAAAGGGAATTTAGAATGTGCACCACTTGTGGGTACTTTGTCAGCCAGCCCGGACTGAGAGCAGCCACCTTGCCTGGAAAAGTTCTTCTGAAAAAGTTTCTAAAAAGAGTTTGTTAAGAACTTCCAGTCAAGATGGAGGCATAAGTAAACACACTTTGCCTCCTTGCACAACTACAGAAAAAAACTACGAAGGATCTAAAGAAGCCACATTTGTCCAGATGGGTAGGAGGGGCAGAGACACAGCGTGGCATGGAGAAGTGACGGAACGAGTGGTCCGACATTCATGTATGGTGGAAAACTGAGAGGGACACCTCGGGAGCAAAGGAGCCCAGGCCAGACCACACAGTCCAGGGCTCCGGCCTCAGGAAGATGAATCCCCGTAACTCCTAGCTATAAAAACCCATGGGGGTTGGGGGGAGCTGAAGAAACTGTTGGGTTTTCAGGAGACTCCTCTTAAAGGGCCACGTGGACTTAGGACTTACCCACACCCACCCCCTCTGAGATTCAGCATCAGGGCAACAGCTGGAAGGGCACCAGTGGCATAGTGGTGAAAGGGAGTAAGTGAAGTGACTGGAAACAGGGAGAGGAGGGGGAGACAACTTTCTCCTGGACAAATCTCCAGGAGCCAGGCCCGGTGTTGTCCACTCTCTGAGCCCTCCTCTCCCACAGAGCCACAGGGCGTGAAGTGGGCCAAGTCCTGGCAATTGCCTAACACTCTGCCCCATACAGTTTACAGGTGATGTTAAAAAAAATGTATAGAGAGCCATCAATGTGTGGTTGCCTCTCATGTGGCCCCCACTAGGGACCTGGCCAGCGACCCTTTTGTTCACAGTCCATTCATTGCTCAATCCACTGAGTCACACCAGCCAGGGCTACAGGTGCCTTTTCTACAACAGGTGCCTTTTCTACTAAGACAGGGAGTCAAAACAACTCCACCCAATACACAGAAACAGACACAGCAAGGGTGTCAAATTGAGGGGACAAAGACGATGGCCCAAATGAAGGACCAGAACAAAATCCAAAAAAAATAACTAAACAAAACTATCAGATGCAGAGTTCAAAACCGCGGTTATCAGGACGCTCCAGGAACTGATTGGGTACTGCAACAGCAAAAGGACCCAGGCAGAAATGAAGGTTACACTAAGTGAAATAAAGTAATATGTACAGGGAACCAACAGTGGAGGGGATGAAGCTGAGATTCAAATCAATGATTTGGAGCAGAAGGAAGGAAAAAGCATTCAATCAGAGCAGGAAGAAAAAAGAACTAAACAAAAACAAGGACAGTCTAAGGCACAGGTGGCAAACACAAGGCCCGCGGGCTGAACCCGGCCTCCACCTTGTTTTATCCAACCCGGCACCTTGTTCTACCCAGCAGCAGTGCCGAGCTCTCGCTTAACTGTTAAGGAGTAGCCGCATGTATCTAATCCTAAAGTTACATTGGGCCCTTTGAAGGTAACCACGAGGCTGATATGGCCCCTGGTGAAAATGAGTTTGACACCCCTCATAAGGAACCTCTGGGATAGCTCCAGATGTACCAACACCTGAATCATAGGGGTGCCAGATGGAGAAGCAGAAGAGCAAGCAACTGAAAACTTATTTGAAAAAATAATGAAAATTTCCCTAATTTGGTGAAGGAAATAGGCATACAAGTCCAGGAAGCCCACAGAGTCCCAGACCCGTTGGATCCAATGTGGACCACACCAAGACACATCATAACTAAAGTGCCAAAGTTTAAAGGCAGACAATCTTAAAAGCAGCAAAATAAAAGCAGAACGTTACCTACAAAGGCGTTCCCGTAAGACTCTCAGCTGACTTCTCAAAAGAAACCTTGCAGGCAAGTAGGGGTGGAACAAAGTATTCAAAGTCATGAAAGTCAAGGACCTACATCCAAGATTGCTCTATCCAGCCAAGCTCTCATTTAGAATGGAAGGGCAGATAAAGTGCTTCTCAGAAAAGGTCAAGTTAAAGGAGTTCGTCATCACCAAGCCCTTATTATATGAAATGTTAAAGGGACTTATCTAAGAAAAAGATGAAAACTGTGAACATTAAAATGGCAACAAATTCACAATTACCAACAACTGAATCTAAGCAATGAAGCAAACCTGCAGAACAAGAACAATCACAGAAATGGAGATCACATGGAAGGTTATCAGTGGGGAGGGAGAGGGGGGAAAGGTACAGGAAATAAGAAGCATCAGTAGTAGGGACAAAACAGACGGGGAGGTTAAGAACAGTATAGGAAATGGAAGCTAAAGAACTCAGGTGTACCACCCGCCTGGCTGGTGTAGCTCAGTGGATTGAGCACGGGCCTGCAAACCAGAGCATCTCAGTTCCATTCCCAGTCAGGGCACATGCCTGGGTTGCAGGCCAGTTCCCAGCGGGGGACGCATGAGAGGCAAGCACACATTGATATTTCCTTCCCTCTCTCCTTCCCTTCCCCTCTAAAGATAAATAAATAAAATCTTTAAAAAAAAAAAAAAGAACTTGTGTACGACCATGGACATCAACAAAGGTGGGGAATGCTGAAGGGAAGGGGGTTGCCGGGTGGAGGGGGTAGAGGGGGAGGAATTGGGACAACTGTAACAGCACAATCAATAAAATACATTTAAAAAATAAAGAGCCACTCACACACCCCAGAGGATAAACAATGGCAGGGCAAGAGCACCTTCGTCAGTGCAGCAGTGACGGTTGCTTAGCGAGCCACCACTAAACACCATGTGGGCGGAAGCCCTGAGTGCCCTGCAGCTGGGTGTGGCTCTCCCCTGCCCCAGGAGGGAGGAGACCCGGCCCCACTGATTCCTGCCATCTGGGCTATTGTAAGGGGAGGAGACCCAGACTAGGTTGGGGTGGGGGACCTCTTGGGAATTGTTCTTCAGAGGGTGTGAGCTGGCCCTGAAGGGTGGGGTAGAGCAGACAAAGGGGGAGCGAGGCCACGGAGCAGATCCCTCGTGACGCCGTCAGTCAGTCAGTGGATTTGCAGAGCGAGGGCAGGTGAGGAGGCCCACGTACTCTGTGGGGCTGGAGGCCTGGCCGGTGGGGCTGCAGACCCAGGAAATGGCTTTCACAACGCAGGAGTGATTGTTATTCGTGAGGTTAGTAAGCGCAGGAAAGTGTTTATATATAAACTGAGAACTTGATTTTTTTAAAGGATGTTTGGACTTAAAAGAGAGAGAGAGAACCCACAGACCGGGATGGCAGCACGGTGGCTGTAGGGGGGGGCGGCTGGCGGTGGAAGAGCACTCGGGGGTGGTGGGTGGTGGGTGCTGGCGGGGAAAAGCTTTGGGGCCGTTTCAGAGAAAGTGCTGTGGATCGAAGTGCATCTGTCCTGGCTTGTAGAATCAGTGATTAATTTAATTTCATTCAACAATTCAGTTTATTTAAATGAAGAAGCAACAAACCCAAACAGTTCACCCATTTCCCCCTCCCACCTCTAGCAGCCACCAGTCTATTCTCAATTATAATTTTTTTGCTTATTTATTTTTAAAAGTTTTTAATTTTTTAATTAATAAACATTTATTTTTAGAGCGAGGGGAAGGGAGGGAGGAGAGGGAGAGAAACGTCAATGTGTGGTTGCCTGTTACACACCCCCTATTGAGGACCTGGCCCACAACCCAGGCATGTGCCCTGACTGGGAACTGAACCGGGTACCCTTTGGTTTGCAGGCTGGCACTCAGCCTACGGAGCCACCCCACCTGGGGCTGAGTGTTGGAAACTAGTTTCTCCAAGAGACTGTGTCTGTCTGGCTTCCTTCACTCAGCAAAACACCCTCCCAGTCCACAATGCCATCTGCAAACAGCCAGGTCTCTCTCCTCGGCCAACTGCTCCCTTTGTCCCGTCGCCCCCCCCCCCCCACCAGGCAATGGGCACGTGGCTGCTACCTTGTGCTGCAGAGACCGGGCGGGGGTGGGGGGGCATGTGTTTTTGAGTTAGTGTTTTCATCTTCTTTGGATAACCTTAAAACTGCTTTAACTGTTGAGTGTGCGTGCTGTGCCCGCTGTGGCTACCCCAGGCTGCGCCCCACTGCACACGCGTTCTGTTGTCCCTTGTCGTTTGGGTGTCAGCTGTGCTGGCTGGTGTGAGGTGAAGCTCCCCACAGTCTGGGTTTGAGTTTTCCTGGTGGGGAGCGATGTTGGGCACCTGCTCGTGTGCCTGCCAGCCACCTGTGTGTCCTCTTCAGGAAGATGTCTGTCCAGTCCTCTGCCTGTTGGTCAGTTGCGTTATTGTTGTTTTGCTGTTGAGTCATATGAGTTCTTTGTGTATTTTAGATACTAAGCCCTTATCAGGTTTGTAAGTGTTTCCTCCTGTTTGGTCGGTTGTCTTTTCATCCCATCCATCTGTTCGTTGGTTCCTTCCTTTGCTATGTGGAAACTAATTCGCTGTGGTTCCGCTGGTGTGCTGTTGCTTGTGGAGTCATAGCCGGGAAGTGAGCCCCGAGACCCCGTCAGGGAACTCCTCTCACTGTCCAGGCCCTTGTTCAGGCCCTGCGTCCGCCAGAGCCGGGTCTGTGGTCAGTGTCTGAGAGCGGTCTGGTTTCACTCTTCAGCAGAGACTGTCCAGTCTTCCAGCCGTTCACTGAAGAGGCTGTTTTTCCTGTTGTATGTTCTCGGCCTCTTTGTTGTAAACTGATTGGTTGTGCACATTGGGGTCACTCCCTGCTCTGTTAGGAGAGCCTGTGCGGCTGTTTTCATGCCCGTGCTGTGCTGCATCGGTTACTGGCGCTCACTGATACAGTTGGGACCCTCCACTCGGCTCCTTCTCAGGGTCGCTTGGGCTACTCGGGGTCTTCTGTGCTTTCATGCACATTTTAGGATCGTTCTGTTTCTATAGAAATCAGTCATTTGTACATATATATTTTTTGTCCACAATGGTCTTTTTTTAACTTTTATCTTCCTTTAGATTATTCAACCACAGATTAGGACACACATTATTACTATGAGCTTTTTAAAAAAAAACTTGGAGTGTGTTGTGTGTATTTGTGAGAGAGAGAGTGTTTTCAGCCAGAGGAAAGCTGGAGTTGTTGCAATGACATCAAGAGGACAACCTGAGAAACAGTGTGCTCAACACTTTAATTTAAAAGTAATGTTTTCTTTTGGGGAAAAATAGTAAACAATGCCTTAGCTCACGTGTTGTTCACCTCCAGTTTTCTGACTCTGAGATGCTTCTCTGGAACAGCGTGTGGGTGCCCTGACCGGGCAACCAGAGTGTGCTGTTTCCGTCAGCAGCAACGAAAACCTGTTCCAGAAGAAGGGGGACATTTGACACCTTTGGGAGTTTGCAAATACGTTCGCAAAGGGTTCTCAGTTACTCCCACCATGCTTTTGGAAGTGCACCAGTTTTCATGATTATGAGTCTGTTGATCTGGGGTCTCCCCTGGTGCTTCCAGGGGCACATGTTGCAGGGACCGGGCAGAGCAGCAGTGTCCCTGTGCCCCTCCCCTTCGTTTGCAGCCAGAGCTGCTCGGCCGGCTCTGCCCAAGCCCCATGGGGCCAACCGCCACCCGACCCCGCCTGCCCGTCCGTCAGTATGCTGTGGCCCTAACTCCCTGCCTTGCTCTCTCCCACCCTCTGCAGCATGACCTGAGACCGCAAGCATGGACTTTTCCCGGCTGCACACGTACACGCCGCCTCAGTGTGTGCCTGAGAACACCGGCTACACGTATGCACTCAGGTGAGCGCGGCGGCATCTGGCCGCCTCTTGGGTGCTGAACAAGCGGGCCTCGGTGAGACTTGCAGCCACAGGTCACATTTAGAGAGAGAAATGTCTGTGAACGTTGTGAGGAACCCCACCTTCGTGAGATTACCAGACCGACACAGAGATGTGCGGCTGCTTGGCACACTGTGTGACTCCCTCACTGTGGAGGAATCCCGTTTCAGACCCTACCCCAAGGGCTGCGCCCCGAGGAGGGTGTGCAGTGGCGGAGAGGGTTCTGTGATTGCTGTGAGCAGCTGGGCGTTTCAGAGCTGTCGCGAGGTCATGGGAAGAGGAGGCTCCCACAGGACCGACGCAGCCTGGGTATCAGGAGCTGGGCTTCCTCCTACCAGAGTCCCATGTTCTCGCCCTGCGTGTCGCTGAGGCTCGAGGCTGGAGTCTTGTGCTTGCTGACTTACCCTTCACGTCTAGTGCATGAGTAGAAAGGATGACTGAAAGGAAACTTTGGTATCACAGAATCCTGGGTTAGTGCTGAAGGAGAGTCCATTGCCACATTGGCCAAGATGGGACTGGTGGTTAGAAAGCCTTTGCATCCCATCAAATGTCTGAGGCCCACACGACAACGTGGTGTGGTTTTCCAGTGGCTTGTCTTTAACGGGTAAAAATGTGATGGAAGTGTTAAAAATATTGGAGGGTATTCTTTTTTATTCTGGGGAGAGGGAGAGAAACATCGATGGGCTGCGTTAAGAACACTGTGGCAGCATCAGTCCAACCTCACACTCGAGGACCGTGTGGTTTTACCCGCAAATCCAGTCCCCGTTGCCCTGTGCACAGCGACACGCTCTCTTCGGCTGGAGCTCCCGTGGCATTTTCGAGCAAACCGAGTGCACTGGCGCCAGTGCGCAGTTCCGTGTTCCGCGCTGTGCGGCCTGTCGCCCACCTGGTTTCTGAAAGGAAGGAGGCGGCGGCAGGCCGGCCTGGCTTGCGTGGGTGGTGCTGGGGCGTGCGCAGGCCCCAGGGCCCGCGGAGGGTTAGACGCTGTTCTCCCCTCGCTGCCACTGCTCCTGGGGACAGCTCCAGGCACACAGCCTTCACCTGAGAGGCCTCTGCTCAGTATCCTGACGCTGTGTCCAGTTCACTGACACGTGTTCCTGCCAGGGAAACTGGCAAGCGGGGCGACACTCTGGATCCTGGGAACAAATCCCTTGGCGTCTCCCCCTCACCCCTTCCCAGTAGGTTGCTTTGAAGCAAATCTCTAAAGACGTCACTCTACCAAAGAGCCCCTAGCGATTGAAAGTAACTCCTAGGCACTTCCTCCTGCAGCAGACACTCATTTTCTTTGAACCGCCGTGAAAAGGAAGACCAGCCTGAATGGGACTCCCAGATTCTGTCGGGTGCGCTGGTCTGACGCTTTACTCTGTACTTCCCGGAAGTTGCAGTGAGATGTGGAGATTTGGTCAGTTGCAGGTCTCCCTTTGTTTGTTGCCATGACTACAATGTGGAAGGGACTTCCTGTTTCTCCAGCAGAGGTGCGTTTGTGGTGTCCGCTTGTCCCCTCCGGTGTGGAGGTTGGTCTGTGTCACCTGCTGGCCTCGCACCCTGGAGTCCCACCACTTCTCAGGTGATAGGTGAGGCCACCCTGGAGAGCGAGCCCCTGGTCAGGGTCAGGGAGGCCCTGTCCCCGGCGCCCCCAAGGCCTCCCATCGGGGGGTACACTGTGCAGGAGAGGGGGGCTTTGGCTGTCAGTCTCTGGGGAAGTCGGTTTTCAACCACAAAGAAAGGCGGGGGAAAGGGCCGTGGTTTGCAGAAGAGGACAGAGTACCTGGAGGAGCCAGAGCTGTAAGCTGCCAGCAGATGCTGCTGGAGGCCACGCTGGACGAGGCCCAGTCCTCTGCGAGCTCAGCCCACAGGGGTCGCTGACCCAGCCAGCCGTGCGGCACGAGGTGGGCGGGGAGGGAGTGTGGGCACCTCTTCCAACACGGGGCTGGTAAGGGCGGGGAAGGGGCGCGCTGCACGCCGTTTTGTCCCGTCTCACCAGGGGGAGGCTGTGGGCGTGTGCAGCACCCGTGGTGAGGAGCCCTGGGAGGGGCTGTCTGAGATGCTGCCTCCTCTCTGCTGGGGAGACAGAAGCAGGGCCAGAAGTGGGGGAGTGGCACTAGGGGTGAGGAGGGGCAGACAATGGTGGCTCTGACCACCAGGCACCAGGTGACCCCATGGTTGCCACACAGGAGCGAGGACCTGTGAGGATGGGGGCAGAAGGGAGGGACCCAGACCTCCTGGTGGCTTGCAGTGGGCTAGAACTGAGCAGAGAGCTAGGGAGCTCCAGTGGGGACCTGGCCAGGCCCAGGGACAGAAGGCCAGCGGGGTAGGGCATCGCAGCTGGGAGGCTGTGAGGCGGGAGGACGGGAGACCGGTCCAGAGGGTGATGAAGGAAGGAGTGTGAGGCTGGCCCAGGGACTTCAGCACACTGCTGTTGGGCCAGACGCTCCAGGGTGCGAACCTCTGTACCCCGACTGCATGCAGTCGGAGCTGGAGCCATCGGTACACAGGCCTGCTCTGCCTGCCGCCCACTTCCCAGCTCCAAGCTGCCCAGTGCCCGTGGTTCTTTGGCTTTTAACTGCAGGAGGCGTTTCAGTCTTATAGTTGAAGTGCATCGGAACAGACTTTTAAGAGAGCTGTGGGCTTCGGCGCTTGTCATGGGCTCTGGGAAGAAGTGATAACGGGTACTGAGGTGCCACTGTGACCCTCAGGGCCCATTCTCCTGTGAAGTCTAATTAATCCACACAGTTTCATCGGGAAAACAAGGGATGTGTGCCTGTAATCAGGCATAACTAATGGGAGAAACAAACTGTGGCCTTTGGCTCAAGGGTGGGGCTAATGGTGCCTCTGGGGCTTTGTGTTCTCTGAGTTACGCTTCATGTCTATTTCATGTCCTGTTGTGTCCCTCAGGGCCTTCTGTCCGCCCCTGGGCTGCACACCTCTGTTTACAGCTCTGTGCCACCCTCCCCACCCGCCCCCACTCGCCTCCCCCCCAGCCGCCTCCCCCCACCTCACAGAAAGGCAGTGAAGTCCTCTCAACACCACCCTTGGCACTTGTGGGGCCTGGTGGGGCCTGGCACCTTGTGGCCCCTTCTGCAGATACTTGGGTCACTCCCTGGGTCCTGGGTGCCTCTCTGGAGCTGCCTGTTTCACAGGGTGGTTGGGACCCCACCCCAGGGACGGACAGCAGGCCCTGGGGGATGGGCTGATTTCACTCCCCATCCCCTGTCCTCCCCTGCCCTCCCCTCCCCTCCCGTGCCGCCTTTAGCTCTCGGGGCTGGGCATCTCTGTGACCAGTTTGAAAAGAACCTTCCAGGTCTCGCTGTGTGTTCTGTGTGGACAGATGTTCCCTGCAGTGTGGACTGGACGCAGGACCCTGGAGCACTTCCTTCCTCACTTGCCCGAGCCTTGCAGCTGCCTGTGAGAGCAGGTGTAGCCCTCCCAGGTGTCGGGCAGCCTCGGGCTGGGGAAGCCAGGGTGGGTCCTGTTTGTCCTCCTCCCCAAAGGTGGGTGGTCTGCTTCGCTGCTGCTGTGGCATCCCTCTTCCCAGTCAGTGCTCTCTGCGAACTGCAGGCCTGGAGCCCCCTTCTGATGGCAGAGGCTTCAGGGCTCCGTGCCAGGGAGGCAGGGCCCACGCACCCGAGGCAGCGCCAGTGTGCCTTCTGGTCTGGGGCTTGGACAGGGTGGGGCAGGCCTGGACGTCACTGGTGTGTCCTGATGTCAGGCTCGTGAAAGACTGTCCTGTATGCCCAGTGTGGGGTCCACACCTATAGGATGGACTCCAATCTGAAATAACGTGCTTTTCCTACACCAGCACTGTAGTCATGTGCACTGTCCCTGGAAGGAAACTGCGGATGTTCCAGTTTACACTCATCTCAGGCCCTTGGCGTCCCCGCCACACCCCGCACGGCTCCGTGCCGTGGGCTGCTCCAGCAGCCTCCGAGGGGGGCATGGCGTGTCACACCCCTGTTATCAGGGACACCAGTTGCGTCACTCACTGTGGCTGTGATCGCACGTGTTCTAGTGTTGGATCTAATGAGGTTAGGAGGAGTCTGATTCGGAAACTGCTTGTGTGAAACAGAGATACACAGACACGTCCCTAAGCCCATTCCCTTCCCTCAGGTTTCCAGGTCCGTCCCGTGGATGCCCCTGACGCTGCTCCCTGTCATCAGCAGGTGTGCCTCCCGGGCGTGCCTAACACTCCCGGGCTCCCTGCCGGCCAGGTGGCCCTCACTGTCAGGAAACCCTCCTCCATGTCCTCTCCCCTCTTCCTGCCCCTTCTCACGGGCCCTGTGCACAAGCCCCCCTCCCCGTGGGGTGGGGAGGTCACCTCCTGCAGGTGTGACTCCTCAATGGTGGTGACCCTGTAACTCAGGGCTCCCACCCGCGGGGCGGTGGCCTCACAGGGAACAGTGAGGTTTGGGAACTGGCTGCACCGCTGCACAGCAGGAGGGGAGCGGAGGGCCTGCTAGCCTGAGCTCCACCTCCTCTCCCTTCATCCACGTGGAAAAGTTGTCTTCCACAAAACTGGTGCCTGGTGCCAGAAAGGTTGGGGACAGCTACTGCGGTGTGAGTCCTGAGTGAGGGGTTCTCTGCGCGTGCCCAGACCTGGACCAGCTGGCCAGGAGAGGAGGTGTGGCCCCATCCCAAAGGCAGCCCAGAGCGGGTGTTCAGTGAATGTCTCTTGATCTGGAAAAGCCTGCTGACCGCACAGAGGACACACCCTTCAGTGAGTCCTTTGTCAAGGGTGTGTCTCTAGCTGAGGAAAGCTAGAGGCCCAGCAGCCTGGTGGTTCAGTTACCCGCCCCTCCTGTTTTGCATCCACAGGTCTGCTGGGTGACTGTGTGTCCGGGGCTCCCTGCCGTGGTGTAGTCACTGTCTCTTCACCGCATGAGCAGGTGTAGGCTGACATGCTGGCCCTCAGGTGGGGTCCTCGTGAACTTGGCATATTGTGAAACGAGTCTCAGGGTGGCCCTGGGCTTCCACACCGGGCACCCAGGGCACTGACCTCACAGGCACTGGTGTGGGTGCCAGCTTATCATGCTTTTGGAAAAGTCGTCACACTGTAGTGGCTGTTCTTAACAGCTCACCATAGGTCACACGTTGTGGCCACTGTTGCTTCTGCCATTGCAGAAATGGTGCCATGAGTCTCACTGATTTCTGACATGTTTTTTCTTCCAGTTCAAGCTATTCTTCGGACGCTCTGGACTTTGAGACGGAGCACAGACTGGACCCCGTGTTTGACTCTCCCAGGATGTCCCGACGCAGTTTGCGCCTGGCCGCCACCGGGCGCGGCATGGAGGGCGGCCAGGCAGGGCACACAGACACCTGCCCCAGCAGTACAGCCTCCCTGAGGGACAGAGCAGCCAGGTGAGCCCCGTTCCTCTTCACTCTTGCACGTGCAAGGCACACACGCTGGGCTGCGGGACTGCTCTGTGGAGCAGAAGGCCGAGTGCGTGCACAGAGGCCCTCACGGTGTCCAGGCTTTGCTGTGGGCACAGCCTCTGCGACGTGGGGGTGCGGGTGCTGGTGTTCTGCCGCCAAGGCTTTTCTGCTCCAAGACCCCGGAGAGGGCGTGGGCGCCCGCCCTGCGCCGCCTCAGGCTGTTCAGAGGTGGGGCTGGGGCAGAAGGCCTGCTTACTCAGCTGCTGCCAGATGGGTGCGTGCAGGGACGGGCAGCTTGCCTGCTCATCACCCCCAGTGCGCCTATCACCGCATCTGTCAGGAGCCAGGTGGGGACGGCCCATCGTGAGTGCGACAGCCCTGTGGCTGACCTCGGGGGAGGGACCAGCCTGTTTCCTGGAAGGGCCCTGTCAGGACCAGGGACAGTACACGCCCCTGGAGGTCACCTCAGGGTTTATTTAGAGATGGAGGCTCTGCTCCTCCATCCTGGGGTTTGCGAAGGGGCCGTAGGCAGTCCCAGCGCGGTGCGCAGCGCGAGGACACCCAGCTGGGCCTGGGCCTCCCGACGCCGCGCTGAGGTGAGGCTCTGTCCAAGCCGCCTGCTCTCACCCATGAGGTCCCGGCAGCAGTCTGTGGTGCCCACCGTGCTCGTTTTCCAGGCCCTGGTGTCTGTCGCTCATGCCCGAGATGAGGGTGGACGTGACGTCAGAGGACAGCCTTTGCTCGCTGGACTGAGTGCAGCTCGGTCTCTGCTGCCGGGAGACGAGGAGCAGGAGCGCACGCATGTGTGGTCACCTGCTCTGCAAAGGAAAGGAGGGCTCGAGTCTAGAAATCATGTAGTTTCTTATTTTTATACTTAGGCTGTTTCCGATACTCGTTATTTAACGTTTTAGCTACTTTGGTGTCATACAGCCCGAAATCAGTGTGGAGACTGTCTTGTTGAAACAGTTGAAGGAGTTCTTGGACTCCAGCCTAGGATCCCTTTTCCAAATCAACAAATGTCTCATCACAGTGGGAAGACACCAAAAATGCTGCTCTAAAAATGCTGTATTCTTGGCCTGGCTGGGGTAGCTCAGTGGATTAAGCATGGGCCTGTGAACCAAACAACCGTGGTTTCGATTCCCAGTCAGGGCACATGCCTGGGTTGCAGGCCAGTTCCCAGTGGAAGGTGCACAACAGGCAACCATACATTGATATTTCTTCCCCTCTCTCCTTCCTTTCCCCTCTAAAGATAAATAAATAAAATTTAATGCAATTCTTTTTTTAAAAATGCTATATTCTCAAAGGTTTTGTGTTGGTAAAATGTCATCAGTTTGTATGAACAAGAAAAAGCCTGTACGTTTGTTTCTTATTCCTTTCTTTTTAGAACAGCAAAGCAGCACAGAGGTGGGAGCAAACTGTCGTTCAGTGTGAGCCATGACACTAGGCAGGCCACTGCTGGCCGGAGCAGCGGGCTGCAGGGCTCAGCCAGTCTTCGGCCACCCGTGCTGGACGAGTCTCTGATCCGAGAACAGACCCAAGTGGACCACTTCTGGGGTGAGTCAGCTACCACGTGGTCACTTCCGATTGTCCTGGAAGAAGGGACATTATAGCCAGCAGAGCCCAGCGAGGCTGAGGGTTCCTCTGGGCCCCCAGCTACAGGCGGGGCCGTGCTGCCGGCCTGTCATCGTCATCCTCTTGGGGCTGTGGCCTCGTGCTGCAGGTGGCTCTCGGCAGCAGGGTGGGCACCCGGTGTGGACATAGTGACAGTGGGAACAGCAGCGGCAGCGCAATCCCTGTCCTGCTGGAGTGGGCACTTTAGGAGCGCCAGCTCAGGTGGATGTACAGCCCGCCCCTGGGGCAGGACTGGAGGCCCAGATGTGCTCCAGGCTCCTGTGTGCGGCTCTCAGGCAGGTCGGGCCTGCGTCGTGTCTTGCTCAGTGGGCAGGAGCAGCCAGCAGGCAGCAAGCAGCGGTAGGGGTGCCGGGGATACTGGGTCTGAGACGCGGGGGCCTGTCCGTGAGTGCACCCAGCCTGCCGTGCCCTTCACACACGCAGGTGCACACGTGCGCTTCTGTTAGAGATGCTCTTCCACCTCAGTCAGAGGCTGTGTTTGTCTCTCTGGGGAAATTGCCACTAATTTTAGGTGTTTTATGAAATAAATGTTGACTAGTACCATAATGCTGATTTATTAACCATTGTAATTTTTAGTTTTTTGAGTGTCTTGCTGTGTTTGATAATTTGAGCTCAACTGCAAAAATATGTGTGTTTTAGGTCTTGATGATGATGGAGACCTTAAAGGTAACACTTTTAGCCCTTTATCCCCCCCTTGAGAGAGTGGTTCTCAGTGGGCATCTGCAGGGTGCAATCAGCGGCCCCTTCTGCTCTCTGAACCTTCAGGTGGAACAAAAGCCTTCACTCAGGGGAACGGCGACTCGGGCGCCAATGTGGCCCGCAGCAATGGCTACACCTGCAGGGCCTGCAGCCAGCTGTCTGCGTGCCAGGACGCACCCGCGCACGCCCCCACCCACAGCCTCGCCTCCTGGGTGTACTCACGGGACCATGCTCAGAAACGTAAGTCCCTCATGCTTCAAAGTCAGGAGGGACCTCACGTCCCCCAGTTCTCATCTCACAGGCTGGGCGGCGCAGCCTACGGGGTCCGTGTCACCTCAGACACTGACTGGAACTCTGGATTACCCTGTGAAAGCTTATGAAGTGCAGCAAGATTGAGCTTTGCTACTTCTCTCAAGTTTCATGTTGCATTGTTAAGGTTTTGTCCCAGGGGGGTCTGGAACTCTGTGACCTTGTGCTTAGGTGGAATGTGGTGCTGTGGGCCTGCACAGGTGCCAGAGTTGCAGTTCGAGTGGGGCCTCTGCCTCCACTGGCCCCTGGGCCTTCAGGTCAGGGCGGTTTGGCACTGGCCCTGCTGGGTGTCAGCACTCATTTGTAGGCCCTGGTGCGGCCACAGCCACGGGCGAGCAGAGGCAGATGTCCGAGTCCTGGCTGTGGTCAGTGGGGCAGGGGCCCTCACAGATGCCCTTGAGCATGTGGCTGTCAGGACTGCAGGAGCTGCTTGGCCCCTGCAGGCCAGCCTGTGGGCTCTTTCCAGGGTCCCCAGCACCCCAGGTCACCTCCAGGTTCCACCAGTGGCTCAGATGCTCCTGCTAGCTCCGGCACTCCAAGCCTGTCCCCAACTTCCTGCCCAAGGTCCCTGCTCCCACACAGCAGGGCCAGGCCAGGCAGCTCTGGACTGGAAACATGCTCACCTGTCTCCAAGTCCCTGCCCCTGATGGACTCACTCCACGTGCCAGTCTGCCTGGCGCTGTTGGACACATGGCAGGGGACCTGTGGGGACAGGAAAGCACCAGGAGGGCAGGGCCGAGTTTGCACATTTGCTGTGTTCCGGGGCATGCCTGGCTCACAGGGTGGTCAGTTACTTCTCAGATGCTGAGGGCATGGTGTTGCAGCTGCTGGTGTTTGTGGCTCTGTCTGTGGTGGCCACTACCTGGTGCCGACCGGTCAGCAGCTACGTGGTGTGGAGGCAGCAGCAAGGGGCGGGTAGGCCACACACCCTGGAGGCAGCCCCACTGTGCCAGCGCTGGATGCTGTCCCCAGGGTCCCTGGGGCGGCCCCAGCCAGGGCTCAGCATTCTCAGGGTGCCCTGGGGGCGGGGTGTGTTGGGGTGTATAGAGACCTGCCCTGGAGGCGCTCGCTCCCAGTGAGCTCTGTGGGGGGGGTGCTGTGTTCCCACGGCCTCCCCATGAGGGCAGCGGCTCTGCTGTGTGTGACTGGTAGTAGCCACATTTTGCCCGTGGGGGTAGGTTTCGGGGAGCCTCTGGAGACCCATTGCTGAAAGACCTTGACCTAAGTTGCTCCTGACTTTTTCTTTAGGGAGATGGCAAGGGAGGGAAAAAGAGAGGGAAAGAGACATCCATGTGCGAGAGAGACATTGGTCAGTTGCCTCTCGCTCGTCCCCAACTGGGGACCCGGCCTGCAACCCAGGTCTGTGCCCTGAGTGGGGGAACAAGCTGGTGACTTTTCAGTTTGCGAGACAATGCCCAACCCACTGAGTCACAACAGTCTGGGTACTCTTGACTGTTCTTGAAGAGAGAACACGTTATATATATTTACATTTTACCTCTGTATTATTTTTTTTATCACAGTGTACATTCAATATTATTTCATACTAGTTTTAGGTGTAACAAGCTACATTTTTATTTGCTTTGGGTTTCTCTTGTCACCTCCTGTGCTGTTTCAGATTACAACAGTGATTTATAGAATAACCAATTCATCTTAAAAAGTCTGCTATGTTTATGAAGATCCCTGGGAAATCACAGATGTGTGTGAGGGAGAAAGTTAAAGTCACTGAGCCCACTCCACCCACCACCTACCTCGGGCTGTCCTCGAGGGCCACCACCCAGGTTCCCAGACAGGGGGTCACACTCGAGGGCAGCTTGGGGCCTCATCTGCCTGATGCACATGCAGCCCCCCGCCAGCCCGACTGAGCATCCCCATTTCCTTTTTTTCTGTTGTCGCCGGGCCCACATAAAGCCTGTGAACTACGGCACAGTGAAGTTCCCCTCCCCACTCTGTCCTCTCTGGATGCCCTTGCAGGGCGGATTCTTGTGCTTTTTGAAATGAGGTGAAATGCACATGACAAAAAAACGTGCAGTTCAGTGGCATCTAGTGCATTCACGGTGTTCCGACAGCACCGGAATTTTGCATGCAAACTGGAGGAATGCGTCATTTTGTCTGCGATGCTGTCAGTTGTGGACGTGTGACGTTTTGTGTGACAGTTGACATTAACTGCCCTTTTCTGTCCATCAGAGTCTGACGACGCTCAGGTTTCCTGTCCGTGCCCCTGAAAGGCCATGTGCGTGGGGACACTCCGCCCGTGTTCCGGTCCCTCTGGGGCTGCGCACACTCACGCCCTAACGGGCAGACAGGCGGGAAGGCAAACGAAGGCTAAAGGCTGTGGACCCACTTGAACCTGACCGTTCCTTGTCCCGAACCTCAGGAGATTCAAGTTGACAAAATGTGATTTTTTGCTTCACATCAAAAAGACTTTAGCAGGCTCCAAAGTCTTTTCCTTGAGACCCGACACAGTCCTGCACAGAGCAGGGTGCTGGCGGGAAGCATGTGCTCAAAGAGACAGCTCTCCCAGGACAGGGGTGTCCCCTTCAGCAGCAGGGGAGGCTGGACATGTGGCCACACCCTGCCTCCCAGGCCCCTTGGGGCCTCCTGGCGGCCGCTGTGTGTCACACTGTGTGTCCTGCATCACACGGAGGCTGTGGGAGTGAGAGTCTGAGAACAGGCCCTCCCGCACTCCCCCAGGCAGCACTTAATGCCCCCAGTAAAGGTGTGAAATAGTCTAGAGAAGCGGGTCGTTTCTGTGGAAAACTGTCAGTTGTCCTGCCGGTGTGGAACAGGGTTCTGCTCACTGACACAGCCTAATTAGAGGGACGAGGACCGGAGGGTCTGTGCCTTGTGGTGGCCCGAACCGTGGAGCCTGCGGCCAGCTGGAGCAGCCGGCCTGCCCGACAGAGACGCGGTTCGCATGTGGTTCAGAGCCCGTTCCGGCCAGCAGCCCCTACCGAGCAGCACTGTCCACACACAGCCAGACTCTCCAGCCAGCTTCCTACACACGCACCCCAACTTTGCTCCTGTGCCGCGCTGGGAGGCCCAGCCCACAGACTAGCCAGTTTTTCATATTTTCCTGCTTTACAAATCTTTCAGTTTGACGGAAGAAAAATGAGATGTTGGTGTTCTTCCTGGCTTCAGCAAGACTGTCCAGGGCTCGCCCTTAGTGAACAGCTTCTCCCTCCCCAGCCTCTGTCCAGTGAGCAGCGCAGCAGAGGCGCCTGGGGTGCCGGCTTACCTGTAGCCTGCAGCTTCACTGGACTTTTACTTCTTTAAAATCACTTCAGCTCAGACGCCCCAACCCCAGCTGGCTGCATGCTGTCTGCACTGAGTCCCCAAGGCTTTGCAGGGCTGGGGAGGAAGCACACGAACTGGACTCAGGGCACCTCCTGGGTGCATCCCAGGGACAAGCCTGTCCCAGGTGGTCCCCGTGCGCCCAACCGCCTGGAAGCAAAGCCCGCTTGATCCACCACTCAGGGAGGGAACTTTCCCAGCAACGAGCGTTTCTAGCAGTTGTGACTTGGGGAACATCACCCCACATGCTTTAGGTTAATAGGACAAAACATCTGGGATCCTCCCCTTGTATTTTCTGAAGCGTGAGCACTAATAAAGAGTCACAGGTCCTCTTAGTCCAGCAGCCCCGTCGCTGAGTGGACACCTCCCAAGGCCACACTGCTCATTTCTGTTGCCCTGTTGCCAGTGCTGCAGCAGCCGGCCTGGAGGACGCTGGGCCCTGCGGGGGGTCCTCCAGGTGGGCAGGTAGCGCCTCAGTGGGGCTGTGTGTGCTGACGCGGCGGCAGCTCTGCCTGGCAGGACAAGGGACAAGCGTCTCGGCGTTTCCCGAGTGCTGTCTCCGGCGTCGTTGAGAGAGCTGGCTCTGTTGTGCCCGAACAAGGAGGTCGGCTTTCTGACTTGTCAGGGGAGGAAGTGCTGGCTCCGGGGGGAAATTAACTGTGTGTCCACGGTTTCTCACTAGGCGGCGTGTCCTACGTGGACAGGATTCTGTGGCTGGCCACGTATACTTCGTCATCTTTGTCATCAGTCTTAGTCCAACTCTTTCGAGTGGTTTTAATGAAGCTCAATTATGAATCAGAAAATTACAAATTGAAAAACTATGAATCAAAAGATGGTGAATCAGAAAGCTATAAGTCAAAAAGCCATGAATCACAAGGTATTTAAATAATTTTTTTCTCTTTCTTCCACCAAATACTGCTTTCGAGGTGGAGAAAACACCACTCTTTCCAGCGGCGCGTTCATGTCTCTGCTCTGCGGCCTGTTTGCCACTCTCGGGCGTCACCTTGGCTCTTTCTCTAGGGGCTTGCGGAAGGTGCTCAAGGGCCCTGCATGTAGTCCAGTCCCCAGCAGTTGGTCAGTGTGTGAACGCTACTTTTAAGTCACTTTTTAAGTGAAGAATTAACACACTCAGGTTTTGGTTTAGTATTTTAAAATAACGGCCGTGCACCTGAACAGCATTTGGAGTGCCTTTCTCGAGGTTCTGAGCTTGCCCACCTTTGCAGGGTGTCAGTGGGTGTGCGGTCTTGGCTGGGTGGGACTGGAAAGTCTCTTCCCAAGCAGAGCCCTGTCGGCTGTCCTCCCCCGCCTGTGCGGACCACCGGCCGTGCTGAGGTAGGGGTGCCGGCCTCGCTTGTCCTCTGGCTGCCGGCTCCCTGGGGATCAAAGGGGCCTTGCACTTGCCGAGCCCTGTAAGCCTCTTCTGCATGTGTTGCAGCTCGTTCCGAGCACAGTGGGACGATGACAGTGACAGAGTCTCCCAGAGAGGACGGTCGCCTCCAAGTAAACGGGGACTCGCTGTGTAAGTATGGCCTCAGCTCCCTCACCGCGTGGGGCTCTCGGGTCGCACGGTCCGGCACAGTTGTGTGGGCCTGGCCGAGAGGGTGGGTAGGGCGCCGGTGCTGGAACCCTGCCTGGGGGGGGGCATGCTTCCCAGACTTCTTTCCAAGATCGAGTGTCATAGATGCAAACGACCACCAGGTGGCATTTGCTTTGAGTTTTATGTCTTTGATAATCACTCTTCCTCATTTCTTCAAACTCATCGTGCATCGTTTTTGAATGGACAAGGTTCGTGGAGTAATCTGTCACATTAACTGCTCATCACCATCCCCCGCAGGCCATGGCCGTGAGGGGACGGAACGCCTGGAGACCCACTTGGCCACCCGCTCGCAGTTTCCGGGGACAGGAGGGGCAGCAGGGACCGCACAGCTCGGCTCTTCCCTCACAGGTTGCTCTCACGCTGTCTGCTCTGTCTCTGTCATGTTCCCACAAACGCCTGTGCTTTCTCGTCCACACTTGGGGTTTGGGTGCTCGCTAAAGGTGGGCGGCAGTCCCACGGACTCAGTCTGAAATACGAGGCTCTCTCCCCAAACACTTTGGGAGTGTCTGCAGTGGAAGTCAGATGTCCAGGCAAAGAACTCCCTGCAGGGGGGGTCAGAAGTGCAGAAGAGGCTATTCCCGCCTGTGCCGCTGTGGGAGCGAGAACGTGCCATGCTCGGCACCATGAGCCTCCGCCCCAGGCGACACATGCACACCCGGATGCCCCCCACGTGCACACCTGCACCTGCTTGGGAAAGGGGCACCTTTCCCGCAGCCTTGTTTGTAAAGCTGAGCTTCAGAGATAAGTGCCCCCTGGCTGTTCATGAACACACGACTAAAGCAGTGGGTCTACCCCCTGTACCCTGTGTCTCTGCATGTCGCCACAAGCAGCCACTGCGGAGTTTCGGGAGTCAGCACACAGACGCTGAGATCAGCACACCACTCCCAGAAAGCAAATGGGAGGGACCCCGCGGTGGTGCTCTGCTTTGCACAGCCTGGGCTGCCCGGCAGAGGCTCCTGGTCGCCTCTTACCCAGCAGCACCGTGTGTGGCTCCACAACGCTTGTTCCCTGAGACACGTGGGCTGCAGGATGGCTGCTGCCTGGGCCCTGAGTGGGCCTCGCTTCCCCGGGAGCATGTTGATCAGCACCGTGGTCGGGGCCTATATTTGCTTTGCGGTGTCTCCTTTTCTCCACGGAAACCCTGCCGGCACCAGCTGCAGCCTGCGGCAGCTCCGGCCACCACACTGGGTTTCCTGGGGGCGCTGCAGGCAGGAAAGGTGGAAGCTGTTTAGACAGAGAGTGGGGTTCTCATAAGTTAATTTCAGCATCTTCCTTGGACTCGGTTTGCTTTTTGTTTTTCTTGAGAAGGGAGTCAACTTACTGATAGGACAGAATTTGGGTAAGGCCTGTGCATCAGGGTTCTCGTGTGGTAGCTGCAGAGAGCTGGTGTCCTGGAGCCCAAGTTCGAGTGTGCCCCCCTGCGTCTCCTCTGTCCAGGGCACGTCTCGAGGTGGACACTGCGGAGGACCAGAGCTGCTGGGCGGGCTGCGGTGCAGGCTGTGCTGTCGGGCCTGTGGTCGGCTGCGGTGGCCCCAGGTGGTCACTTGGGCTGTGTGTGTGCTGTCCCTGCGAGGCTGTGGCAGAAATAATCTACCTCATGGAGGGAAACTCCACGTTAGGGCCCCATACTCTGTTCCCTGTGCGACGGTCCTTGTGTCCTGCACTGCGGGTGCATGAGCTCTGTGCTCCAATAGGAGGCTTCTAACAGGGTTGCGACCCAGGTGCATGTGCTGGGTGTCCTCTGCCGAGTCCCGCCCGTGTCCTGACTCACATGCTGGGTGCTTTGCGGCTCGTCCACCCTCCCGCGTGGGAGCATGCGGGCATTCCTGCTGTGCGGGCAGGCACCTCTCAGCGCACCCCACCTGCTGCTGCGTCTCCTCTCCAGAGGCCTGTCCGTAAACCACCTGGTGCTTCTGGCTGGGCCTTGTTTGGGAGCCTGGTTGTCTCGAGGACACATCCCGACACTGCCTGGTGTTCTCTTCCAGGGAAGGCGGCCACTGGGATGCTCTGGTGGCTGGGTCGTGGGTGGTACCAGCTGGTCACTCTGATGTCCTGGCTGAACGTGTTTCTTCTCACCAGGTGAGGAAGCCAGCGTCCCATCGGCTGGGCATGCTCTTACTTGAGTTTCTCAACCAGTCCCAGGCCGCCACCATTCCTGAGGGAAGTGGCAGCCCGCAGGGGCAGGGGGTGCATGGGAGGCCATATGGTGAGGAGGGACCTGGACCCTGGGGCTCCTCAGTGGGCCAACGTCCGTGGTGCCTTGGTGCTGTCCCGTAGCTCTCTGTGTGGCTCTGGGTTTGCTTGTCCACATGGGCCCAGGCAACACCACTGTGCAGGCAGGGCCTCCTCCCAGAGGGGCCTGTGGGAGCCCAGGACCACGCGCTTCCCTTCTCATCATAGTGGGGGCTGCTCTGGGCTGGGTGGCCAGGAAGGGGAGGGAAGTGCTAGGCACTGCCTCCATGTTACATGTCTGTGTTTCTACTCCCAGGTGCCTTCGCAACACTTGCAAGTTTCTAATCTTGCTCATTCCACTCTTACTTTTACTTGGTAAGTCAACTCTGACCTCCTGCCAGCCAGTGATGTGCACGGCCATACGTGTGCGCGCGCGCATCAGTGAGACGCCCCTGTGGGGGGCCGTGTGTGAGGCTGCCCACCCAGCCGTGGCCTCTTCTCTCTCCTCCAAGGTGCGGGCCTTTCCTCCTGGGGGCAGGGCAGCTTCCTGTCCTTCCTGCCCACTTTCAACTGGACACGCATGCTCAGAGCACCAAGGGTCGATGAGCTCCAGGGTGTGTTCTCGACGGGAGCTGCCCCCCCGCTCCCACCTCCGGAGGTAATTGCCAGCCGGCCTGTCCTTGAGGGTCCGTCCTCGTGCTGCTGGGAACAGGGCTGCTCGGTGGGACACCCTGTGTTAGGAACCGGTCTCAGGTGTCCATCTCCTTAAATGCTGCAAACTAGTTTAAATGGTGTCTTTTTAAAGTAATTTCATTATTCAGTTCATTGTAATTTGGAGAGAAGCAGCATCCGTCACTTTGGAAAATACATAACATATAGAGAAGAGAAGGAAAACCACCCTAGCTGCATGTAGGGAAGTCACTAACAGTGCAGCCTGTGTGGCCTGTTCCTCCTGGGCACCATAGGCGTCCAGCGCTGTGCGGCCGAGACCCTCGACTGCCCTGTGCTGGGGTGTTGGGTGCTGGCTCGATGCATTGTGTGCGTTGCTGTGAGAACTTCTTCCCTGTCTTAGGGTGTGGCCGAGGCTTCTCCCTGGCACTGGATGAGAGAGGTGGAGAGGCAGGTGGCCTCTCTGTCGGGCCAGTGTCAGAGCCGGGACGGGAAACTGAGGGAGCTGACGGCTTCACTGCAGCAGCTGCAAGTGCGGGTGGACCAGCTGGACGACGGGGGTGCCGGGCCGTCCTCCCTGGTGAGGAGTGTGGTGGAGCATCACCTGAAGGGCCTCGGTGCCGGCGGGCTGCTGGGCTCCCAGGTGAGGCTGAGGGGTCCCCGCGTGGCTCCTTTCCCTGGGGAGCTGAGACTGGGGCAGGCATGGCAGTGGGATGTAGCTGTGCTCTCGTGTCGGGGACAGTAGGACCTGCTGTGCGCTGGGCCCCACCTGAGCAGGTCCACAGTGGGGATGCCCTCAGAAAGGGGGACACGCAGCAGGGGCTGTTCTGTCCGTGTGGGGCCCCAGGCCTCTGCGTAGACACCAGTTCATTTGGTGCCATCAAGGAAAGGACTGTCAGCCCACATTCCTCAAACCAGTGTTCCCTCTGTTCAGTTCCACAAGTTAACTAGGATGTTTTAGATTAAAATCTTCAGGATGTGCGTTGCCCCTGGTGTCTCAGTGTCCAGCCCTGTCCTCACCCTCTGTCACCACCACAGTCTGCTCCCCGTGGCCCCACCCCCCCACCCTACCTGAGCTCCAGGTGCATGCCTGCCAGCCCACTCCCTGCCTGGAAGGCTTACCTCACTGCCTGCCTCACCGTTCGGTGAGCCCTGGGCGGAGCAAGGCGTCTTCTCTCCAAGCAGGCCTGCCTCTGCAGAGGGGGGGAGGTGGTGGGGGCTGAGAGGGGCAGGTGCCCTTTGATGGAGTGACCGGAAGGGATTTTCTTCACCCCGGGGCGTGCACCTACTAACCTGCTAGAGTTGCAGCTTCTGAGGATTGCTGAGGGAGAGTGCACGGGGGCCGTCCAGCACCTGAGGTTCTCCAGCTCGCCGAGTGCTCAGTGCTGCCCCCACCCCATCCCGCCCAGCGGGACAGGAGGCCACATGGCCCCAGTCCCTTTGATGGCCAAGGGCGGCTGTTAGGAAGGGCGTCACCAGTGTCCTGGGGAGATGGTGGACTGGGTTCCTCCCTGAGGAAGGCCAGCACAGCCTGCAGGCGTGGATGGCTGAGGAGGGAGAGAGTGCCGTGCGTCCAGGCCGCTGCCCTGGGCTCACCAGACACGGTGGGCACTTGTTGAGTGGTGGTGGCCAGTCTGCTTTCTCCGAGAAGCACTTTCCGGGGGTCGCAGGCCATCCCCGTCCACACTCACCTTTGCTGTAGAAGCTCTCAGCCTCTCAGCACAGTCTCAGGTCCCCCCAAGGGCGCTGTTACCGGGTGGCTGATCCCTCTGGGACGCTCCGCCACGTGGTGCCCCGCGCTCTCCGCCCGCGGCATGTCTGGGCAGCCTGACACACCAGGTTTGTGTGTCTGTAGCTTCCCTGTCTGGACCGTCTGTTTGCTCCTTTTCCGTTTCAGACTGACCCCGTGGCCTTCCACCGTGAGCACGAGTCACGCATCTCCAACCTGGAAGACATCCTTGGAAAGCTGACGGAAAGATCAGAGGTACTCCTTCTCTGCACAGCAGCCCTGACAAGTGCTCTCCAGCCGGAGCAGCCATCCAGTTCCTGTGCCACTGTCTTGACAGAACTGGAGAAGGAGTCCCCCTGCCCCCGGGATTCCATCTCATGGCTTTTTTAAAAAAAGATTTTATCGATTTATTTTTAGAGAGAGGGGAAGGGAGGGAGAAAGAAAGGGAGAGAAACATCACTGTGTGGTTGCTTCTCACACGCCCCCTACTGGGGACCTGGCCCACAGCCCAGGTATGTGCCCTGACTGGGAATCGAACAGGTGACCCGTTGGTTCACAGGCCGGCGCTCAGTCTACTGAGCCACAGAAGCTGCTCCCGTTCAGAATGTCTGCTGCTTCTGTGCAGTCAGCTCCCCCAGCTGGGTCTGCTGGCCATCTTTTCAAAGTGTGCTTTGAAAGCAAAGCAGCACTGACCTGCCAGCCAACGACCAGACTTTGGGTTATGGGGACAAACCCCAGCCAAACACCTGTGGTTTCACATACAGTCGAGTGTGTGGTTTTGCGGAGAGTGGTGCGTGGTGGTGTGAGCCCGCTGTTTCTCATGCTTCCCAGGCCATCCAGAAGGAGCTGGGACAGACCAAGCTGAGGACAGCAAGGTAGGAGAGCCCGCTTGAGCCAGTCCCGGCCTCACTGCTGCACCGCAGGGACGGGCCCAGAGGGACACTCGCCCGAGGGCAGAGGGGTCCTAGGGGCTTCACTGCCACATACTTCTCCCTGAGCAGCGTGCCAAGGGCAGCAGCCCCCCTGCTGTCACCCGGGGTGCCCCAAGGACTGACTTTGGAGTACAGACGAGCTGGGCTTACATCACGGTTGGTGGGATAGGAGGGTTCCGTGTGACACGCTGGGAGCACCAAGGGCATCGGAGCTCAGCCCTTGCCATGTGGGCCAGCTTTCTAAAACGGGTACCTGGCACTGAGGCTGCAGGGGTCACATCGCCTTCGGAGTAGGGGCTCTGGGCCACTCCCAAGCCGTACCTGTGCCTTCTCAAGGGCCCGACCCCTCGGCAGATTCCTGGGGTGGGGCACAGCTCCCTACTGGGCCCAGCGCTTTCCTCCGGCCCACCATCCCTTCCTTCGGCCACTCTGCACCGAGGCCGTCCCTCTCCACATGGGAGCTGTTGGTCTCTTCGTACTTGAAGTTTACCACACGTCCCCCTAGTCTGCCTGAGTGTGGCACTTTGACCCCTTGTGGCTCAGTGATTCCTGAGGCTTGACTGGGGACCAGATAAGGAGCATGAGCGTTCCCCAAGCCCCTCACGCCGTCACCTCCCGGCTCCTGTGTGTCCGGTAGGCCTGCTGCCGGGCGGCCTTGATCTGCCAGGCTGATCTGTACCCCTCCCAAGATTTCCCCAAGAGTGTGTGCTCTGAGGGGCGTCTGCATGATGGCACCTGTGGTGCACAGGCAGGACTGTCCACCCAGCCGTGTGGTGGCTCGTGCCACACAGTCACTGCTGCACAAGGAGCTGTCAGCAGCCCTGAGGCTGGGCATTGTCGTCGCACTCCTTGTTCCATGGGCCTGAACAGGCCCCGTTCAGCCCTGGAACAGCCAGTGAGCGTGCCTCACCCCTGCAGCTGTGTTGTCGTTGTGAGGAGAGCACGGGGATGCGAATGGGCCCTGTTAGGGCACGTTGGGCAGTGTGTGCTCTTGGCTCAGGAGCCCTTGACGGGGTGAGGGGCTTGGGGAACGCTCTTGCTCCTCATCTGGTCCCCAGTCAAGCCTCAGGAATCACTGAGCCACAAGGGGTCAAAGTGCCACACTCAGGCAGACTAGGGGGACGTGTGGTGCTCTTGGCAGTGTGTGCTTGGGGCTCGGGTGTGGAGTGGCGTGGGGTCTGTGCGCACACGGGGCCAGTGGCAGCCCCCCCACTGCCGCTCCCCCACCAGGGGGACTGAGCCTGTTTCCTCTCCCCTCCCCATGGACTGCCAGTGCCACCGAGCAACAGCAGCACCTGCAGTCTACAGTGGCGCAGCTGGAGCACGAGCTGGGCCGCCTGCAGGCAGAGCTGGCGGCCTGGCAGCCGCTGAAGGCTGGCTGCGCGGAGGCCCACAATGTGCACGAGAAGGTGAGCTTCCCCTGCTGCCGTCTTCCCTGTGGTTGTGGGGCATCAGAGGCCAGCTGAGTGGGTGTCTCAGTTTTATTCGCTTCCTTTAAACAACCTTACTGTGTTCGAAGACTTTCAAGATTTAAAATAACGTTTAAAATAAAACTTCCACTCTCCCGAATTTCCTTGTCCCGTCACCCACCGCATTAACACCGTGACCTTCCTGTGCTGGCGTGGCATGCGGTAGGCCGCCACATCCTCCTGCAGAAGAGGAAACCTGCCATTTGGAGCTGCTGAAAACGGAAAAAGCACACACATCTGTGTGCAAAACTCAGCCGAAGTTGAGAGTTGGGCAGTGGGTTGGGGACAAGCACGTCCCTGTTATGCAGGGATGCTAAGCTGGTGGGGGCCACAGTGCCGGGCCGCAGGTGGCAGTTTCTCCATGCTCAGGCTATGGTCGTGAAACCTATGCATCTGGGCCATGGCCTGTCCTGGAGCCCTGCATGGCCGCGTCGGAGGCCACGGAGCCCCAGGACGCACTCTGCACACAGTCATGCAGGTGTGCAGAGAGAACGCAGGTGGGCATTTCTGGTACATGGTTAGAGTTAACGTGTTCACTGCCTGGAAGATGAGAGGCTTCTCCTCTCTGCCCTCACCTGACTTTGGGGGGTGGGGCCGCTGGCTGGGCCACACCTCCCCTTACGGCTCTGTGGGCATGGGCTCCTCCAGTGCGCTGGGAGGGGCTCTTCCATGCCCTGTGGAGAGGAAGGCACATGATGTTTGCAGGACAGATTTGGAGGAGCTGGTGACACTGCCATAGGAACCAAGTGGTTTATGTTCTGTTCGCTCACAAATTCCCAGGTCGACGTACAGGTTAGAGAGACCGTCAGGCTACTGTTCTTGGACGACCAGCAGGGCGGCGCCCTGGACCAGCTGCTGCGGAAGCTGTCCTCTCAGTTTGTCAGCAGGGATGACCTGCAGGCAGTGCTGCGGGAGCTGGAGTTGCGCATCCTGCGGAACATCACCCACCACGTGTCCGTGACTGGGCGGGCGCCGACCTCGGAGGCCATCTTGTCTGCTGTGCACGAGCAGGGGGCTGTGGGGATCACGGAAGCGGTAGGTAGAGGACCGGGAGGCAGAAGCGGGGGGTGGCAGTGACATTGATGGTACTTAGCACAGGCAGGGGGCAGAGATGTAGTGGTGCCAATGTCATAGCTGCTTCTTGGGAGGACTTGATGCTTTTTATTAATCCTCTTGTCCCAAAGCCTCCCAGTCCCCCAGCACCAGGGCACAGTCCCCACGCTGAGCCGGCTTTGTCGCCCTCTGTACACCTCTGGGCTCTGTGGCCTGGGGACGAGGGAGGTGGCCTGAGCCTGCAGACAGGCTCTGCCCTCGCAGCCACTCAGTGGCCTTGCCACGGTGCAGACTGAAGTGCGGGTTTCCCAGGACGTCCCTTAAGCCTGCCAGCCCCAAACAGCTGACGGACAGTGTGCCCTCGCTGAGACGTCCCGCCCCCACCCCTGGCGCTGACACGCAGCCTTGTCTCTCCTCCCCTGGGTCGGCGTCCTCCCATCTCGTGCCTCCCAGCAAGCGCATGTCATCGTGAACAACGCGCTGAAGCTGTACTCCCAGGACAAGACCGGCCTGGTGGACTTCGCCCTGGAGTCCGGCGGTGAGTCAGGGGGCCTCTGACCACGGAACAGAATGCAGGGATTGGAGAGCATGTTCCCAGCCAGTGGCTCCAGTCAGTGTTAGGGTGTGGTCTGTGCCTCCCTGCAAAGGCTGGGGCTGTGCCAGATGTTCATGGCAGGTGTGGGTGTATGCCCTTCAGCAAAATCCCAGTTTGGGGAATCTTGGTGGCCTTTGGTCTCCAGTGCCCTGCCGCAGAGGCACCCTCAGCTGCTGCACTTGACAGGTGTCACGTGCTTTACACACCGAAGGCGGCACCGGCATGAAGATGATGGCTTGCTGTACCGTGATCCCCACTTTCTGTGGGGTCACTGAGATGTGCCTGCCTGCCCCAGGGGTCAGCGGTAGCACTGGGCAGTTTCTTCCCATGTCCCCCAGGGTCAGTGCTTGTGGGGTGAGCACGGTGCCCCCAGGTATGTGGCAAGGGCCCTTCAGACGCCTGCCTCCCTCCGGGCCGCTCCCTCCAGTGGGGACAGGCCAGGGCAGCCATCATGGGGACCAGGCCGGCCCACTGGGCAGACAGCGGGGCTGTAGTTTGGCTCCTCGAGGAGAGAGAACAGGAAGCTGTGGTCGCTCGAGGGCTGTGTGCGTCCGACCGGCTGGTGCCGGGCTCTGCGAGGTGTGCAGCTGGTGCGGGGCTCCGTGAGGAGTGCGCCTCATTGCCCCGTCCCCATGACCCTGGGTCCGCCACGAGAAGCCGCTTCCGCGAGGCGATGGCGAGTGCTCACGGGATGTGGGGCAGGACCTTGAAGGATCTCACGGCAGCTCAGCAGGGGCTCTTCCTCCTTGTCCCAGAAAAGCTCGGTTTCCTGGATTTTTACAATTCAGGGGTTACAGGTGAGGGCTGGCAGACTAACATTTCTTGTAGAAAAGGAGGCCCATGACACGTGTCACCATACTCGGGGCTGGGGCCTGCAGGGAGTGGGGACTGGAAAGCCACATCTGTCTGGCTCATTGCCCGCCCGCAGTTCGGGAGGTGTGGGGAGTGGTGGTCCCTGGTTGGGAACCTGGTCCCCACGGGCGCAGGCTGGTCTCCGCCACACCCCTCCTCACGGGACCTCGGTGGGGTGAGTGCCGCTGTCCCTGGAGAAAACGACCCAGCTCCCCCGGCATCGGATGGATGGGCACCCTTCTCACCCTGTAGGAGGTTTGGGTCTCAAGTTTTCAGACAGCGATTTCTGAGGAAGTTCCTGGTAGTTCCGCGATGTCAAGTGACACCTCAGCTATTCCTTGGGGACTGACAGTGACTCGGGCTCTTAACCCTGTCATCGCTCCCTAGGGGCAGCATCAGTCCACGTGCGTTTGTGTCATGGCCTGGAGATCTGGTCATTCTGAGGGGTGCGGACTGTCAGTGTCGGCTGCCGATCAGAACGTTTTCGACTCTGAGCTAGGAAAGTGTCCGTGTGTTGGAGGAGGCTTTCTAAGAACAACATTAGGGTGTTTCTGAAAGAGATAGTTCAGTGGCTCAGAAATGTAAATGCAGGGTGTTGATGCTGCAGCTGAGGTCCGCTGCCCCGCCCCGCCCCGCCCAGGAGGAGGTGGCTGCAGCTGCTGGGCTGGGTGGTGATGGGGACCTTGGCTTCGTGAGGAATGACTTTTCATGTGTGTTTGTCTTGGCCTGCGGTGGCACCAGCCCTTGCCCTGTTTCTTGTTAAGGGACAGATGGCTTCTTCGATGCTTCCCTTCTGTTGGCATGGAGACCAGGTTCACTGACGTGGCTTCGGCATTCGGACCAGTGCAGCCAAGGGGGTGGGAGTAGTGCCACCGTGTGTGCCGTGGTCACCGTCCTCCAGCCCCAGACACTCCCATTTCCTCGATGGAAGCTGGGGCCGTGCACAGGCGCATCCTGCCCCTTTGGCCTGTTCTGTCGGCCCTGACCCCACCTGCCTGGCAACAGCAGGGCCCCGCAGGCTTGGTGCTCTCTGCCAGCATCAAAGGGTGTGTGGGCTGCCATCCCCACAGGTGTAGGTGGGCGTGGCGCCAGTGTAGAGGGTTTCTCGGCGTCAGCACGCACAGTCGCATCCCAAAGCAATCGTGCGCTCCTGACGTGGGGTTTGGAAAGAGCAAAATTAATACTGGGGCTGCTCCTAAAGTAGAAGCTTCTTTGTACAAGTTACAAACCTCAAGAGTTTTTAACACGTTCCCAGTAAGTCCCTGAGGTGGGTAAGGACATGGACCCCTGAGGGGTCGAGTCAGACACTGAAGTATGCTGGACCCCGGTTTGCAGGCGGAAGCATCCTGAGCACCCGCTGTTCAGAAACATACGAGACCAAGACGGCGCTGATCAGCCTGTTCGGCATCCCGCTGTGGTACTTCTCCCAGTCACCCCGAGTCGTCATCCAGGTGAGCGGCTGCCTCGCAGGCCGACCTGCTCCAGGGTCGGTGGTTCCGATGCTTGTTAAGGCACAGGTACGGATGGGAGAGTGTGTGCATTGCTGGGCACAGCTCAGCGACAGGCGGGACGAGCACCACACCGAGAGGTGGTGGTGCCAGCAGCACCAGCCCCGCCCCCTCGCCCTGAGGTCCACCTGAAACACCATGGGGGTGCTGGCGTCGCCGTCCCACTGTGGGCCCATGGTGCAGCGAGGCTGCACCTGCTCAGGCATCGGAGCGGACAGGATGGGCCCCCTGCCCACGCCTATGCCCTTGGGGTCTCCGGGTGGTGCTGGTTGCACAGCCTTGAAGGGCTGTCGGGTGGAGAGCAGGAACCGTCACATTCAGCTGCTGCCTCGTGGTAGTGCTGTTTTCAAAAGAAAATTCAGGGTTTTTTATATGAAACACCACACGATTGTCACCTTTCACTTAAAAACCACAAGTCCTAAAAGGGTTTGTGAATAAGCTGAGCATTAGGTTAGTGTCTGAGAACTTCAGAGTTGGGCCTCTGGGCCTGTCAGAGCCCCTGCCTTGTCCTTGTGTCCCGCCGGTGTCTGACAAGTAACTGCCGGCTTCCCTCAGTCCCCAGCACGGTCAGTCGCCGTGGCCCACAGGCTGCTCTTGCCCTGCACTCACACGTGGGCCCCTCACGGTCTGTCGTCGACCCAGGTCTGCAGTGTGGCTACCCGGTGGTCAGAAGGCAGCTGTCCTCTGCAAGTTAGGTGTGCGTGGGCAAGATGAGCTGCTCCCCCCACCAGGCTCGGCCCAGACCACCCAGGAGAGGTGCGGGCGGCACCTGCCGGAGGGGCATGCCAAGGGGCTGCCGGGAGTCCACGTGCCTCCTGCTCCTCCTACGGCGCTGATGCAGCGTGGTGGCCGTTGGGGTGGCAGTGGGAAGCATTGAAGGCCCAGGTCCCTTCTCTGAGTGTGGGCAGAGGGCAGCTTTGGGGCCCAGGGACATGAAGGATGAACTGTACGCTCTGTCCCGTGCCATCCCATCACTTCCGCCTGCCACACAGAAGGCTGTTCTGCTCAGCAGGTGGCACTAGCCCAGGGGCTCCTCGCCAGCTGGGCCCGCGCTCTGCGGTCCGTGTGCTGCTGCCAGCACCTGGGCAGGGGAAGGTGGGTCAGGGGGGCAGACATGTGGCGCTTGTGCTGGGGCACATGGACCCACACGTGTGAGAGCGCGCCTCCCACAGCGCCGGCCTGGGGACAGCTGCCACGTAAACGGTTTCTCCACTCCCAGGTGAGGCAGCCTCCTCCTGTGGCTGGGGGGCATGTGTACCCACGTTTCTTCGGTACATGCCTGTTGCGCGTCTTGCCTGCTTTTCTCTGGGGTTCTGGTTATTGCAGCGGTGTAAAACTCACTCTCACCATGGAGACTGTCGTTCTTCCGAGTTGAAACTCAAACCCCTCTCCCCAGTCTGTCCTTCGATTTTGCTTATGAGGGATTTTCTGGCCATGCCAAAATTTTTATTTCGGTATCATCAGCCTTTTCTCTTCCTGCTTCTGTGTCCTAAGTGGCTAAGAATTTATTCAGCTCCTGAGTCTCAGGGCTTTGCCTCCTCCGCAGCCTGACATGTACCCAGGCAACTGCTGGGCATTCAGAGGGTCCCAGGGCTACTTGGTGGTGAGGCTGTCGATGGAGATCCACCCGACCAGCTTTGCGTTGGAGCACATCCCCAAGACACTGTCACCCACAGGCAACATCACCAGCGCCCCCAGGGACTTCTCTGTCTACGTGAGTGTGCCCCACTCTCCCTCCCCAGGCAGAGCGTTTCCTAGAGCTGCACCTGCAAAGAGGGAGACTCGCCCGTTCTTGACATGCATGCCCAT
The DNA here is from genome assembly GCF_021234435.1 of Artibeus jamaicensis. NCBI lineage: Eukaryota > Metazoa > Chordata > Mammalia > Chiroptera > Phyllostomidae > Artibeus > Artibeus jamaicensis. The sequence continues at coordinate 386,363 of NW_026522037.1, forward strand.
CCTCATCCCTTGGCCTGGACCTGCTCTGAGCAGGCAGGTCAGGTGTGAGGGACATCTTCCTGTCCCTCCCTGGGAGGGCGCTTCTCGGGAGGGTGCGTGGGCCCGGAGAGGTTGATTCCCTCCCTCCTGCCTGTCCAGACGCCTTCCTGAGGAGCCCTTGTCACCCCTGTGGTGGGCCTGGCTCCCCAGCTTGTGCTGAGGAGCAGCTGCTCAGTCAGTGTCACTTCCTGAGTCACAGATGGTCTGGTTTTGGTTTCAGGGGCTAGAAAATGAGTATCAAGAAGAAGGGCAGCTGCTGGGACAGTTTGTGTTTGACCAAGATGGAGAGTCACTCCAGACGTTCCCTGTCCCGGTGAGCTCCAGAGCCATTCCTGAGGGTCCCTGTCTCCTCATGTCAGCAGGGCCGCTGACCTTAACACAACTGTCAGAAGGGTGTCAGGGTGGGCTTCTGGGGAGGGGGTGCTGAACTCCTAGCTCTGTTCCCAAAGGAGCCTCTTTGGGATGTCCGTGTTCCCCACACAGTCAGGCCTTCGATGAGCTGTTGGTCTCCCCCGAGCTTTGCGTCCTGGCTGCCGACCTGGAGCAAACTGGCACAGGTCATTTCCGGCCTGGCCCCTTCCTCTCGGACATCCCTGTCAGGAAGGCAACTGGGTTTAGGAGTGTCTGTACCGAGTAAACAAGTAAATGTGAGTTTCTCTCTCCCCCCTTCGGTTTCAGAGGAGACCGGAGAGAGCTTTCCAAGTCGTGGAACTCCGGATCTCGTCTAACTGGGGCCACCCGGAGTACACGTGCCTCTACCGGTTCCGAGTCCACGGAGAGCCTGTGCAGTAGAGATGCTGCTGGCTGCCGCTGTACATTTTGTATATACTTGGGACAGCCCAAGACAGACACGGGGCCCCACACGACGAGGGCGAGGGGATGGTGCCGACTGCCAGCAGCAGGCGCAGGAACGGGGGTGGCTGACACCATGACGCCGCTCGAGGTCCTGCCTGTGGGACACTGTTGAGTGCTTGGGCACAGAGACCCGTGGGCGACAGGCAGTCTCGGATATTCCTTTGAATGTATGGTTCACAGAGACACACACACTTTGGGGGTTTGTTTTTAAACACAAAGCTGTTAATACTTGTATTTTCCTGGCATCAGGATCGAAGCAAATGAGGTTAAAAGGTTTGACGTGTTCTTGAAGCTTCTACACTTAGCCGTTCACTGGCCCTTTGAAAGGCCTTTGGGAGCAGATGGACTTTAACTTTTCAGTCCAGCACACATTTCTTTCAGGGAAAATCAGTGTCAACAAATTTCAGTGCTCAACTCCTTTGCTTTGGGGTAGGGTTTGTCCCTCACTTCAGCATGGATAGTCGCTTTACATCACCAGGTGGGGAAATGACAGAAACGTGCTTTTCTGCTTAGTTTGCTCTACTGAGTGAGAGCTTCACAGTCAGACCCCTATGCTGACCCTCATTAATTGGGGGCATCTCCCTTTGCTGAGACCAGTGGGAGCTGCAGTCTGACGCAGACAGACACAGAAGTAGCCCTCTGCTCTCCCTAATGGTCCTGTTGGAGTCCCTGGGGGGGTTTACTTCACTGTATGAATAGGAACCAAGAAATCTATTCTTAGGGGTCTTTTCAGGTTTTCTCTTGAATGTTGCTTAAAAGCAAACACTAACATTCTCCGAATCAGAGGACTGTTTTTATTTGGATGGCATCAAGGGAGAAGGTCCAGTGTGGCCACTTCCTACCACTGTTCTGTGGGGTCGCACTGCCCAGCAGCATCCTCCCCGGGCTCCGGCTGGGATTCACCTTTTCTTCAGACTGTTGGCCGTTTTCCCTCGATTCCCGTGACACTCGTTTTGGTTATAATTAATATTTAACATTGAGAAATTTAACTGAGCAGACTTTATAAGAGTTCCACAAGGCACTTGAGGTGTTACAAACGTTTGACTGGCTTAAGCAGTTTCATGGTGTAACATAAATGTATTTTCAGAAAAAAGATGAAATGATGGTGCTGACTGGTTTTCTGGAGTTTTATGTATATTGCACAACAGTCCTGAAATACACACAGACTACATGGCTCTTTCTGTCACTCAGAATTGGAACCCATGCCTGTTCAGCCGAGTTGAACAAAACATATACAGATATTTCATATATTACAGGATAAGTATATAAATCAGAATTTCCTATATAAAACTAATTTGGGAGTTGGGTGCAAATATTTTGAGTATTAATTTATTTTTAAAGATGCAAGATAGGACTTTGTGCAGTGTATTTTTGTAAATGCTTTTCCAAATATATGTCTCTGGTAGTGCTCTTGTTGCTGCCACCAAACTAAGATGCTATTGAAATGTTTAAATAAAGAGTTTTAATTTTAAAAAGTGCATGAGATACTTCTAATGAAAAATAAAATGGCCTATTTCTAGTCGGCATGCGTTGTTTGTGCCGGAGGGTCAACCAAGCCTGCGCCGTGTTGGCACCTGCCCTGCACTCCCTGCAGCGCTGCCAGGTCCCTCACCCTCTTCGTTCCCCTTTGGTGCCCCCAGACGGCTTACTGTGTGCCTGGCGCCCAGAGACCGAGGCCGGAGCACAGAGAGGCCGAGCCCGGTTCCGCACGGCCATACGAGATTCCCCGCAACACAGCTGGCTTCCTCCCGGCAGCAGGTGTGCCCATGGGTGCACGCAGACAGGCCATCCCTCCGCTCTGTGCTCGCTGTACCCCGGAGGTCGGTACTGTGTGGGGCTCCCGGGTCCCAGCGCGAAGAGCTCCCCGGGATGACGCACACGCGAGCCGCTGGACCTGGGCCGGCCGCTGCCCGCGCGGTCAATACACTCTCCGGGGCCGGCAGATGCGGGATAGCCCGGCGGCCACCCAGCGTGCCCTGGAGATTTGGCCACGCGACTGAAGCACCTCCCGTTACACCCTCTCCACCCGCTCAGTACAGCCCAATGGCAGAGGCCCGCGGGACCCGGCCCCAGACCCTACGGCGTGGCCAACTACGTCACTGCGCCGCCGCGGTCACGTGGCCGCTCGCTCGGCCAATCCCGCGGTCACGTGGCCGTCCGCCCTATTCGCGGTCACGTGACCAAAGCGCAGCTCCTCGTGGGCCACCGTAGAGAACGTCGGGCTGCCCCCGGGACGGGAGCCGAGAGGCGCTGTCCACCGCGCCTGCGACAGCGTCAGCCCTGCGCGGAGCGCCGGCCCATGGCGGCGGCGATGGCCGAGCAGGAGGGCGCCCGCAACGGGGCCCGCAACCGCGGCGGCGTCCAGCGCGTGGAGGGCAAGCTGCGCGCTAGCGTCGAGAAGGGCGACTACTACGAGGCGCACCAGATGTATCGGACCCTGTTCTTCAGGTAGCCGCCGCCTCCTGGGGGGTTCCCGTCCGCCCCGCCCGCAGGCGGGCTCTACTGCGGGCGCGGAGCGGGTGAGAACGGGCTGCCACGCGGCGGCTGATGGAGCTCCCCGGCCTCGCCCCCGCCCGCCCACCCTGCGCACCCCCGGGCTGGTTCCTCGGGCGCCTGGGCGTCTGAAGCCCGCGCGCGGAGTCTCACGGTTTTTTCTTTCGTTCGGCATCCGGTCCCATTTCTTTCCGTTCTGGTGTCCTCGCTCCCCCCTTCGGCGTCGCGACCGAAGCAGCTGTGTTTACTGCCCGGCACAGCGGGGGCACCTGCGCTGGCCGCGGGCCACGTGCGTGGGACTGGGTCGCTGAGCCGTCTCGCGGCTCCTGGGCGCCTGGGTTCTTGTAGAGGAGCGGCCCCGGGGCCTGAGTGACCAGCTCCCGCGCTGCACGGCCAGCACCCGGGCTCCCTTGGGCGTGGTGTCTCGGGGTTCCCACGTCCCGCCACAACTGCTGTCCGGTCACACTCTTCGTGTGCTTGTGAGCGAACACCACGTCGTGCAACCCTTTGCGGTTTGCGGCCGTTCATCAGATCGGGACAGGTCCCGAAAGCGACTTGCAGGATTCATTTTGTCCGTGCAGAGCCATGGGGACAGGCCATGGGGTCAGCCCTTGGCACCAGGAGCCAGGTTGTGAAGCTGCTGCCCTGGGGCAGTTAAATCAGTGTTCCTGGCTCTTGGAGGTGGTGTTTGCTCAGGCCTTAGTTGACCGGTTTCTATTGGGGTTGAAAGCGTGGCCCCCGACTGAGCTTGGGCTGCGTAGCTGGAGGGCTGAGTAGATAGTTCTTCAAGGGACCGACCCCCAGCCAAGACAAGGCCATTGCCGCTGCTGCCCTCGCCCTGCCTGCGTTGCTGCCGTGGGAGCTACTGTAACCTCAAGGTCGCCTGGTGCTGGTTAGTCCCCGGATTCACGTCACTGTCCGCCCCAGTGATTAATCAGCAAAAGTGGATCTTCCCAAAACAAATGCTGCCTACCTTGTTTCCAGCCCGTCCCTCGGAGATGCTGCAGAGAAACGGGATGAGCCTCACAGTGGCGAGTCCCTGGGCCCAGGGGAAGGGATGAATGGGCAGCTGCCCCCCCAGCCCAGCCTCCCACCCCTGCTCTGCAGCCCAGGACCCGACACCTTGGTAATCCTCTGAGCCCTGGCTTCGTCGATGGCCATTGATGGGACCCCTCTGCCCATTTAGGAATCCTGAGAAGTAAGCGGTCTGCCGAGGGCCTTGTTGGAGATGTGTCAGCGGTGACTGCAGCAGTATCCAGGAGGCCACCCTGAACCAGGCAGGAAGGTCCCTGTCCCCCTAGGGCGCACTGCGCAGGCCCTGCGGTGTGAGGGTGCTACAGTGTGCAGTCGGGGAGCCCTCGCAAACGCACACCCCTGAAATGGGCGCCAACAAGATACAGAAGTGCTCGCCAGGTCTAAGGTCTCCTCAGCCGCAGCCTGTGCCCGGCGCCTGCCGAGCTGGTGCGGTCAGCAGACGTGTGTTGTTTGCGGTTTCACACGGGCAGCATCTGTCCCACGGTCGTGCTGCGTTTGTTCAGTGGGATTGTTTCCAGGTGCACGCGCGCATGTGTGTCGGTGCGTTGGTCGTATGAGTGGTGGGCCATTTTGTGGGTGGACCCCAATGTGCCCCGTCACCCCTGGGCCAGATAACCATGTCATGACTCTCTGACGCACTCACATCAATCCTGACGCAGTTTGAGGAGGAGTTGGGCCACTTGGCCAGCTGGGTGGCGTCACCTGGGGTGTGTCCAAAGGACTGGGTGTGGCCACTGGTGCCCAGGCTGAGCGCAGGCATCAGTGTTTAGCTTGGCCTCACGGAGGGGGGAGGGGCCTTGGGCTCCTTGTCTCCTTGGACCTTTCTCACATAAGTGTTATTTTGTCTTTTCTTTTTTTAAGATTTATTTATTTTTTAGAGAGAGGGGAAGGGAGGGAGAAAAAGAGAGAAGCATCAGTGTGTGGTCGCCTCTTGCACACCCCCTACTGGGGACTTGACCCACAACCCAGGCACCTGCCCTGACTGGGAATTGAACCAGTGACCCTTGGTTCCCAGGCCGCTGCTCAATCCATTGAGCCACACCAGCCAGGTCATTGTTACTTTGCCTTGATGGACTGTCCCCTTCTTCCTGTGAAATGCCCGTCTTTGTGTGCTGTTGCCTTTCTTGTCCTGAAACTTATTTTGCCTGAGGTGGTGGCTGCCCCCACGTTCTTCTGGAGACCATGGTCCTGGACTCCTGGTTCGTCTTTGGGCCGAGGGGGTCCCCCACAGGCCAGCACAGTTGGGTCTCAAGTCGTGACTCACTGGCTCCCCAGGGGCTCTGGCAGGCAGTGGCCTGGGAGGGTTCGCAGCCGCGGCCGTGCAGCCTTTGTTTCTGGCTGTGCACTGGCCCCACTGGTTCTCTGTCCGCGTGTGTCCGGCTGCGGGCCAGCGATTTCCTCCAGTGTTTCCCTCTGTTTTCTCTCCCCACGTTTCCCGTTGGCCCCAGGGCTCCGCACTGTGGGCGGGTGAGGCCTGTGGAGTGCACCCCCCCCCCAGAGGAAGCCGCTCTGGGTCTCTGGCTACTGTCTTCACTCCCTGTCCGAGGGCCACTGGCCCCTCCTCACTGTTCCTGTTTGTCCCCAGGGGTTTCTCTCTGAGAGCATCACTCCTCAGTTCTGGTGAGTGGAGGCATCGGCAGTTACCTTAATCCTTCTTTTCCCTGTAACTTTGATGCTTAATGAAGTGGTTTTCACACCCTGCTCTGGATTCAAGTTACAGGGTTTTCCCCCCGACTGTGTGTCCCACCCCCGAGGGCCTGCTTGCTGGACCAGGCCTTGGCTGCTGGCTTCTCTGTCTGGTGTTCTCTCCAACGTCCTCCGGCTGCTCTGGGCTGCGGAGTTCCGGCTGGGGAGTCTGGTGGGGTCTCTGCAGGTCGCCATCTCCTTCCTGGAGGCCTTGGGAGTGCTTTTTTTTTTTGTCACTTAACGTTTTCGACAGTGTGAGTAGCCTATGTCCTGAGGAAGGTCTTCTGCGTTGCGGTGACGGTGTCCTGCCAGCACCTGAGAGGCTAGTTTTCACCCTGCATCTGGGGAGTTCTCAGCCCTTCGTCCCTACCTGCCCTCTGCTCTTTGCTCCCCCCCTAGCTCACTCTGGACCGGGACCCGAGGGCAGTGCCCTCCTGCCCTCCCGTCCCTCCTGTGGGCCTGGCTTCAAGCTGCTCCTCCTTGGGGCCCGCTGTCCCCCCACACGTCCCCTGCCCCCAGCACAGAGCTCTGCAGCTCAGGCTCCAGTTTGATTCTTGTCATGTCCCTTTGGTGACTTGATCCTTCATTTTACTCCCGAGCACACACAGCTGCCACCGGAGAGCCTGCAGCCTGTGGGGTGGCCTCCTGGTGGCTGTCAGGAGTTCTGCCTCCTGTGGCTTTGAGTTTGGTCTCTGGGCATGGGTCGTGTTCTTTCCTGGTGGCCCCGCTGTTCACCGTGCTCCTGGGGCTGGTTTCCAGGGCGAAGCGTGGTTCCTGGCTCGAGTACCCCATTCCTTGTAAGTAGTTCGGGCTGGTAGTTAGCGGTCATTCTTCTGCTTTCCAGTAGGTGGCACTACACCCAAGTTTTTTGTCACCTGGGCTGCCTGCCCCCCCTGGGGCCTGGGAGCCTCGGCCCCCACCCTGGGGACCAGGGTGGTGGTGTCCCCACAGAATTCACGTCACCTCGGAGCCACCACCGTGGCAGGGGTGTGGCAGGTGGGGGGAGTGGGCTCTCGAGCTGCTGCCCGCTCCTGTGCCCTGTAGCCACTGCCGCCAGGCTCTCTGGGGACAGAGCTGGCTTTCAGGTGCTGGCACTGCCATTGGTCCCTGTGGGAGCCATTCCTGTATTTGTGGGGGGACCATCCCTGCCCCCCATGTTCCCGGGTGCCAGAGTGGGGGTCTCTCAGGCATCCTCTTTCGGGGTGGGGGGAGGGCAGGGAGCCTTTGTTTGGACATATCAGGTGGCAAGCTGTTGACTTTCGGGGAGACACACAGGGTCTGCCTCACTGCAGGGGGCTTCTTTTGACAAATCAGAAAGTGCCCCGTGAGTGATGTCCTCCACCAGCAGCTGGTTGTGGCTGGCAAGCAGCACCCTGGTGTGGGGAGAGTGACCCGGACGCTCTGGGCCCTGCTCAGTCGCCAGGGCCCTCCTGACCCAGTGCTCCACCCACACTCACCGTCCTGCTGCCTCTCAGCCTCACCTCTTTTCCGGCTTTCCTGGGTCCCTCCGGGGGCTGCGGCCTGTGAGCCCTGTGCTGCCATCTGTCCTCTGCCCCTCGTCCTCGAAAACAGGCTCCACTGTCCCGGCAACTCCGCGCGCCTGCCTCTCAGGCTTGTCTGTCCCCCGTCTGGTGTCTCAGATGTCCGCTCTACCTGCCTGAGACGGAGGAGCCCGGTGTGTGTCCTCAGCAAGCTGAGAGCGGCTGCGGGCCCGAGGGTCCCTACAGGTGGAGCCCTGTGTGGGAGCTCGTCGGGGCCCCTGTGGCGGAGCTGGGAGTAGGTCACATGTGTGTGTGGCAGGAGGGGTGTTGGCTGACCGCAGGAGACCACACCCAGCTCTTGTCGTCGTCCTGGCAGGAGGGGCCGTGTCGATGTCTGCGTGTGGGCGTCCCTGTGACCTCCAGGCACCGCCCTCTGGGTGGCTGGGCGTGACTGGCACCCTGCCCCGCTCCTCTGTCACAGGTACATGTCGCAGAACAAGCATGCGGAGGCCCGGGAGCTCATGTGCTCAGGAGCCCTGCTCTTTTTCAGCCACGGCCAGGTAAGCAGTGGGCGTCACCGGTGTGTCCCCTGCCCGGGGAGCAGGGATGGCCTGGGGCCATGACACAGGCCCCGCACCGTCTGTGGGGCACTGTGCCGGGGCCGGGGGTCTGGGTGGCCTGGCTGTGTCTTCTGGACCCAGGGTCCTCATTCTGATCCTGGGGGTCTGGTCTGTTTTCACATCTCATAGCAAAACAGCGCTGCAGACTTGTCCATGCTGGTCTTGGAGTCGCTGGAGAAGGCCGAGGTGGAGGTGGCCGAGGAGCTGCTGGGTGAGCTTTCTCCCGGGTGACCCTCTTTCCCATGTGCATGGGGGGCACTGCACTATCGGCCACCGAGACCTGCCCCCGTGCTGCTGCCAGGAGACCCGGCTGCAGGCTGCCTTCTCTGGGCGCGGTTGGGAGCAGCTGGGCGGCATGGGGCCCTGTGGGGCCCCACCCACACACCTCCGGGGGCTGTGAGCCCCGCACTGCTGGGGAGAGCGGGGCCGTGCCCGCTTCTCCCGTGAGGGTCTATGTGTTGTTTCTAGAAAGCCTGGCGAGACTGTTCAGTCTGATGGACCCAAACTCCCCGGAGCGAGTGGCCTTCGTGTCCAGAGCCCTGAAGTGGTCCGGCGGAGGGTCTGGGAGACTGGGCCACCCCCGGCTGCACCAGCTGCTGGCCCTCACCCTGTGGCGAGGTGGGTCTGCTGTGGGCGCCAGGCTTCCTCAGCTCCCCTCACTCCTCTGCCTCCTCTCGGTCATGCCGCCCAGCCGGGGATGCCCCCCAGCGGGGCTGTGACCATGTGGCGGGGCCTGGGCCACATCCTGCCTTCCGTACCATTCTCAGGCCCCCTTGCTACCCAGCACTGGTCATCTCTCAGGGACATTGCCCCCAGGCCAACACCCAGCGGCGGTACCCGCTTTCCTGTGCTTGTCCTGCTTCTCACTCAGTGCCCTGGGATTCCTGTGTGGGTGCCGAGCTCCAGCCTGTGGCTCAGGCCCACTTGTGTGTCTACCTATGTGCCAGGCACAGCTTCACAAGGACAAGGCCACTGAGCAGAGTGGCTATCAGCAGGCAGCTCGGGGTCCCAGCACCGGTGGGCATGGCCAGGGTGCAGCCTCCCAGGCTTCAGAGGGACAGGCAAGCACGTGGGGGGGCGGCCCCTGGGGGCCCCAGGAGACACACGGCCTCATTTCATCAGGCCGGCCTGGAATAGGCTCAGCGTAGGTCCCGGGCTCCTGACGGCCTCTGGCTTACAGTCCAGCCAATGCACACAGGACGTGGGGAAGCCGCCCCGTTGGGCCGTGCAGCGGGGACGCTGCCCTCACAGCAGTTTGCTTGGGGGCAGCGAGGGGCAGCCCAAGCCTCTGTGTGTGGGGCAGGGGGTGGGGGGTGCAGCCCGAGGACAGGTAAGTTGTTGGGAGTGTGAGAGAGGGCACATCTTCAATTTTTCTAAGTACTGTATTTATTTCTTAGAGGGAGAGGGAGAAGGAGAACCACAGATTGGCTTCCTCTTGCACACCTCTATCCAGGGGCTGAACCCACAACCAGGGCTGTGCCCTGACCAGGGAACGCACTATCGACCTTTCTCTTTGCCGGACGACGTCCATCCCATGGGGCCCTGCTGGTCGGGTCGGGAGGCTGTCCCCAAAGGCTTCTGGGATGCCTTTGTAGGGACAATGCCTCTCTCCCCCTCACAGAACAAAACTACTGCGAGTCTCGGTACCACTTCCTGCACTCCACCGACGGGGAGGGCTGTGCCAACATGCTGGTGGAGTACTCCACCGCCCGGGGCTTCCGCAGCGAGGTGGACATGTTCGTGGCCCAGGCCGTCCTGCAGTAAGTAGGGGCCGGCTCACACCTGTCCCCTGTCCCCTCCCCCGTCACCTCACGCTGGCTCGAAGGCCGTGTCCATGCTTCCCAGAGTCCCTGCAGCAACACATTGCCCCCGTGGGCACTGGCGCGCACGGCCCTTCCTCAGCTGTCTTTCCGACAGGTTTTTTTTGAGTGTTGATGCGTGCACAGCAGAGGGGAGAGCCGTGCAAGGGTCCCGGCCCCGGTCACGCGGCCACCAGTGCCAGGGCCCCACCCCTTCCGGTGGGAGTGCTGCTCGAGGGCTGCACTCGCTTCCCACACAGACACGCTCGGGTCTGGAGGCCAGGCGTGGGGGAGGGCGTGCCGTGGTGCGAGGGGTGTCCGCTGCACCGTGGGGCTTCCAAGCTCAGGTGCGACGCCGTGTGTTACGGGTCCCAGCCCACCGGCCAGGCACACGACATTCAGTGGAGGTGCTCTCTCTGGGCCGAGCCTGGCTCTGCGTGGAGGGTCACCAGCCCCCTTCGCATGGGTCCTTCTCTGTGCCCTAACGAAAGGGGTCCCATCACGGGTGCCCACGCCTCTGCCTGCCCCACAGTGGAGGCCTCCTCCCCGGGGCCTCAGACTCCCAGTCCCTGGGCTGTGCGCACGTGGGCCGGGCCCCAGCCTGTGCTGACAGGTGTGTGCGGTGGCTGTTCCCACCTGTCTGCCCTGCCCACCCGGCTCCCGGGTCGGGCCGCAGTGCTGTTGGAGGCGAGGGCCTTTTGGCCACACTCAGGAGGACTGCGCCCTCACCACAGGTTCCTGTGTCTGAAGAACAAGAGCAGCGCGTCGGTGGTGTTCGCGACGTACACCCAGAAGCACCCCTCCATCGAGGACGGCCCTCCCTTTGTGCAGCCGCTGCTCAACTTCATCTGGTTCCTGCTGCTGGCCGTGGACGGGTGAGTGCGTGCGGTGTGTGCGGGCGAGTGCGGCCCTCGCATCCGCCCGTGTCCTGGGCAGCCACGGAGCTGAGCCCCTGCTGTCTGTTCCAGGGGCAAGCTGACGGTGTTCACGGTGCTCTGTGAGCAGTACCAGCCGTCCCTGCGGCGGGACCCCATGTACAATGAGGTGAGGGGGCAGGGCTGGGCCTCCGGGGGCGGGCGGCGGGGTCTCCGCGCCCCCTCATGGCTGCCTCCGCCTCCCTCAGTACCTCGACAGGATAGGACAGCTCTTCTTCGGGGTGCCGCCCAAGCAGACGTCTTCCTACGGAGGCTTGCTAGGTAAGGCCCAGCTCAGGGCCCGGCTTGCACGCCTGCCGGCCACACCTTCACCCACCCTGAGGCCTTCCCCCCATTCCAGTGTGGTCGCCTGGGCTGCCCTGGGCTCCCTGTCCACGGCGGCAGAGCAGAGGCTGGGTTTCTCTTTCTGCTTTTTTATTGTGGTGAGACAAATGGAACGCAGAACGGATCGTTTTCACGACTTCTGAGTGTGTGGCTCAGGGGCACCGAGTACACACACTGCTGTACGGCCATCAGCCCGTCATCCTCCCCAGGATTTCTTCACTTCCTCCCCACCCCCGACCCTCCCCACACAGCCCTTCCCAGACACCCCCCCCCTTCTTCCTGGCCCCCAGCGCCCCCTCCCACAACGGCCGCCCAGGCCCTGGGGACTTGGCTCTTCCAGGTGCGCTGAGAGCCACAGCCCCTTGCCTGGGCTGCTGCCGCCTGCTGGCTGCTGTGGGTCTGAGTCAGGGGGCGCCCTGTGCTGCCGCCTCAGCCTTTCCCGTCTCAGCTCCTATGTTCTGGCCTCGGGTGCATTTTCAGTCCATTCTCGCATGCGCATCGCGTCAGGGTCCAACTTCCTTCTTCCCCTGGGGGCACCCCGTGCGCTCAGCTGGTTTTCAGCAGGTGGCCTGCCCGTCGCCAGCCTCCGTGCCCCCATCCACTGCTGCATGAGCTCGTGGTTTGCTCCTGGGCTGCCCAGTCCAGCTTGGGTGCCGAGGGCCCATCTCCTGAGGCCAGGACACTGCACGACCTTGGGAGACAGGAGCCTCCGGCTTCATTCTTTCTCTTCCGGGCTGTTCTGGCCGCTTCGTCCCCTTGAAATTCCACAGGGATTTCAGGGCGAGTTTCCCCGTTTCTGCAGAAAGTGTCACTGGGGGTGTTGAGAGGGAGGGTGGCTGGAGGTGACGCCGACGTGTCCACTGTCCAGAGTCTTCTGATCTGGGATATGGGGCTGGTGTCCATGCGTCTTGTCCTCCGCTTCTTCCTGCAGCGTCTGTGGTTCCTCGTAGGCATCTCTTCTGAAGACTGTGCTTTCGAGCCTGTCGTAGGTGGGACTGTGTTTGTGATTCCTGGTCCAGGTTCTCCATGCTGCTGTGCAAAACGCAGGGGATTTCTGCACTTGGTTTTGTATCCTGCAGCTTTGCCGAACTCCTGCGTTAGTTGCAACGGTTTAGAAGTAAAACTGTTAGGATTTTCTGCATGTAAGGTCATGTCACCTGCAAACAGGTAGTTTTACCTTTTCCCTTCCAGTCTGGATGCCTTTTCTTCCTTCCCTGGCCTGCCCGCCCCGGCTGGGACTCCAGGCCAGGACACTGGTCTGCACCTGCGCTTAGCGAGGAGCCGTGGCATGTGGTGTGTGGTGATGGCTCCCACCTGTTCCTCTCGTTGAGTGTTTTCATGTATGAGTACTGAGTTTTGTCAAATGCTCTTTGCACATCACTGAAGATAACTGTGGGGTTTTCTGCCCTCGAGTCCCAGGAGCAAACCCCATTGGCCGTGGGGCATGAGCCTAAACAGGCAGCGAGTTTCATTCGCTCGTGTTGTTGGAGGGAGGGCTTTGTGTTGCTGTTCACCAGGGATGCTGGTCTGTAGTTGTCTCCTCCTGGGGCTGTTGGTCGGCCACACTAGTCCCGCTGGTGAGCCGGGACGCGTTCCCTGGAAGGTGTCATGGGGCTGCTGGCTCTTGCAGGAGTGTCGTCCTGGGCCTTGGCCAGGAGGTTTGCTGACTGGCTCCGCCCCGAGACCCCTCCGCAGGTCTCTCAGAGACGTGTCTTGGCAGGTGTTAGAGGCCTCTTCCTCCGCCTCTTCCTCCACGTCCTGCCCCACCTCACCTGCTGGGGCCTTGGGTCCAGGTGCCCAGTGAACCTGGGCCTGGACGGCACCACCTCCTGGCAGCTCTCCGGCAGCAGCCTGCGAAGTGGGCTCCGTGGGGCGGTCTTCCTGTCTCTGAGGCCGTGGAAGCCACCAAGTTGCTGTGTGTGCGCCGCCCTCTGCGCCCTCAGGGCTGGGCCACCAGCATGACAAGGATGCTCCACGCACTGTGGCCGTGTCTGTGGGGCTCAGTCCCAACTGCACACCTCCTCGCAGTGCCCTGCACCTGCCTCAGCCTCCCCACCAGCGTGCGGGTTGGGGAGGGGCCTCCCGACAACCCGGGGCTCACTCTCCACGCGTCCACATTCCCTGATGGTCGGTTCAAGGGGATGTTCCAGACACTGCATCTGTGTCGGTCTGACAACAGCTCTTCGGGTGATGGAGACAGTGCCGGGCCGGCAGCAGGTGGCCCTTTTCCACGAAAGCCCCTGAGACTGGGGCATGTCAGACCAGCCTCTGTGTGCGTCTGCGCCACGGGACGGCCAGCCTGCCCCCTGGGAGCTGGGCTGCAGCTCACACCCACAAGTTTGCCCCGATGCATCTCGTGGGGGGAGAGGCTGCTGTGGGTCTGTGGCTCTGGGGAGGGGCCACAGGCCCTGACCGTGTGTCTGCTTCCAGGCAACCTCCTGAGCAGCCTCATGGGCTCCTCGGAGCAGGAGGGCGAGGACAGCCAGGATGACAGCAGCCCCATCGAGCTCGACTGACGCCTCCTGCACCTGCAGGAGCCCTGGGCCCCCTTCCCACTCTGAGGCTGTGGCAGCTGCACGGTGGCGCCTGTGGGCAAGCCCTGGCCGAGGGCGGGGCGGCCGCGGCCTCCGATTGCCCCACAATAAAGCACAGGCCTGCGTGCCGGCCTCTCCCAGTCCTTTGTTTCTGGTTTGCTTTGGGTGCCGGGGGGCTGCCGTCGGCCGACCCCATGTGCACGTCCCTGGTGGCCCTGGGCCACTCCCCGCCATGTCCCGGGGGCCATAGCTGCCACCGGGCACTGGGCACACGTGCGGAGGCCGTGGGACTCGCACCTCATGGAGCCGTGTGTTCCCCTGTGGCGCTGCCTCCGACCCGCGTCCTGGGCGTTGACTGGCGAGCAGCCTGCAGCGAGGCCCGGTCCACGGACGCCCACAGGTGCTCCAGTGCAGCTGGAACAGGACACACTCTCTCCACAGTCAGAAACGGGCTGTGGACGGACACACGGTGACCAAGCTAGGAGGGGCGGAGCGTGCGGCTCTGTGTGCTGTAAAAGCGGGACTCAGAGGAAGGTTGTGTTACCTGTGGAGTCAAATAAACCCTTTCTACCGGGCTTCGCAGCACTGGCTCTTTCTGAGGGGCTCCTGGGGAAGGATGCCACTGAGCAGAGGCCTGCAGTGCCAGCCAGTGCACCCGGGGCCAGGGCAGGGGGCGCGGACGGCAGCACAGGGGAGTCCCCCTGGGTTTTTGTTTGGAGAAACCGAGTCTGTGGACAGGTCAGGCAGGGTGCACAGCTGCTGCGGGTGGGCCCCAGGGAGCACCCTGCAGCTGGGGACCCCCCGGCCACCTGCTGGGGTTCTCTGGGGAGGGTGGAGTGGGGTCTGAAACCATGAGTTGCACCGGACAGAGTGGCCACACTCAGGGACGGGATGCAAGTTTTATGTGCAGTTGTGCCCAGGACACAGTCCAGGCAGACTCGCAGGCCAGCCGGGCAGCACACGTGTGGTCAGTGCAATGCCTCCTCCTGCCTTGGCCTTGGAACTGCACACTAGTCAGAGCCCATTGGCTGGGCCACTGGGCAGCAGGGCCAGCAGCCGCCCTGCAAGTCAGGGAAGGCGCAGTCCTTTGCTGGGAACTTGGTGTCCCTGTAAGGTCCTGCCAGCCTGCAGATTAAGACGGGAGTGGCTCTGTCCACACAGGGGCCTGTGGCCAGCAGGATGGCCAGCCCTGCGGCCAGCCTCATCTCTGGTTCTGAGGAGTTCGCCTGGCCAGTCCTGACGCCCTCCTTGTGTTTCTTGTTAACACACTGGGGGGGTCAGTTTCCCGGCTGGACACACAGGGCAGAGCTCACAACGCCTGCACTTGTGGAGCAGGTGCCCCACTTCCGGGTGCGGGGAAAGGGCGAGGCCGCCAGCCCAGGAGGGCCAGGGGGCTGCTGGCCTGCACATGGGGCCCCTCGGGGTTGCCCTCTGACCCAAGTCTCCCCTCGGTCAGTGAGGGTGGGTGGCAGTGGGGGCGGGGCAGCAGCAGACCTTGATTCAGAGGAAAGGGGCAAACCAGCCGCCCCCACTGGGCAGGTCTTGGGGAGGTACCCCATCTCCTCAACCAAGCACCATGGCCTCCTGGGGAACAGGCCCTGCGCCACCCCCTCCTCCCAAACACCGTCCCACAGACCCCCCCGCCCCACTCGGTGGAGCCAGTCGGTGGCTGTAACTGTTGAGGGGACGGCAGCATGCTGGGCCACTGGGGGGAGCTGGCCTTAGGCCTCCATCTTTTGAGGGTTGGAAGACAGCAAGGTCAGGCCTGGGAAGGGGTGGCGGCGCCTGGGCAGCACTGAGGCACCCCAGGGAGGGGGCCGGGTGTAGGCCACCTGGAGGCCTCTGACCCTCAGGACCCACGTGCCCTCCGGGTCAGCTTGAGGTTGAGATTTGTGCCCTTCCCTCCAACCCCCAGGACCGAGAGACTGATACCCAGCAGATGCTCAATAAATACTTATTGGGGGGGTACTCGAGGGTAGGCATGCAGACCGCCTGTAGTCCCCAGTCCAGCCCCCTGGTCCGGGGGGCGCCACGACGGGGGGTGGCAGAGTGAGTCAGCGAGGGGCCGTGGGGCCCCCAGGGGGCGCCGGGGGTTGGGGCAGTGGGAGTCTTCTGTGGCCGGGCGGCGCACAGCACGGCTGCAGGGGTGGGTCCTGGTGGCTCAGGTCCCCGCCACGTCCAGGCTGCCCGGGCGCTGGTGGCTGGCTTCCTTGGTCCGAAGGCCCCACCACCCGGCCCCATTGCCGAGTCCACGTTCCTCAGGCCTCCGGGACCATCCTCGCTAGGGCTTGTGCTTGAAGTGGGCTTCCACTGGAAGAGGGACAGGTGTCGGGCTGCACCACAGCCGCACAGGGCTGCCCCGCTCAGCCCCCCAGCCCCGGCCCTCACCTGCGTACTCCTGGGGCAGCATGGGCCTGTCCACCACCTTCCGGAAGGCCTCCACCCACGCCTGCTGCTCTGCCTCCGTCTCACAGGCCAGCAGGAACCTGCGCTCCGGTGTGACGATGGTAATGCCATGAGGCCAGTGGTGGCCCTGGGTGGACGGGGGGAGCCTGTCCAGCACCGTGTAGCCACTCTCCCTGCTGCCGATGAAGACCTCTCCCCGGGCGAAGGCATCCTGCAGTAGGTGGGGGGTGGCGAAGGCTGAGTGGTACAGGGACCCTGCCCTCTGTCCTCCCCACCCCAGGGGCATGGGGGCCACCAGGGCTGTTTTCTGGGCAGCTTCCTGTCTAGGCCCAGCGCCCCAGAGCCACCCCTCCTCCTTCCCAGTGGACCTGGCCCCCCAGGGTGCACTCGGTCTTGGGGCGGTGAGAGCAGGTGGCACGCCCGGTTGGCATGGCCCTGAGCCTGGCCAGGGCCCCGGCTCACCAAGGGGTCCTTGAAGTACATGAGCCTGCGATCATCCATGGTGAACCAGCGCCTCCGGAAGCCTTCTGTCTGCTGTGGGTCGGAGAGCCAGGGTCCCGCTGTCATCTGAGGCCTGCCCTCGCCCCCAGCTGACCACAGCTCACCCCGGGAGGGCAGGACCTTCACCTTGGCCGCCCCCACCCCCTGTGGGCTCAGGCAGGGTCTGGGCTGTGGGGCCACCTGAGTGCTGGGAGGGAGACCAGCAGGGGCCCAGGTACAGGGTAGAGGGGTGGGGCCTGATCTGAGCAGGGGGCCCATCAGTGGGGCCCCTGCTCTTACAAAATATTTTGGGGGCCATGGCCATCACCCCAAGATGACCCTGCAAGGGACATGCCAGCAAGCTGAGGCCTCACCTTTCCGCCCCCAGGTAACCCCCCCAGGTGACCGGCGCTGACTCCTGCGTGAGGCCCAGGGGTCAGCGGCAGACGCACCTTGGGCCCCGTTTTCTCCATGTAGCCTTCCTTCAGGTAGTTGCGGGTCAGCTTTGGCACCAGCTGGGCAGGAAAGAGGCTTGGCTCCCCCGTCTGCCCCCCTCCACAGCTCCCCATGAACCCCAGCCCTTCCCCCTCCCCCATGGCTCAGCTCAGGTGCCCCAGAACCCAGGAGGGCTGCTGTGGTCCCTTGGGGGGGCCACTGGCCTCAGGGGTAGGGTCCATAGGGGCCACGGTCAGCCCCCAGCCCACCACCCCCTGGAGGCAGCCACGGCAGCAGCCACTCACATCAGCGTCGCTGGCCCCAGGGAAGGCCACCTGCAGGTAGTGGAAGCGGGCGGCGCGCAGAGCGTTGAACCAGTCCACCGTCTCCTGGGGGGCAGAGGCTGCATGTGGGCGCGGCGTCGGGCTGGCGAGCTCAGTGGGCCCCAGCGGCAGCTGGGGGACAGGCCACACCACCCACTCTGGCCACCTCCCACCCAGGGTGCACCTGCGGAGCCTGGGGGGACCCAGTGGAGACCCCACCTTGGGCAGTGCCCATGCCAGCTGCCCAGACCCTTAACACCATTTGGGCACTGGGGACCTGTCCTCCTCCCAGGTGGGGCTGTTCCTGGGGCCTGCTGGGGGCTCCTCAGCTTGACACCCCCACAGCTCCACCCGCCCAGGCCCACCCTGGGGTCCCTCCACCCTCTGCTCTCCGCTCTCCTTGGGCATAGGGGCTCCTGGCGAAGCTGCGGAAAACACGCTCCCAGGCCTGGAACTGGTTCTACAGGGAGCAGTCACTCCTGCTCACACAGTGCACAGGAGGTTTTCTAAAGGCCTAACCCAGGGCCGGGAAGAATGGCCCCAGATTGCTGGGTGTAGCAGCCAGGAGGCACAGAGGGCTGTGCGGTGGAGGAGAGCCAGGCAGCCTTGCCAGGGTGCACACCCCCTCCCAAGAAGCAGGGCCCCCTGCAGCTGTGGATGGGGCTCTGAGGAAGGAGACCTGGAGGAAGACTGCCCCGCCCCCTGCAGGTGCCTGAGAGTCAGGTGTGGGGGGCCACAGGGGCAGCTGCCCAGGAACGCAAGTCACAGTCCCTCCCAGCGGGCCCGTGTGGGCCGAGGGTGCCTGCCCTGGGCTGGAGGGCTTCCCTCCAGGGAAACCAACCCCCGGAAACCCGCCTGTGGAAGACGGAGAAAAGCCCCTGGACTGGCCCGGCGCTTGCCAGGGAGAAGGTGCTGAGCCGTGGACCCAGGACGCCCACTGTGGGAAGGGGCCTGGCGAGACCGGGGGCTCTGCACCTGAAAACCGGGAGCAGCAGCAAGGGGTTCAAAGACAAACGTGAACAAGTTTCCCAGGAAGCAGAGGAAAGAAGTGGAAACAGAAGAGGGAGGGGCCCAGTCAGAACGGCAGGGGTTCCGGCAAACGGGACCAGCACAGGGACACTGCCCGGTGCTATGGGCACGAGGGACCCACCTGGGCCGGGAGTGGTGGGTGCTGCAGTGCCTCCAGAGCACAAGGGCGTGCCCACTGCACCCAGAATCCCACGGTGCACCGAGTTCAGCACAGGGGCTCCGGAGATGCCCCCCGGGTGTGGGGTCTCAGGAAGCAACTGGAGGGTGTGCCCCCCAAACCCCTCAGGAGGGAGTAAATCCAGGAGGGAGGCACCAGGAAAGGAGTCAGTCAGCAGTGAGACACGGCTCCTGGACAGATGTCCCAACTGCTGGGGCTGGGACGTCCCCATTGGGCACCCGGGGCTCAGCCTGTCCGTGGAGGGTCTGAGGAGCCCTAAGCACGCAGGGAACCAAGTTGTGGGGGGAGCGGCTCTCAGCTCCAGGGAAAGGAACCGTCGGTGCCGGAAGGAAAGGTCTGCCTTCCACTCAGGTCTGACTGCAGAACACGCACGTGGGCAGACCTGCAGCTGGGGTGGCGGCGTGGGGTCCCGGGTGGAGGTGCCGTGGAAACACCTGGGAAGAGGGTTCTGGGAAGCGGGGGAGCAGGGACCAGTCTCCCCAGCTGGACATCAGCTGCGGGGCCGCCCTGCGGCCCCTCCATGAGATTACAGGCAGATTTCCCATCAGATACTTGGGGGCTGGAAGGCACTGGCCCATTTGTTCAAGGGGAACGACCTGTCAGCCGAGACTCCTGCGTCTTGGAAAACCAGCCTTCCAAAGTGAGGGGGGTTCCAGACAGACACTCTCAGGGACACGAAAGCTGGGGAGTTTCTGACCGGCAGACCTGCCCCCCAAGAAAAGCTCGAGGGAGTTCTGGGGCTGAGACGCAAGGGCCCTCACTGGGCAGCATCGCAGCCACGAGAGGGACGTACACAGCCAATGACAAAAGCGGCTACTATTGTGACAATGGCTGTGAGTGTACCTTCTGCTCCCACCTGACTTGGGAGACAAACCATTAAAACAGTTACTGGTGTGAGAGCCTGTACCATATCCATGCACCTAATGACAGACCATCAAAACACGTGAAGCAGCCCCAGCTGGTATAGCTCAGTGGACTGAGCACCAGCCTGCCAAACAAAGAGTAGCTGGTTCGATTCCCAGTCAGGGCACACACCTGGGTTGCAGGCCAGGTCCCCAGTAGGGGGCGTGTGAGAGGCAACCACACACTGGTGTTTCTCTCCCTCTTGTTCTCCCTTCCCCTCTCTCTAAAAATAAGTAAATAAAAATCTCTGTTAAAAAGTACAAATAGCTAGTTACAGAATAGCCATGGGGATGAAAAGGACATCCTAAGACTGGAGCAGCCAAAGAACTTGCTGAAAGACCCATGAAAATGAGCAACAGTGGGGGGGGTTGCCTCAGGGAGTGGGCAGTGCTAGGAGGGGGGCAAAAGGGCGAGAAATTGGGATAACTGTAATGGCATAATCAATAAAATACAATTTTTTAACAAATGAATACTATACAGAGTATCTTCTGTGACCCCAGTGCAAAAAACCCAGTAAACACAGTTGCGGAGATTAACCAACGGATCAAAGAGGAAATCACAAGGGAAAGGAGACGACACTTAGGGGCGAATGAAAACAAAAGCAGCCCATCCCAGGATCTGCAGGGTCCGACAGCAGGGCACCGAGGGGGTTTCACCGCCACTGCCCCCGCTGAGCGGTGGGAGGGACCTCAGACCAGCAGCCCGGCCCCAGCTCCGGGAGCTGGAACAAGGCCCAACTAGCCCAGCGCTGCAGGAGGAAGGCGACCACAGAGTGGAGAACAGAGGTGAAGGAAAGAGAAGAAAAACAGATACATGCCCAGAGCCAGTCCTTCAGAATGGCCCCCGGGACCAACACGCCCTGGGCTGGGAGGACCGCTGAAATCCGAAGGGAGAGCCGGGTCGCGCCACAGTCCACACGGGCACTGCCTGGGCGGCCGGACGAAACTCCGCTTCCCAGACACACACAACCGGCCAGCTGACCTGAGCAGCCCTGTGACTGTCACGAAGACCGAAGTGGCCATCGAAAATCTCCCCACAGAGGACACAGCCCCCAGGCACCACGGGCAGAGGCCGCTGACCAACCCCGAGGAGCAGCCAGCAGCCCGTCGCACCTTCCTGGGAACGCATCCCAGCTCACCTGCGGGACCAGCGGGGCCTGGACACCGAAGTCCGCCCAGCAGACCCGGGAGACGACCACAGACCAGCGGCCCCTCGTGAACAGCGACGCAAAGCCCTCCCTCCAACAACACAAACAAATGGAACTCGCTGCCTGTTTAGGTTCATGCCCCACGGCCATTGGGGTTCACTCCTGGGACACAAGGGCGGGTCAGCACAGTGGCCACCAGGGTCACGTGCCTCACACACAGAGCCCTCCTGAGCACCCACCTTCCCATCCTCGTGGTAGACGAAGATGTTGCGGGTGCTGTTGTCCTTCAGGTAGGTGACCTGCAGCCCGTGCGGGTGGCCGATCTTGGCAGGCTGGAAGGTGGCGTTCAGGTGCTCCACCTTCATGATGGCCTTGGGCTCCTTGGCCTGAGAAGTGAGGCTGGGACTTAGCATGGGGCCCTGGTTGCCTGGCTGGGGCATCTGTGGTAGGACCATTCCCCGTGTCGGGGATGTAGGGGCTATGGTGGGACTCAACACCGGGGCAGACGCCCCACCCTGCCACAGAGGCTCCTGCCAGGTCTGCCCTGCCCCGCCCCACCCCCTCGGGCAGGCCCAGTTTCCTCCTGGTCCAGGCCCAGGGCTGCCGGGGGTGAATGAGGCTGCAGCCACGGGACCACCGGTTTACCGCATCATGGGCGATGTGCTGACCCCAGCAGGTCTGGGGCAGCTGCACAGCCTTCTGGACCCTCCCTCCCCTGCCCCTCACATTTTGCCTGGGGGACCCAGGGAGACCCCAGCATCTGCTTGTTTGTCCCACTGATGCCCAGGGGTGCCCCCCCAGGGGCAAGCTCACTCCTTCTGTGACCCAGCGAGTGAGTAGGACCCGGGGTGCAGGGTGCTGTCCCAGGGCACGCGTCCCTAAGAGGGAGGTGTGGTTCCCAACAACTGCACACAGGCAGCTGAGGACATGGTGCTGCCTGCAGGGGCCAAGGGGCCGCTGCACAGGCCCCCAGAGCGGAGGCGGGTTGCTGCCCGGGATGCCCCCTGCCCCCACCCCGCCCCGCTGGCTCACGTCATTTCTGTTGAAATACTTCAGGGCTCCCTCTCGTTCAGTTAGCACAAACTTCCGGCTCAGAAACTGCCCGTTGTCCCGGCCACGCTTCCAGAGAAAACCCTCTCGGTATCCTGGGGACAGAGGGGGCGGAGCAGACACGGGGATGGGACTTGGGGGCCACCACGCAGGCAGCGGGCGTTCCCACCAGCACACGCCTGCAGGGCCGGAGAGCGGAGCCCAGGTGTGTCCACTGCCCAGTCCCCAGCACCTGGGAAGACCGCCTACAGCTCAATGGGAATTGGCAGGTATGAGGAAGGGTGTCAGGATGGGCAAGGGTCCTGGATGTCCCTGTGTCCTCAGCCAAGGTCACCACAGGGTCCTCGCACAGGGAGGCAGAGGGAGAAGTGACCACAGGAACTGGAGGTGTGCCCGGCCCTGCCCACAAAGGGGTGACCCATCAACTCAGGCTGCCTTGGCGCGGAGGGTCACGGCAGAACACAGTGCCCTCCGGTGGGCACCCTGCAGAGGTCTCTGCCCGCTCCTCCCCAGCTCCCCTCAGGGACGGTGTCAAGGGGGAGGGGACCGTTCCTCTGTAATGACGGGCCCTGTGGACACTGGCGTTGACCTGGCTCAGGGGCTCTGGGAGCAGCTGTCATGCCCAGTGTGGCCCCATCACCTGTGGGCACATCCAGGGAGGATCATAGGGTCGCAGGCAGGGCCGGTGAGCTCCATAGGAACTGCCAGGCGCCCTCCCTCTGCTCCCCACCCCGCCCCTGACTGCTGCCCGGCGGCCTCCCAACGCGGAGACGAGGGGCCACTTTATTTTCTCTGCTCTGGAGACAGTAGCCCTGGGAAAGCAGCAGCCCGGGGGCCGCAGGGGCAGCGGGTGCCCCTTCGCAGGACGCGGAGGGATCTCATCTCTCAGAGCCTGGCACTGCGGCGTGCCCAGACTCTGCACACAGTGCAGCAGGCAGCTCTGTTCCCACCACTGCGGGACGGGCCACCACCGGGTCCCCAAGCCCAGTCAGGACCCCACCAGGGGTGTTTGCTGACCCCACCGAGTGAGCACTCGGCCCAGACACAGCCTGCGGCGCAGCTCCTTTGCTGGGGGAGGGCTGCCGCCCCACGCAGTCCTCGGCTGAGGCCCCGTCCAGCACCTGACACCCATCAACCTGTCTAACCCCCAGAACACACCGCGTTCCTATCCCCACCAAGAGGAGGAAGAAACAAGCTCAGAGACTCAGGCCACTCGGCTGCAGGAGCCCTGGCTGCCTGCCCTGCCTGTGAGGCCCAGCAGGTGGCAGCAGAGCCCAGGACATGAAGGGTGGCCACACTCCCGGGCCAACACCGCCCTGGTCCTGAGATGGGCGTGGCAGGGGATGGGCTCGCAGGGCCTTTCGGACTGACCAGCCCTGTGCTTGCCGACAGCCAGCCGCCAGGGCGCCTAATTCCAGGCCCCTCGAGACAGCAGCACGTTCACTTGGGCGCTGGCCAGGGTCACCGACAACCTCTGAGCCAGGGGCCACCATCCACAGGCACCCCGTAGACACCGCCCAGCCTGCAGCATCTTCGGCCCATCCCCCACAGTGGAGGCCTGAGGGGCCTGCCTGGGTCTTAGGGGCAGCGTTGCCCGCCACCCCCACCTCCCAGCTGATGGTCACAAACTCCTCCCTCAACTAGAGCCCCTCCGTGGACCCCAGGGCGCCACAGGCCCACCCTGTGCTCGTGCTGAGGTCACATAACATTCCCACCACAGCCCAAGGCTGGGCACCGTGGCCCCACGACACGGGTGGGGAAACTGAGGCACAGGGCGGGCCTGTCACTCCCCTCAGGAAGCCCCTGGCTCCACCCACCCCGTGACGCTGGACAGAGCTGGGGTGGAGCAGGGTGGGGTGGGGGCCCGGACCTCCCGCAAGTGTGGGGGGCTGCCAGGAGGCAGGGAGATGGGGGTGCACTGCCATGGCAGGAAGGGCTGTGTCTGTCGGTGACTGGGGGCGGCCTGGGCGCCTGTCCCCAGGACAACAGGGCACATTGTCCGCGGTGAAAGGCAGCCTTTGAGCCTCCGGCTCCAGGCGGGGCCATGTCGGGAGGGAGCCAGGAGCAGCTGTTCCTGGGGTCACCCCAGACGGCAGGGGCCGGGGGCTGACACATGCCCATGACCTGGGCCGAGGCTGGCACTTGCCCGCCGGGTCCACCGGAGCCTGTGCCCACACCACACTCCCACTCCCTGAAACTGGGTCCCGCCGGGTCACCATCTATGCCCAGCTGACAGCTCCTGTCCCACTCAGAGAGGGGCCCCAGACTGCACCAGTGCGGCCCCTGCACTCCCAGGTCCCCCGTCTGGCCTGCATCTCATGACCTGCTGCCCTCAAAGGCTGCTGTCCCTCATAATGGCCTCCCCCTGAGGCCACGCATGTCTGGTGTGTGAAGTTGTGTATGTGGCCGTGACGCAGAGCCGGTCACGGGGGACCTGGGTCTGGTGGAAGTCAATGTCTCCCCGTGTCCTCACCAGAATCTTGGGACCGGGCCCTCGGATGCCAGTGCCCACAGGGGGTCTTCCCGGTTCTGTGCTTCTCCCACGCTCACCGGTGGGTTTCTTCTGTCGGACCCCCACACCGCCTGCCAGTTCCTCATCAGCTCTGGCATGGACCACCGAAGACCACCTCACCCTGGGATCCAGGCACAACCATGCCGACGCTCGCCTTGCTGGTCGGACTGGCCAGCTCTGCGAGGTCACCCTGGGGACACCACCAGAGTGATGGGCTCCTCACCCCAGGACGCGGAGGCCTGTGAGCAGGAGGCAAGCCGGGCCTGGACCTCACCGCGACTACAGGCCCGCCCGGCCCAAGCCCCGCATTTCCCCTTTCTCCTCCTAGGGGACTTCTGCATTCCACAGCGAGAAAGTGTCCTTGCGGCAAACCCGGGACAGGGCAGGAAGTGCCCACGGGAATCCCCGCGCCCCTCCTGGGCGGGAAGAGCCCTCGGATGAGACCTGTGGGCTGGGGTGCGGTCAGGCCGCCAGCCACCCATGAAAGGCTCACCTGTCCCTCTGCCCGCCCAGCCCCACTCTCTCCCGGGGACCATGAGGACTGCGCCGGTACGGAGTCAGGCAGCACGCCTTCAGGGCAGGCCACACCCTCCCTGACGGTCAATGCCACTGCTCGGTCAGAAAGGCCCTCTCACCGCAGAGCCCGCGTGCGGCAGCACAGGTGCCCGGCCAGGCCCAACGGGAGGCGGAAAGACTGGTGTGAAGCCTGACACTATGGCTGGATCAAGCCATGCCTGACAGCAGTAATTATATCAGCCAAGCTACATCCTCTGTCCCTTAGGCCTGAGCTGGACTTGAGTCCTACTGTGAACAAGGACGCAGAGCCAGTGCCGCCGTGGTTATGTCGGCCCAGCTGGCCCCGCCCAGGAGATGAGGTCACACACTGTCCTCATCCACAGCTGAGATGCTCCGGAGCCTCAGGCAGCCCACCGGGGGTTCCAGATCACACAGGTGTGGTTCAGGCCAGGATGGAGCCTGGGGGGATCACTCCGAGGGGTGAGGGCACCCCTGGGTGGCCGGCTCAGAGCCCAGGGGCCTCGGGGACGCTGCTCAGACCTGTGAGCCCCACATGGTGTCTGCAGCCCGGGGAGTGGGGGAGGGCGGGGAGGGGTGCACAACTCGGAGCTGCCGCCTTACCTGCAGAGTAGGGCTCCTGCCGCTCCGGATCGGTGAACTCCTGGCGCTCGTACTTGGCCCGGATCCACTGCTCCCGCAGGAGGCTGGGGACGGAGGGGAGAGCCAGCCTGAGCCTGGGCCAGGCAGGGGCGGCAGGGGGCGGCCTTCAGGAGGACTGCCAGGCAGAGCGGCCCTGGATGCGGGGCCGTGGGCCGGCAGAAGCCACCTGCTGCTCGGTTTCACCACCAAGCTCTCCCTCCCTCCAGGGTGAGACATAGGTCACCCGCCATCGCTGTCACCCTCCTGCCATGCCCCCTTGTGCACAGCCGAGTCCCGAGGTTTGCAGCCATCGCCACGACCCTCTTCCAGAACATTCCGCTGCCCCCAGTAAAAACCAGTGCCCATGAGCAGTCGCTGCCAGGCTCCAGCCCATCTGGGCTGGTGGGTTCTGACCCCGGTGTCAGTGACAGTGCGGTGTGGCAGCCCCAGGGACTGGCGTCCTCACTGGGTGCCTACGTGCAGACTCCCCTGGAGCCCAGGGCTCTCCCGTGGCCAGTGCCCATGACGCCCACCTCCTTTTAATGTGAGCATCTGGATGTGAGGGGGCTGGACTCATGCAAGAATGTCGAGGAGAAAGGCCAGGGCTGAGCGCCCACAGTGAGGCCAGGCATGTCCCTGAGTGCCCTGGGGCTGCCGTTACTAGGCCAGCCGCCTACCACCCCCCGCCCCGGGGCATCACAGACTGAGTTCAGCTGCCCCGTCAGCCACCACACCCGCCACCGCCTCGCCTGCCTCCTCCCCACTCGTCCACTGGAGGGCCCCATCCCTGCTCCCCATGGGGACGCCTGGCATGGGACTCCAGGGCCCCCCACCCCCCGCAGCAGGGCCTCCTTCCAGAGTCCTGCCCGGTCTGCAAGGCCGTTTCCCAGAGAGGCCCCTTCACAGCAGGTGAGGACGCGCCCAGTCCCCACAGGAGTCAGCTCCTCTCTTGCATCCAGCTTCTCATCCCTTAACATGAGGGTCTCCCCTGGCCTGGCCGGAAGCTTCCAGAAGCAGCTGCAAGAGGAAGACCTGGAAGCAGGCATGGGGTGAGGGCAGCCCCCCAGGCTCGAAGAGCTGTCCTGAACCTCTGGGTCACTGTGGGTCCGCGGGGCCCTACCTTCTGGGGGCCACCTGCGCCAGCACTGACCGCACCGTGAAATGTCACGCCGTGTAAGAGGAGTGCCCAAGTCCCCCACGGTGACCCCAACACCCGCCCATGTTCCAGGACAGCGGCCTCACAGCCCCCATGGCCACCCCAGCAGGCAGGACCCTTGGGGTCAGGGTAGGTCCCCTCCAAGTGTGGTGAGGCACCTGCGGACAGCCCCCATGGACCACGCTGCTCTGGCGTCTGGCGTCATCAAATGCCCCTCTCCCCCTGCCCCCACCCTGTCAGGCCAGCTCCAAGCCCTGGGCTTCAGGACTCCCTGCCTGCAGGTCAGGGCCCGGCTTTGCCTCCCTCAGAGGTGACCCTGGGTGTGTGGCTACATCACAGTACCCTCTGCACGTGGCCTCGAAGGGCTGAATTGCATCCATGCACCACCCAGTCTCCCGCAGCACCCAGGGCCCTCACATCGGCCCCCACCTGGAAACAGAGCGGCTGCCAATTAATGAATTAGGATGGGCCGTGCTGGAGCATCCTGGTCAGCGTCCCCACAAAGAGGAGGAACCTGGACACACACATGGGGGGTCGGCCATGCGAGGACCGAGGCCTCAGGAGGAAGCCTGACCCCTTAGCTCTCGGCCGGCTGGCCTCCAGGGCTGCAAGACAGAAACACGCCACCGAAGCCACTGGTCCGTGGAGCTTGGTCACTGAGGGCCCAGGAAGTGGGTGCAGAGCTGTCTTTGGGGAGCCCAGGGGGAGACTTTGGCTCCAGAACTTCCCACCCCCAGAAGGGGCGCCCCAGGCCCATGGCTGCCAGGAAGTGGGGGCGCTAGTGCAGCCTCCGCCAGCGGCTGCCCACACCAGCACACAGGAAGCAGCGGGGCCGGCTCTCGCCATCAGAGTGAGACCGAGAGGCGCGGTATGACTGGCGGTGTCGAAACGCAAGGCGCAGGCAGTGACACAGGAAGGGAGCTGGGTCCCAGCCGCACTGAGTCACCGGCCCGTCGCTAAAAACAGCCACATCACCAGACCCTCTGAACCTTGTTCTTCCTAACTCCAGCTCAGGGGGCTCTGAGCCGCGGATGGGGTGGTGAGACTGCTGTGCCCAGAGAGCTCCCTCTGGGCCACACTCGGCCACACGCCTCACTTCCCCTGGTTTGTTCCACAACAGCCTGGTGGCAGGCGGCACCAGCCCCCTGCACAGCTGGGGGGGCGGCGGCTGCGGGCCTGTCCTGCCAGGGGGCCTGTGCGGAGCCAGGGTGTGCCCTCACGTAGGAACTCAGATCACACCCCGCTGGCCGCGGTCCCTGCAGTGTGCACAACATTGGCACCTTACCCCCACCACGGCACAGCCCCCCACGGTCAGCATGGTGGATCGCCCCCCACACCTCACTGCTGGTTCTAGCCCGGCGAGGGGCTTCTCTGAGACTCAACCCTCTGGGCGGGACCTGCTATGTGCGCAGACAGTGTCGGGCATGGCTCCCAAGAACCTCCGCCTAGTGGAGCCTTCGAGGACGGCAGGGCCTGCAGGACGCCCAGTCCCCTGAGCACACACTTCTGCAAGGGGCCAGGGCGCCCACAGAGACATCAGCCTGTGGACCAGTCTGTCCCTGGTCACAGGCTCAGACAGGCAGGAGACCAGGGCACAAAGGCAGGTGACCCACCCACAGAGCCGCCCACGCCTGGGCAACGGCACCACAGCCCAGGGGCAGCTGCCCCACCGCACTGTTCACACTGAGACCCGCAGGCCTGGGGCCCGGGCTCCCAGGGGCCCAGCGGTGCTTGCGGAGGACACACCGCCCGGCGCCGCTCCAGGCCGCTCACGAGAAGAGCCAAGAACCAACGTGCAGAGAGTGAGCCGGATCGCCCCAGACACGCCTCTCAGGCCTGCACTGGGGCTGGTGCAATGCAGGGCGCCCGGCCCACGCTCCCCACGGGGCAGAGACGGAAAGAGCAAACCCCTGCCAAGGGCCCCCGCAGGCGCCTGACTTGCAAAGTGAGCCAGGAGCAAATCAGGGACACGGGAGAGGAGGTGCCACCAGAGTTGCAGGAAGCCCTGCACTGGCCGGGGCAGGCGTGGGGGAGGGGCCCGGGCACTGCCTAGCCTACTCCTGCACCGGATCCCGGTCACTCTGGAGGGCTCCCCACCCCGCTGGGCCTTGGGGCTCCCTGATCAAGTCAGGGGTTTTGGGGTGGTTTTAAGAGCCATTCGGTTCACTGCCTACCATGGTGGAGTAGCAACCTGGAGCCCTGAGTGACCCCCAAGGGCCAGTCCTGCTGAGGGGCCTGGGTACCTGGTGGGAGCGAGGAGGGAGCAGGAGAACAATGTGGAGGGAGGAGGCCAGTGCCCAGCAGCAGCTCCTGGGACAGGAGGGTCTCCCCAAAGCCTCCATAGAAGGGCCAAGAGGTTGCACGTGGCCCCAGGGCCTCTCCCCATGAACCTGCGTCCATGGGGCCCTTGCCGACTTCCAGAACCTACGGGGGCGGGGGTGCCTGTGCTGGGGGCTGGGAAGAGAGAGTCTGAGGGCCACTCTCCCTTGAGGAGCCCCCCACCCACGGGACTTGAGGGGAAAGGGCTCTATGCCCCCCAGCTCCGAAAGGACAGAGGGTCCTCAGGAGAGAGGAAAGAAAAGGGAGCCGGGCATGTGATTGGAGACAGGTGAGGGCACCGGGTAGGGGCAGCCAGGCAAATGCCAGGGAGATGATTAGAGAGCTGGCCAGGGACCCAGGCTGAGCACAGGCGGAGGCCCCATGGGGAGGGATGGGTGACACAGGCCCAGCACGTCCATAGCCTCACCCCCTGCCGTCCCGCCCGCACACCCAGCAGCCCCTCAGACCCCAGCCCCCAGGCGCTGAGCTGCCAGCGGCAAACACCCCTGGGCCCCCCCCCGGGCACCTGTCCCCCCCGCCGCCCCCTGCCTCGGGCCTCCCAGAGCCCTGGCTGTTTGCCCTGCACCCGACAGGCCCTTGTTACTCACTGACAGTCAGAGGGCGTGGGCCGGTAGTAGAAGGATGGCACCTGGGACTCATACATGGCCCTGGCAGCGTCGTTCCCGTGGGCGGCCATGAACTGAGAGAGAGAGGACAGGGGCCCCGTCAGAGCGGCCAGAGGGCCGGTCGTCGCTGGCCAGGACCCCAGAGCCCTCTGGTCTCAGGGACACCACCTGGGATGAGGGGATGGGACCGAACTGACCAGGAAGCAAGTTTTTTAAAGCTGATTTTAAAGTTCATCTTAAAAGTTAGGAGTAAAAGTACTCTGGAAGATTCCGACCGTGAGGACTCTTTCCAGCAGATGTTGAGACCTGTGGCAACACCAGCACAGGCGTAGAGGGGCATGGCACTCGAGGGACGACACCCACGTCCGTCTGGGAGCAGGCCCAGCGGGGGCGGGACGTGGGTCTGACGGCAGTGGCTGTGTGGCAATGGGGACTCGGCCGAAGGGGATGCCCTTCACTGGTGACAGTGTCAGAACAGGTCGAGCCGCCCCATGTGGCGTGGGCAAGCCACAGAGCCGGGCAGGAGCCTTGTGGGGCACAGGTGGGGGTGGCTGGCGCCATGGAGGCCCCTCTGAGGGGACGGAGACGCTTCAGATGTAGACAGAGGTGGCAGCTGCCCAACATCGAGAATGTGCCGGAGTTGTTCACTTCATTTTTTTCCTTTAAATATATTTATTGATCATGCTATTACCATTGTCCCATTCCCCCCATTTCCTCCCCGTCCTGCACAGCCCTCTCACTCCCATTGCCCCACCCCCCGCCTTAGTTCATGTCCATGGGTGGTACCTACGGGTTCTTTGGTTCTCCATTTCCTGTACGCTATCCTTGCCTTCCCCCTCGTCTATTTTCTACTTGCCATTTATGCTGCTTGTTCTCTGTACCTTTCCCCCCCCTCCCCCTTCTCCCTGCCTCTCCTCGCTGATAACCCTCCATGTGATCTCCATTTCTGTGGTTCCGTTCCTGCTCCCGTCGTTTGTTTTTGGTTTTGTATTTTTTTAGGTGTGGTTGTTAATAGTTGTGAGTTTGTTGTCATTTTCTGGTTCATGTTTTTTACCTTCTTTTTCTTAGATAAGTCCCTTTAACATTTCATATAATAAGGGCTTGGTGATGATGAACTCCTTGAACTTGACCTTATCTGGGAAGCACTTTATCTGTCCTTCCATTCTAAATGAGAGCTTTGCTGGATAGAGCAATCTTGGATGTAGGTCCTTGTCTTTTATGACTTGGAATACCTCTTTCCAGCCCCTTCTTGCCTGTGAGGTCTCTTTTGAGAAATCAGCTGACGGTCTGATGGGAATTCCCTTGTAGGCAACCCTCTCATTTTGTCTTGCTGCTTTTAAGATTCTCTCTTTATCTTTAATCTTGGGTAATGGAATTACAATGTTTCTTGGTGTATTCCTTCTTAGGTCCACTTTCTTTGGGACTCTCTGAGCTTCCTGGATTTCCTGGAAATCTATTTCCTTTGCCAGATTGGGGAAGTTCTCCATTTTTTTGTCAAATAAATTTTTAATTTGTTACTCTTCCTCTTCCCCTTCTGGTACCCCTATAATTCAGATGTTGGAACGCTTAAAGATGTCCTGGAGGTTCCTAAGCTTCTCCCCATTTTTTTGAATTGTTGTTTCTTCATTCTTTTCTGGTTGAATGTTTCTTTCTTCCTTCTGGTCCACACCATTGATTTGAGTCCCAGTTTCCTTTCCTGTCACTGTTGGTTCCCTGTATATTTTCCTTTATAACCCTTTGCATAGCCTTCATTTTTTCCTCTATTTTGCAACCACACTCAACCATTTCTGTGAATATCCTGATTCACCAGTGTTTTGAACTGTGCATCTGATAGGTTGGCTATCTCTCCATCACTTAGTTGTATTTTTCCTGGAGCTTTGATCTGTTCTTTCATTTGGGCCACTTTTTTTTTTTTTTTTTTTTATTTCGGTAGGCCTGTTTTGTAGTGAGTGAGGGCTGGAGCCATAGGTGTTCACCAGGGCGGGGAACCCACCCACTGTGTTGTGATGTGGTCTGAACAAATGTTTCTTCTTTAACTCCTTGGTTGTCGGACTTCCATACAGTTCAATTTTCTGGCAGCTCTTCTTGTATTTTTGTTTTTAAATTGTCATTGTCCTTCTTTTGGCTGTGCGAGGAGGCCCAGTGTGTCTCCCTACACCTCCATCTTGGCCGGAAGTCTCTCTTTTCCAAGTTGTTCACTTAAAAATGGTGAGTTCTGCACTGTGTCAATTCCACCTCAATTACCTAAAAATTATGTGGACGGCTCCTAAAAGAACACAAACTATACCTTTTGCATTAAAAAAAATTACTGAAAAAGGAAGTTAAGAGCCAACCCACAGTGAGAAAAAGTGTTTACAAATTCCACAAGTGAAACTAGACTTGAATCCAGAATATTAGAACTGTTCGTAATATAATAAAAACTCCTAACACCACAATAAAAAGACAAACAGCCCACTTTTAAAATGGGTAGTGGATTCGAACAGACGGGTCCCCAAAGGAGGCTACATACGGCCAAGCAGCAGGTGGAGAGACACTGAGCACCCTCAGGTGGCAGGAGCACAAGCTCCCGGCTCACGCCCACGGGGATGGCTGGCGTCTTGGGGCAGCTGGGATGCTGTGCCCTGCTGTGGGGAGTGGGCGCTGGTCCAGACCGGCAGCCCGGCAGGTCCTTGGTGTCAGACGCAGGGTCACCAGGAGACTCAGCAATGCTCCTCCAGGGCAGGGAGAGCAAAGGTGCCGCAGGGACACCACGCAGGTGCTGGCAGCAGCAGAGAGAGACCCCCAAGTGGCCATCAGCTGAACACAGACACCATGTCCATCACACCATGGGTGGAACTTTGGACATCTCAACCCTGCTTCAGGCGGTGTGGCCCCAGGGCCCTGACCGGCCCAGCAGGCACCACACCCAGGAGGAGAGGGGCTCTGGGTGGGGACTCCGGGGCGGGGCTGGGGAGGGGCTGCTGGTGGTGCCCAGCCCTTCAGGACAGGAAAATACTGCGGGACGAAATGCCGGTGGGGGCACAGCCCTGCGGACTGTGTGCTCTGGACCCGTGAGTTTCTCCCCAGTCCAGCTGCTGCGAGGAAGAAGGACCCTGGGGCCGAGCGGGCCTGAGACTGCGATAAACCCTGAAGCCACAGGAGTCAAGGCCAGTAAATCGGACCACATCCCAATGGAAGTTTCCGCTGTAAAACCCTCATGAGCAAAGTCGAAAGACAAACAACCTAGAAAATCCCTTCCAGCTCCTGCCTGGAAGGGTTGACACCCTCAAGTGTAAGACCTGGAGGAAGCGGAGCCAAGGGGCCTCAGTGGGCAGACCCAGAGCCACCACAGGAGCGGATGCCCCATCCTACTCAGAATAAGGGGAGGCCCAATGGGCACTATGGGGCCACAGCTTCTCCTCCCCAGCCAAGGAAGAGCGCCAGGCAGGGGCTGGTCCCCAAGCTCACACAACGTACCCCCACCTGTACCAGGGGCCACCACTGCAGACCAGGTCCCAGGGCTGGGAGACGGGGCCCACCCATGCTGTGTCCTCCCAGGGGTGCAGACAGGACAGGGCACCCGCCCCACCCCACCCCTCCCTGCAGACCTGCGGGGCCAGGAGCAGCGGCCGACAGAGGTCAGAGGTCGCAGGTGTCTGAGCAGCACCCCCTCCGGATGTGGCCTCAGGTCACGTCGGTGTGGTTGCCAGGGGACCCAGCCCAGGGCGGCCTCTGACCCGCCTTTCGGAGCCACATGTGCACGAGTGTCAGGTGTTTCCGGCAACACCAGGTGCGTGTCCCAAGCACAGAGACCTCGTTAAATGTGGGTTCTGACTCGGCTGGTGGACCTGGGAGGCCCAGGACTCTGCATTTCTAAGGAGTTCCCAGGGGAGGCCGATGCCCCCAAGTCACAGTGACAGAGGGAACTAGTTTCTCCCAGGGAGCAGCACAGGAGCCAGCAGCCCTGGACCCCGTCCCCAGGGCGGCCCCTGCTGAGCCACCACCGCGCCTCCTGCAGTGAGACCTCCAGCAGCTCCTCCGCTCACCAGTCTCCCCATGGCCACCACGGGGTCAACCCCCGGCACCACCCCCACCCTCCTCTGGCCCCCTCCTCCCCGCCCGGTGGTCTCCCCAGCCAGAGTCTGCTCCCTCTCCTATTTGGGCCATGGGGGGCACCCTCCTGCCGCCAGAGCCCAAGTCGCCGCCCTGTGTACTGCCTGTGTGTTCCTGCCTACCCCTCCTTAGCGCCTCCCCAGGGCCAGCGACCCCCACCCTGGCCCTACCAGCCCTCCTGCAGCGGAGCTCACCAGATGTGGCTCAGGGAGGGGCGGGTGGGCCTGTCCCTCTGCACAGGTGAGCCCCAGGGGCTGGGATCGGAGGGTCCTGCGCCCTCTCTCTGCAGCTGCCCCACGAGGGGGCGGGAGAGCCGGCCCAGACAGAGCAGACGGTGGGCAGGTGCAGCTGCACAGCAGGGACCCTGGCGGTGTCGGTCCCTGCCAGGCCGAGCCGAGGGTGGCCCTGAGGGTCCCCTGCCGCCCGGGCGTACCTCCACTTGGGCCTCCTCCCAGGTGTCCAGGCGGACGGACTTGACCTTGCTGATCTGGGGGATGTTGCGGTGGATGCCAGAGCAGCTGAGGCAGATGAACACACCCAGGGTGTAGGAGGCCCAATCAGGACCTGGAAGGCAAAGGCCAGAGTCTGGGTCAGAGGGCGCCGTGGTACGAGGCTAGGGGTCAGGGCCCAAAGCCCAGCCCCACAGGGGCCACCTTCTGGTCTTGGTCTCCCCATCTGCACCAATAGGCAGCAAGTGAGGAGATGCCCAGGGTCACCAGCCACATGGGCCCCAGGCAGGGCACTGTGCCCCACAGAGGGGCAGCAACCCTGGGGCCAGAGCAGCCCAGACCCCAGAGTGGACGCCATGTCACATGGAGGACCCTGACAATGGCAACCTCAAGGACAGACTACATGCCCAATGCCAGCATGTGATTAGCACCTGTGTGTCTGGCATGACAAGGACCGTGGTGTGACTGTGCCCACGACACACCGGGGTGAGGGGACTCGTCATGCAAGCAGTTTACTCAAGGAGGTACATGTGGGTGACGTGTCAGAGTCTCACTGACCGATGACAAAGGAACCATGGAGGGTGACACTCTCTCTGTGTTGGGCACATCACCGAGTGAATCTGGCTGTCGCCAGGAACCCACAGAACCTTTGGATGAGGCAGGTTGAAACCGAGATGCCCGCCGAGGCCACGGGCTGCAGCGGGGTACGTGAGGGGGTCCCTGGAGGCCGGCTGCACCCACCAACCCCCTGGCCCTTCTCGGAGAACAGCAAGCACCGTCCCGCCCCTTGGGGACCACGGTGGAGGGTCCAGGGAACATGAGGGGTGCTGTGTGGACGTGCCCTGCTCAGAGCACAGGGCTGGGAGGCTGCACCCACAGGCCAGTCACCACAGGCCACCCCTCACCCTGCCGGACTGGGGACCTGGCCGCACCCCACTGCAGGGACCTTCAGAGAACACACTTCATCCGGTACCAGGAGGTCAGAGCCGTTCCTCAGACACCACACGGCTGGGCCTCAGGTCTGCAAGGATCTGCATGGTGTGGGCACCTGTGAGTGTGTGAGCATGAGTGTGCACACCTGTGAGCATGTGGGGTGTGCAAAGGGGGAGCAGAACCTCAGGTGAAGGGATGTGTCACGTACCCACACACTGGGCCAGGTCACCTTCCAAAAGGTCGGTGGCCGGTCCTGGGGGGCAGGTGGTACTGGCTGTGCACCCGGCCCCACCCACAGAGCCCCGGCCCCCATCCTGAGGGCTTAGCTAGGTCTGAGGGAGCAAATGGAGGCAGATAGCTGGCCCAAGACACACGGCTTCTGAGTGACACTCGGAACAGACAAGCTTCTGTTGTGTCACCTGCAGGCCCCAGTCCCATCGGCCAATCTGGGGGCTGTGGGCTGGGAGCCGCCTCCCTGGGTGGGAAGGCAGGAGGGCAGGCTCGCTAGTGTCTGCAGGGTGGGGGCCTAGGTGGCCTGGGGGTGTGGGGAACGGCAAGGGCAGGGACCACCAGAGAACCTGAGGCCTCAGAGCCCTGGTTCCAGGGCCCCCTCCCACCAGCACAGCTTCCCCCTCCCCGGCACCCTCCACCACCCCACCAGTGCCTCTGTGTCCCCTCCTGGCTTCCTGTCCCCTCTGGCTTCCTGCCCCCACCCTGCTTGCTCAGCCCGCAGTCCGCTGGCCCCAGAAGCCACAGCCATGCTTTCGAGCTTACAGCACACCCACGGCTGTTTGGGAGAGCCCACAGAACTGTCCCCCCACACCTCCTCCCACCCCTGCTTCTGGTGGCTGCGTCCCCAGCACCGGGGGTCCTCCCCACCCTGCACACTGGAGGTCAGATATCACTGCACACAGAAGCCCCCTGACACCAACTAGGGCCCCTCCATGAGTCCTCAGACACGCCTCTCATTTCTTCACAGCATCTGCCTATTTAGGGGTTTACAGAACACTATTTACATCCCCAGAATGTAAAGGGGGGTCAGATGTCAGGTTTGCCGCCGCCCCTCCCAGCAGCCTTGGTCGAACAGACGCTGCACTGCCCCCAAAAGCCCCGTCCCTGAGCTCCCTTCTTCCACTGCAGACTGACGGCCTGGGATGCCAAGGGCTGGGAAGGCAGGGACCTGAGGAGACACGGTGGGGCCCGCGCTGCGGGGGGTACCCTGAGGGGACAGTGGACCTGGGATGGGGAGAAGGCCACGTCCCCCAGTTCTGAGCCTCCCCGCCCGAGGCTCTGGCTGCCACTGACAGGAGAGCAAAGGTTTCCCCGCCCCCGTGGCCGCCGCAGCTCTGAGTCTCCCCTGGGTCTGCTGTTACTCAGACGCTTGACCGCTGCAAGGACCCTGCCGACCCAGTGCGGGAGTTCCTGCTTCGGGCCAGGCCCCGCCCCTCACCCACCCCCCCACGCCGCTGCCCCGCAGCTGCTCCAGGACACTGCAGGGGGCGTCGGGTGCGGCCGCCCTCCGGACCGGAGGAGCCAGCTCCCTGTTTGCGAAAACGCTGCCCCTACAGGAAATGAAGAAATCCGGACCGAAAGCCCATGGGTCGGGGAGACAGAGAGCAGGGAAGGGGGGCCCACGGGTCACAGACACAGCGACCAGCGGGGCGGGGGGCAGCTCAGACCCCAGGGATACCCGGCGGGACACCCAGGGGTGTGTGTGATGCCCGCGCAGGCCACCAGGCTGTGGCCACCGCAAGCTGGAGGCGGGGCATCTGGGCGGGGCCTCCGGGGGCGGGGCCTCTGGGGCGGGGCCGCCAGGGCAGAGATGGGGCTGGTAGCCCCAGCAACAGGTTTGGGGCGGAAAATCACACGGGCTGGGCTGTGGGGTTTCTCCCAGAGCTGGAAGGGGAGCTGTGGCTTCTTCACACCACTTGCGCCCAGTGGCCGACTCTGCAGGACGCAGCAGGGTCAAGTAGTTGTGAGAGACCCCGTGGCCCACAAGGCCTAAAAATATCTCCCGTCCAACCCTTTAAGGGAGCATTAGGCCAAGCCCAGCGTTAGAGGGACACAGGGTGTGGCGGTGCCCAGACTCTCAGTTGCTCTCTCCTCTCCGACAATCACACTGAGGGTCAAAGCCAGGCCACACACCTGCCTGACCCCCTGCTGCTGGCTCCAGGACCCGTGGGTGTGCAGCTCAGGGCTGGGGGGCCCACGCTGGTCGTCCACCTGGTGTGCGTGTGTGAGGCTGGGCACGCTCATGTGCAGGCCCACTACCCAACTTGAACAGCTGCTCCTAAAAAGGGTTCAAGTTAAGAAATGGAGACACTAATCCTTTCATATAATGAAAAGCCTACAAGCCCCCCCCCCCACCATTTCAGCCAGGTCTGCCCCCCTCTGCATAAGCCTCTCCCACCATCTGAGCCAGGAGACAGGGGCGGGGGTGTCCTCGTGTATACAAAACACAGGCTCCTGCGCTCTGAGCCCCTCCTGGTGGAAGGACAGCCTGCGGTGGGCGTACCTGGCAGGGCCACCCCAGCACCACGGCCCCTTTGACTGACCCAGAGCCCCACCCTGTAGTCCCAGGCTCCACTCCCCAGTGCCCCTCCTCCTAGGCCAAACGGAGGCCCCTGTCCCTAGCCTGCTCCTTCTCGCTGGTCCCCTGAGGGCACCTGCGACTCAGGAACCCCCTGCCCAGCCTGCAGGAGTCAGCCTGCAGGGCCCACGTGCCCCCAGGGTGGACCACCAGGCCAGGGCTGTTGAGGGCCTGGTTGCAGCAGCTGACACCCGCCTGGCAGTAACAGGAGGGGTGGGACCGGAGCCAGGCTGAGGCTCCAAGCTCACGCCCACCCCAGCCTCACAAACTGGGTGGGGCAGCCGGGAGTCTCCCACCACTGGCAGACCCGGAGACATGGCCTGGGGCAGACTGTCTTGGGTCACCGGCTCCCTCCTGGTGGCTGCTCTGGCAGTGGCCCCGGCTGACAGCACCTGCATCTGCCCCTGCTCCACCGGCCTCTCCAGGGCAACTCTGAGGTGACTCAGCTCCCTTCCCTTTTCTGGGATGTGGTCTGAGACACCTGGACAGGTGAGGCAGGTGGGGCTCAGCCAGGCAGAACAGGTGTGTCCCCACAGCCAAGGCCTGGGGTGGGGGCAGATAATGAAGTCTGGGACTATGGGTTGGTCGGGTGAGTCCTGCGGCCGAGTTCCAGAGACCTTTGTCCAGCCCGAGGAGAGGCCCAGAAGAGAAGGTGGCTAGGGTTCTGGGGTTCAGTGGTGACAGCAGGTGGGCAGGGTGGGGGCCAGCCGAGGCAGGGCGGGGACAGGGTGTTGCCCACCACACCCCAGTTTCTCACTTAAGTGCCCACCCTGTGTGGCAGCCCAGGCCCCTCACCCTGCTGCTCTGTCACCTCCACACAAGAGGCAGCCGGGTATTCACCCTCTTATCCGGTCTCCCCACTGGCGTCTAAGCCCTGGGGGAGGGCAGAGAGGGGCGGCCCCAGAGGGGTCCCAGCATCTGCTGTTTGCGTGCGCAGCAGCGCCGTCCCGGCAGCTGCACTGCGGAAGCAGCGTGAGTGCCCATCAGTGGTGAGTGGGTACGTGACGTGTGACTTTCCCACCCAGTGGAATACTACTCAGCCTTAAAAAGGAAGGAAATGGAAACCACACAGAAGCTGGGGCAGCCCCACACAGATCAGAGAGAACAGACTTCAAGACAGAACCACGAAAGAAACAGGAGTTTCCTTACTTAGGTGGTGATGAAGTCAGTCAGACAAGAGGACGTGACTTCTGTGACTACGGCTGCAGCCCCCACAGGAGCACCTGAACACATCGTGCAAACATTAACAGACTCCCTGGGAAAAACAGCAATGGAGCCCCACTGCTGTGGCTCAGTGGATTGAGCACCGGCCTGTGAAGGGTGGTGTGTTTGATCCCCAGTCAGGGCACATGCCTGGGTTGCTTGAGGCAACCACACATCGATGTTTCTCTCCCTCTCTTCCTCTCTCCTTTCCTCTTTGTCTAAAAATAAATAAATAAAATCTTTAAAAAAAAATAGCAATCGATGGAATTACAGTAAGGGTCAGTGGATCCATCATCCAGGACGAAATCAGTAAGAAAACAATGGCATCAGAGGACGTGTCAGGCCAGAGGGTGTGACTGGCATTCACAGGACACTTCCTGCAAAGAACGAGGACATGCATTTTCTCTAGTGCACACGGAGTGGTTCCCAGGACGGTCCGGGCACATCAGGCCAGGAAATGGGTCTCAGCACATTTGATAAGATGGAAACCATAGCAGGCATCTTTCCCGACCACAATGGGACAAAACTAAAAATCAATCATAAGATGAAAACTGGGAAATTCACCACTATTTGTAGATTAAACAACATGCCACTGAACAGCCAATGGGCAAAGGAAAAAGAATTTAAACCCCTTGAGACAAATGAAAATGTCAGTAAACAAACAAAAACTTAACACTGCACCTGAAGCAAGTCCCCGAGGAGGGTCAGGGTGGAGGATGCAAAGAGAAAGATCTCAAGCAAACGCTCGACTCCACACCTCAAAAGAGAACAGAAGGAACCCAAAGTCAGCAAAAGAAGGGGAATGAAGACTAGAGTGAAATAAATAAAACAGACACTGATAACACAATGGAGAGATTAATAAAACTCAGCTGTTTTTTGAAAAGATAAAAAAATGAAAACCTTTAGCTAGGCTCACCAAGAAAGATTCAAATAAATGAAAAAATAAAAGATGTTACAACTGACAACCACAGAAATACAAAGAATCATAAGAGCCTACTATGAACAATCATGTGCCAAATTATGCGACCAAAAAGAAAGAAATGCAAAACCTATTAAGACTGAACCCTGAAGAAAAAGAAAATCCCAGCAGCTTGGTTACTAGTGAGGAGCCCGAAGCTGTGATCAGAACCTCGCAACACACGCAAGTCCAGACACCTTCACTGGTGAGTTCTACCAAACATGTAAGGAAGAATTAGTACCAATTCTTCCTCAAATTCTTCCAATCTTGTTTTACGCGGCCGGTGTTACCCTGATACCAAAAGCAGACAAGGAACCACAAGAAGGCTCCGGGCCAACATCCCTGAGGAACACAGATGCAGAAATCCTCAACAAAATACTTGCAAACTGAATTCAATGATGTGTTAAAGGGATCACACACCACGATCAAGTGCAATTTATTCCAGGGATGCAAGGATGGCTCAACACCCACAACACAGTGTGACTCGGCACATCGACACGCAGAGGACAAACACCACGTGATCATCAGAACACACGCTGAAAAGGCGTCTCACGAAACCCAGTGTCCTTGCAGGATGC
Organism: Artibeus jamaicensis; assembly: GCF_021234435.1. Taxonomy (NCBI): domain Eukaryota; kingdom Metazoa; phylum Chordata; class Mammalia; order Chiroptera; family Phyllostomidae; genus Artibeus; species Artibeus jamaicensis. The sequence goes on from NW_026522037.1 coordinate 426,686, forward strand.
GTACTCTGGACAAACCGAGCAGGATTCTTTCTCAGCCTCCTAGGACCACACACGACACAGCCCACGGCGGCTGCCACACTCACTGGTGAGGCACCGGAGACTTTCCCTCTGAGATCAGGAGCAGGATGGCAATGCCCATGCTCCCTGCTTTGACTAGGCGAGCCCTGCGAGTCCCAGCCAGCATAATTGGGCGTAAAAATAAAGAAAAGACATCCAAATCATAAAGAAGTTAAAGTCCTTAGATGTAGAAAGTCTAAGGACTCTGCCAAAAATCTTTTTTTTTAAAGATTTTATTTATTTATCTTTAGAGGGGAAGGGAAGAAGATAGGGAGAGAAATATCAATGTATGGTTGCCTCTCATGGGTCCCCTGCTGGGAACTGGCCTGGCCAGCATAATTGGGCATAAAAATAAAGAAAAGGCATCCAAATCATAAAGAAGTTAAAGTCCTTAGATGTACAAAATCTAAGGACTCTGCCAAAAATCTTTTAGAACGAATAAACAGGGTCGGTAAATTGCAGGAAACAAATATATAAATATATAACTCTGTTGTGTTTCTGTACACTAATAACAAACTCTTAGAAAGCCCAATTAGGAAAATAATCCCACTTACAATAGCATCAAAAAGAATCAAATACCTAGGAATAAACCTAACCAAGGAGGTGAAAGACCAGTGCACTGAAAATGATGAGTTGTTAATGAAATAAATTATTTTTTAAGATATTTAAATCTATTTTGAGAGAGGGGGGAAGAGAGGGAGAAAAAGAGGGAGAGAAACATCAATATGTGGTTGCCTCTCACATGCACCCCCAACCTGGGACCTGGCCCAGCAACCCAGGCATGGGCCCTGACTGGGAATTGAACCGGCGACCCTTTGGTTTGCAGGCCGTCACCTAATCCACTGAGCCACACCAGCCAGGACTGATGAAAGAAATTAAAAACACAAGGAAGCAGATAGATACTCTATAGTCATAACTGAAAGAATTAACATTGTTAGGACTTCCGCCAAGATGGAGGCATAGGTGGATAAGCCGTGCCTTCTCACACAACCAAGTTTAGAGACAACTAAATATTAGCAATAGGAAACACAGCCAGAACACAGAAAATTGAACTTTTTGGAAGTCTGTTAACAAATTCTTCAGCCTGACCAGTAAGGGGCAAAACCAGCAGCTGGTGGAGCGGGGTTGCACAGGAAAACTTGGTCGAACGGAATCCAGGCGCAGGGTGGGACCGAGTGAGCGACCGCTGGGGGGGGGGGACGACAGCGAGGGAGCAGGGCTGTGGGTTGACTGTGGTCGCGCCTTAGTGCGTGGATAGACGAGCGAGGGAGTGGGCGATTGGACCGGGACCCAGCCGTCCCCCGCAGCGAGCGGCAGGGGGGGTGCCGCCATTTCCCTGCTCTGACCCCACCTCCACATACAGCGTCATAACCCAGCAACTCTGAGTGGCCCAGCCCTAGTGAACCACGTAAGGCTCTGCTCCTTACCCAGCAGCACGAAACAGCAGAGGGGCCGCCATTTCCCCGTTCTGACCACGCCCCCACATATAGCGTCACAACCCAGCGACCTGGGAGTCCAAGACTCCGCCCCTCACACTTAAAGGGCGCGAACGGACCAAAAATGGCTCAAGAAGATCTCAAAGCCCCAGAGCCTATAAATCTAAGCGACGAAGAAATAGCAAAACTCTCAGACGCACAGTTTAAAACACTGGTGATCAGGATCCTCACAGAACTGGTTGATTATAGCCACAAATTAGACAAATATATGAAGGCGAAACTAATTGAAATTAATGGAATTGCACAGGAAACCAATAGCAATGAAAAGGAAACTGGGACTCAAATCAATGGAGTGGACCAGAAGAAAGCAAATAATGGCCAAACAGAAAAGAGTGAAGAAGCAAGAATTCAAAGAAATGAGGAGAGTCTTAGGAACCTCCAGGACATCTTTAAATGCTCCAACATCCGAATTATAGGGGTACCAGAAGGGGGAAAGGAACAGCCACCAGTGGAAAACTTATTTAAGCAAATAATAAAGGAGAATTTCCCCAATCTGGCAAAGGAAATAGACTTTCAGGAAATCCAGGAAGCTCAGAGAGTACCAAAGAAGTTGGACCCAAGAAGGAACACACCAAGGCACATCATCATTACATTAGCCGAAATTAAAATGAAGGAGAGAATCCTAGAAGCAGCAAGAGATAAGGGGACAGTCACCTACAAAGGAGTCCCCATCAGACTGTCAGCGGATTTCTCAAAAGAGACCTTACAGGCAAGAAGGGGCTGGAAAGAGGTATTCCAAGTCATGAAATCCAAAGACCTACAACCAAGATTGCTCTATCCAGCAAAACTTTCATTTAGAATGGAAGGATAGATAAACTGCTTCTCAGATAAGATCAAATTCAAGGGGTTCATCATCACCAAGCCCTTATTATATGAAATGTTAAAGGGACTTAGCTAAGAAAAAGAAGTTAAAAAACTTGAACAGTGAAAGGCCAGCAAACTCACAGTTATTAACAACCACACCTAAAACAAAGCAAACTAAAAGGACAGCTAGATCAGGAGTGGAAACATAGAAATGAAGATCTCAAGGAGGGTTAGCAACAGGGGAGTGGGAGGAGGAGAAGGGGGGAGAAGGTACAGAAAATAAGTAGCATAGACAGTAGATAGAAAATAGATGGGGGGGGCAAGAATAGCATGGGAAATACAGAATCTAAAGAACTTGAGACAGATGGACATAAACTAAAGGGGGGGTAATGGTGGGGATGGGGGTAGGGTGAAGGGGAATGAAGGGGGGGAATAGAACAACTGTAACAGCACAGTCAATAAAAAATTAAAAAACAAACAAAAAAAAGAATTAACATTGTTAAAATGTCCATGTTGCCCAGAGCAATCTACAGACTCAATGCAATCCACATCCAAACTCCAGTGGCGTCTCTCACAGAAATAGGCACAGTATTCTAGAATTGTCTGGAGCCACAACAAAGCCTGAACAGCCACGTCAATCCTGGAGAAGAGGGGCAGGGGGCGGAGCAAAGCCAAAGGCACCACACTTCCTGGTTTCAAACTACATGACAAAGCTACAGTGATCAGAACAGTGTGGCCCTGGCATAAAAACAGACACACAGAGCAGGGGAACAGAATCGAGAGCACAGGTCAGGGTCGCTGCCAGGGCCCCAGTGGGGGACGTGCGAGAGGCAGCCATGCACTGAGGTTTCCTTCTCTCCCTCCCTCCCTTCCCCTCTCTAACAAGGAATAAATAAAATCTTTACAAATAATAAGAATAAAAGTAAATAAAGTCTTTGAAAAAATTTAAACAAGAAAACAGGTGGTAAGCTACTTGGCATTAGTTCTGGCGAAGATTTGCTTCGATCTGATGCCAAAAGCAAAGGCAAAAATAAAGTGGGACCTTGTCACACTAAAACCTTCTGTGCAACCAAGGAAACCACCAAAGCGATGGAAAAGCAAGCAACAGACTGAGGGAAAACACGTGCAAATCACATCTGACAAAGGGTTCATATTCAAAATATGTAAAGCACTCAGTTAAGTCAACAGCAAAAAAACTGGGCAGAGGCTCCAGAAAAGACATTTTCCCAAACACATCAAAACAGCCCACAGGCACCTGGACAGGTCAGGCCGCCACGCCATTGTCACCGACCTCAGTGGCAGCGCTGGCGAGGACAGCGTGGAGAAAGGGACCCACGTGCCCAGTCGGCGCGCCCGTGAGAGCAGCGCTTTGGAAAACTGGGCCATGGTGGAACTGCCGGAAGGCCCGGTGACCCCACTCGGGGGACGCACCCAGAGGAAATGAAGACACCAGCAAGAAGAGCCGCTGCACTCGCCGCAGGACCGGTCACAGTGGCCAAAGCGTGCGGCCCGAGGCGCAGTTGGACATGTGGTGCCGGCACAGAGCGCAGGAGGACTCGGCCACAAAGAGAAGGAAGGCTCCCACACAGGGCATGGACGAACCCCAGGGGCGTCACGCTGAGCAAGTGGGAGAAAGACCAACACCGTGTGTGGAATCTAAGAAAAACAAAGGAACAGAAATCCCAACTCACAGAGAGAACAGGTGGGGGTGTCAGAGGGGGGTGCGAAGGGAAACCCTCCAGGAAGTAGAGAAGCCGGTCCCGGGCAGGTCACAAACAGCGGCGTGGTGACCACGTAAGGAGGTGAGATGAAGGATGTTAACTCCACTCACCGTGTATTCAAACACTGAAACCTTATATTGCGCCCCATGGACTAATTCAAGTCATGTGTTGTTTATGTGTCGAGGTTTTGTGGGGGGTTTTAAGATTTAATTAATTTATTTTTAGAGAGAGAGGGGAAGGGAGGAAGAAAGAGAGGGAGAGAAACATCCGTGTGTGGTTGCCTCTGGACCTGGCCTGCAGTCCAGGTACATGCCCTAGACTGGGAATTGAACCAGCGACCCTCTGGTTCGCAAGCAGACGCTCAGCCTCTGGGCCACACCAGCCAGGACTCAAGGTTTGTTTTTTTTAAAAGGAAATTCTACAACATGCCACCGCATGGATGAACCATGAGGACACCGTGCTTGGTGAAGCAAGCAGGCTCAGAGGGGGACACACAGTGCATGACACCCCGCGCCGGGGCCCTTGCTGGTGGGCCACGAGGCGGAGGTGCTGGCGGTTGGGTGGGGAGCGGACCTCCAGGTTCGCTGGAGGAAGAGAGCGGCCGGGGTGCGCTGGATGCCAGGGCACTGCGCACCGCCGAGCGGCAAAGATGGGACATTCCACATCGCGTGCAGGTCACACAATAGAAAGGACAAAGGCCCTGACCCGCCCACTGCAGGGTGAGACAGAGCAGCAGACGGGGCAGCTGAGGAGATGCCCGGGCCGCTCCACACCACCACCCGTGGGCCTGGCACGGCCCCTGCCAGGACTCCCCTTAGGGAGACGGGGCGTGTGGCCGACCCCCAGGTGAGAGGGTGCACACAGTGATCCACCTGCGGGCAGGTGCCTGTGCAGGGCGGAGCTGCAGGTGTGTGAGCTTAGCAGGAAGGCCGAATTCACCGCGGGCACGTTCCTCTCGCTGCGTCTAGACCTCGCTCACAGCGGTGGTTTCCAAGAGTCGTTTCCCATGTGAAGTGAGACTGCACCACCGCTAACCGACAAACGAGAGTTCCTTCCCTGCGGCAACACCCGGCATCTGAGCCAGGACCCAAAACACTGCCGCCGTCACACCTCGGGTTGACGGTGAGCTTTACAGAGACGCACACTATTTCCAACAGCGCCCCCCCCCGCCCGGTCCCAGGTCAGGGGTTCAGGCTGGGGCCCCCCTATCCAGGCCAGCCCTCCACGAGGGACTCCTGAGGAAACCCACCGGGACAATGGCCTCACCAGGGACGGACCCTCTTCCTCATCAGTGTGACGACAGAGCGACGTTATTCAAGGGCCTGATGTGTGTTTTACCACAATATGAGAAAATGTGATTTTAATCCCCAAATCGGGGGTTCAGGAGGACTGTCTGTTCGGCCCACTCCTCAGCAGCCCCGAGAGCCCGCTGGCCAGGGCCCCACCCCCTCCCAGCAGCTGCTAGGACGTCACCTCTGGGGCCGGAAGCAGGGTTCCCACTCTCAGCTCACGCCTGGGGCCTGGCAGGCCCATGCTCCAGGCCCAGCAGCGCAAGGATGGCCCCTGGGGGCACCCCTGCACCCTGGGACTTGGCGCAAACACCTCCGGGGCAGCAGGGTCTCCACACAGCATCCCAAACTATCCATCTTGCTGGAGACAAAGAGCTCCTGGAGAGCCCAGGCCCCTCAGACAGGACGGCCGAGCGTACTCCGAGCCCTGGGCCGGGGGAAGGGCACCGGAACACCACCCACAGCCTGACCCCATGAACGAGCTGAGGCTCCACATCCTTCCAGCACAAGACCTGACTCCCGCAGCACGTGGTAACCACCTCCCCAACCCAGGCCTCTCGAGGAGGCTGTGAGGCAGGGCCCATGCTCCAGAGCTTGGGGGTGGGCCTACCCTGTGTCCTACTGGAGGGCTGCAGGGGTCCCCCAGATGGCCTCCTTCCCAGCAGCCTTCATGGGGCCAGCTGGCCAGGACTGCCCATCTTCTCCCAGACGCCCCAGGCCCGCCCTGCATCCTGCTGTCCAGAGCTCAGGCTGAGGGACCCCACCCTTGAAATGCCTGGCTCCTGGCCGGCTGTGGTCGGGAAGAGCAGGTCCATCTGAAATGCTCTGCCGACGACATGTCCATGCCAGAGGGACCCCTGGTCACCAGTCTGGGCCCTAGAAGGGCTCCAGCCTGAGAGTTCGGTGGGCATCCCTTGGGGTCATGGGGGAGGCGGCACAGCAGGCCTCAGGCCTGGACACCCTGGAGACGGGGAGAAGCTGGGGGGAGGGCGAGAAGCATGGGCTGGGCTGTGGCCAGGCGTCAGGAGTCCTGGTGTGCCCTTTGAGGCACTGTGTCCCCTAAGGGTAATCAAGGTTTCAGGGCCTCAGTTTCCCCAGCTGTAAAATGGGGTGAGTGCTCACATTTTGCCTGGTTCTGGGGCTTTGTGATGTCGTGGGTGTCTTGGGCCAGCTCTGAACGCTGGAGGCTTGGCCCGACACCCAGGAGAGCCGGGCCACTGGATGAGGGCGGGCAGGGTGTGGCAGCACCAGGCCCACTAACTGAGTAAGACCTCTCCTGCCAGGCCGGGGCCCAGGGGTGGCCAGGGGAGGCCGCTGCAGGCAGTGTGGCCAGCAAGCAGAGGGACAGGCTGGCCTCCTCCCCTGCTCACATAGGCCAAGCCCAAGCACAGCCCAGGATGACTGCGCTTTCTCCCTAACCCCTCCCCACATGCCCAGCTTTCCTGAACCAGCAGAAACGCAGGTCTGGGGTGAGGGCCCCGCTCGAAGGAGCCGGGCCCAGGGCGATGGCGATGCCACCCCTGCCGACTGCCAGGCCGGTCCTGCTCAGCAGGCTGGGCAAAGGCCTCCTCGGCCCACCTGGCCTCCACAAAGCCCGTTGCTGGCGCCCCATGGGACCCTCCAGCTCCCAGTGTGACCTCACCTGGCCACACTGCAGCCAACTAGCTGTTTCCCAGAACCCGGGGCTGCTGGATACCCCTCCAGGCCTGCCAGTGGGCAGCAGGGAGAGCTGGGGACCCAGTCCTGATTGGGTGTGTCTGGAGGCTGCCCAGGGGTCACGGACAAATACAGGGTCTTACCCCCCACTCCCCAGGGGCCTCGGCTGCTCCCATTGTGTCAGGTTGCTCTGAGGGTTCCTGGCTGTAGCCCCAGTGGGCTGTCCAGCGTCCCCCTGGACTGCAGGCCTTTGTAGCCCTGCGGCAGGAGCAGAGGGGGCTGTGCCTGTCCCCACCCCCACCCATAGGACAAAGGACCAGCAAGGGGCCCTGAGGGTAGAGGAAGGGCCCTGCCAAACCCCGAAAGCAAGCCCGGGCTTTCAGGAGCAAAGTCCTGTTCCGGGAGGATGGGGAGCAGGTGGGTCGCCTGCCCCTCCCCACGCCCGGCCCTGGAGCCCCAGCTGAATCCTCCACCTGCTCCAGAGCAGCAGGGCGCCAGGTGTGTGTGTGGGGGAACGGGTGCCCTTTCCCACTGGGTCCACGTGGCAGCGGCGGGGCGCCCTCCACCTGCTGGGCGCAGTGCAAAGGGCGACTCCCGAGGGGCGCCCATGACGTCAGCTCCAGGTGGCCGGGAGCCAGGTGGACTCACATCCTCACCAGGAGGGCTGCCAGGCTCTCCCAACCTCTCCCTGCGCCGCCCGCGGGCCGCTGTTTCCTCTTTCTTCCTGGAGCCCGAGGTTTCGCAACGCGGGGAAGGTCCGAGGGTGACAGCGAGACCCGGAACCCGGGTTGGGGGGAGGGGAGAAGGCCACACCGCCGCAGGCCCGGTGCCGCGGGCCCGCGACCTCCTGTCCCCGCAGGTGCACCCGGGGCCGCTCCCCATCCGAGCGGGGACCCGGCTGCGCTCCTGAGGCCCCCGCCACGCCGGCGCCATAGCGCCCTTCCCAGTCCCGGGTCCAGCATCCAGGCCGGCGCCCACCCGGACAGCGCCCAACCGGCCCGCTCCCACCCGGCCGCACCTACCCGGGGCGCCGCAGTCCGCGCAGTGCGCGTTCCCGGGCCGCTGCAGCAGCTCCAGGACGGCCCTCTGCCGCTCCGTGGCCATTGCCGCGAGGCCGCCGGCGCCGTGGGGCCCGGCTGGGCGTGCGCTCCGCCGCGCTAGGTCCCCACGCGGGCCTCCTGCCTCCGCCGCCCCTGCGCCATCCCGGGCCGCCTCAGCCTGCTCGCGGGTTCCGCATTCCTGGCGCCCGCCCGTCCTCGCCGCCGCTCTTGTTGCCACCGCGGCCGCCAAGCGTGTGCCGGCGCGGAGCCTGGAGCGCACGGCGCGCACTGGCCGGCACGGCCCGCGGGCGGCCCCCAGCGGCGCGGGCAGGAGGCCTCCTCCGGCGCCCGTCCGAGGCCCAACCCTCAAGCCCCAGGAATCCGACCTGGGAGGCCGCCCGATGCCCACCCCCACCAGAGCCCACAGTCCCACTTGCTCTGCACAAAGCCACCAGCCACACTGCTGGCCTGAGCAGGGTCACCCGCGCAGTCCTCCAGGCAGGGGACAGCGCCTGGACACCTACTGCATGCCTTCCCTACAGTGCACCTGGCCCAGGCCGCACACTGGGCGCTTGTGGAAGGAAGGGGTGTGTACCCCAAGTACTGGGAACCCGGGGCTCACCCCATCCGTGCTCTGGGAGGGGATAGCCCCTGGATGACAAGGCCCACTGTGGGTGGGTGCTCAGGGTGACTATGGTCCCACACCCACTTTGCACAGCAGGGGACAGGGTGGGAGATGGGGCTCTGTGCCCTAGACAGAGCCCTCCTGCTCCAGGGACCAGAGCCTGGAGGTGACAGGAACAGAAGGTGGTGACAGGTAACAAGGAGGGTGTCCCCCCCCCCCCCCCCGCATGCCCATGAATTTTTCATTCTTCCTGTTCTCTTCTTCACGGGGGAGTGCAATGCTGCACCTGGAAACATCCAGACTGAAAACTCAGCCCACCACCCACCGCTGATGATCTCTCTGCACCCTGCTGTGGGGGCCTCGCCTGCGGGAATAGCCGGGGGGGAGGCCCTGTTCCCTGCAGTCTCACCTACTGCCCAGGCAGATCCTTCAGGTCAGGAAGGAGAGACCCCCCCTCCCCAGTGCCAGGGTCTCACCCAGGGACCCGGCAGCTCCCAGCTCCCAGCCCACAGTGTCCTGGTCCCAACACCCCTCCCCAGAGGAGAAGACAAGAAAAACTACCCTCCACGGTTGCCTTCCTTTCTACTGACAAGGTGACATCCTACTACCTAGCTTTCCAAGACTTCCATGCAAGAGCTGATATGACCACCAAGAAGCCTTCCTGGTCCCCAGGCCTCTGTGGGAGCAAGCGGCTTCTCGGCTTGAACACCATCTTCACTTTGCTTCAGAGGTGCTGGGTTAGATGGCCACGGCTGGGGAGATGGCAGGACGCTCCAGGTCTGAAACTCAGGTCGCATCACCCGAGTCCCTTCATGGACCCCAAGGGCACCCCGCTGAGAGCACCCCCTGGCACTGGTGGAGGTGCACAGGTGCCTCCCTGAAGCACACCCCCACACATCACCAGGATTGGCGCCCTGCAAGGTGGGCCTGGCCAGAAGCCTCCAGGGCCTCCCTCCTCCCACACCAGCTCCCTGCAGGTCCAGCAACCACCCCAGAAGTTTCCCAGGAGTGGGAGCTGGGGATTGGTGGGTGCCAGACCCTGGAGGCAGCCCTTCCCTGAGCCTCAGGAAGAAGGGGGGAGAGATGGAGGCTCCAGAAGACCACTCAGGGGTGGGGCAGGGCTGTGTGGGTTCCTTGTAAGGTGGGGGTGTCCTGGGTGCCCCCCAAAGACGGCGTGTGGGGGTGAGGTCTCTCTGCAGCAGTGGGGGTGCTAATGTCCATTTGTTTGGTGAGTTTTACAATATTTTAAAATACTTTTTGCTTGGTTTCCCGAAGTAAGAGGGTTTGTAGCTAGGGAGGAGGGTGGGTCTGCTCTCCCGGGGCCAGGGGACTGGGTGCTGCCGCCCTGGGGGCACCAGTCAGCCACCTCCCAGGTGGCTGGGGAGAAGGGCGTGGCTTGGGGCGAAGGGCATGACCCAGGCCAGGGCACTTGGGGCTGCACTCTCTTCCCAGGACCCCCACCCCGGCCTGGTCCCTCAGCAAGGACCACGGCCACGCACAGCACACACGCCCACAACAGGCAGGAGCCTGGAAGACAGACGCTTGGGGACACGGCCTGCCACAGAGGACACACTGGGCCCTCTTCAAACCAATCCTCAGGTCTGCAGTGCCTTCCACCTGCTTAACCAGGAACCTAGCGGCTTCCCAGGCTCTCATGAGCTCTGAACCTGATGTGAGTCCACAGAGCCCCCCACTAGATGGGGCTGGTGTCACGCCGTCTAGTGGGTGGGGAGACTGAGGTTGGGGGTTGTGTCCAGGGTCAGACCTCCGGCCTCAGGCCAGAGACCAGCAGAGGGACTGCACACACCCCAGAGGGACCGGCCAGGAAGCCCTGCAGCCTCCGGGAGTACGGGGAGAGGGTGTGGGAGCTCCCACAAATCACCGGGCCCCGCACACAGCGACCGCACGGCTACCACGGAGTTGGGTCCCCTGTGAGCACGTCCACGAACCGACACAGAGGGACAGGCCCAGACAGGCGCAATGTGTCGGGGCTTGTACTTCCCCAGAGAGGGCCCCCTGACCAGCCCCACCCCTGTCCCTGTCCGTCCCTCCATCTACCCCCATGCCTTCCCTCCACCGGACCCCCTGTAACAGACTGACGGGAGGGGCTTGCGTTCTCACCTTGAACCTGGGGGTGGGGGGCTCAGGTGGCTCCAACCAGTGCAGGGTGGGCGGGAGATGCCGCATGGCCGCCGAGGCTGGGGCCTGCTCTGCCCACCACACAAGGTCTCTGGTCTCCCCTGTGTCCGTCTGTCTCTGTGTGTACATACATGTGCACCTGTGTCTCCATGTGTGCGTGTTTGCATCTCTCTCCTCAGGAACCTGGGCCTGGGCAGCAGGCACAGAGCCGGGCACTTCTGCCGCTGCCGTCCCCTGAGACCCCGTGGAGGGCACCGGAGCCCAGGGTGCCCAGGCCGCCCTGTCAGCCCCAGCTGCTGGTGTCCTCCCAGCTGAGATGGGAGGCCTCAGGCGATGCCACCTCAGCCACCCCCTGGTGAAGACCCCCTGAGTGCGGCCGTCCCACAGCCAGAGACCAGGCACCAGAAAGCACAGGTGTTTAAGCTAAGTCTGGGGTGGCTCCCGGCCCTGGGAACGTGTGGGACGGTCACCAGGTGTCTCAGGACGGAGTGCCAGCCTCGGGGGCTGGGAGGCCCTCCAGCGGCTCTCCATTGTGGCCTCCCGGGGACCCGACTGTCTTCTGCAGCATGTGCTCTGCAGGTGTGGACAGTGAGCCCCGGACCGCCAGGCGCACAGGGCACCAGCTCCACGCTGATGTGAAGGAGGTGTTGGCCCACGGTGGGGGCGCAGGGGCAGCACCACTCATCTGGGGACCCCCCAGTGTGTCAGTCAGATCTGGGGCCCCAGGGACGCACAACCAGCCCTGGCCCCACCTTTAGTCTGCAAGAGTGGGCCTCCTCCTACTCCCCTCCAGGTGACCCTCCTCGCGGCTGCAGTACTGCCGCCGTCCAGTAGGGGCCGCCATGCCACCACATTCTGTCCCCTGAGGTGCAGTGCTCCCAGGGGAACAAGCGGATCTCCAGAATGGACTGTCCGCCCCCTCCCTCGTGACTGGGCAGAGCAGCCGCACCCCAAACGGAGGTCCCCAGCCCAGCGTCTTCCCAAGAATGTGACCAGGACACATCCTAGGGAACGGGTCCCAAGGATGGAGCTGCCCTTCATGGGATCTGGGCACCACCAGGAGACAGTGACCTCCCAGTGCCCACCGGGGACAAGAGCTGCTCCTCCACACACTGGGGGCCTGGGGTTAGGGGGGACTTGGGCTCTCTCATCCTCAGCGCCCACGGCCCTGTCTCCAGGGCGTCAGCCCAGCAGAGGGGACAGGGCCAGGACGGGCAAATGCAGGCACAAGAGGGGACACAGCACCCTTGGGCCCAAGAACTGTGTGGGGGGCGACTGTGTGCGCCTGGCGCCTCAGCCCAAGGCTCTTCCTGCTGAGCTCACGCCTGCAGCCGCGCCTGACTGCTGGGGGCCAGGCCTTGCTGCACACTGACCCGTCCCAGTCCCAGCCCAGTGGCACCAGCTGCTCTGGGCCACACATTCTCGACTCACACTCTGGACCAGCCCACGAAGAGGTGCACACGCCTCACAAACCCTACACCTCAACACCCACCACAGCATGTGTGTCCCCTACGGAAAGAAAGGGGTGGGCAGCGCCCTGCCCGGCCTCCGCAGGGTGGCCGACCTCTGGGAGCCCAGGCCCCAGGATCAGCCGTCGGTCTGTTTGGGAGGTGCCCCTGATGGCACAGGGCCCTGGGGCCCATTGCAGGCTCCGGACTCCAGTAGTGCAGGCAATGCCCGTGCAATGGGAGCACCTGGCAAGCTCCTGAAGGCTGAAACAGGGCCAGCAGGGCGGCAGGAACTCACGGAGCTGAGGGACTGCGGGGGACTAGGCCCTGTGCCTCGACGTGACTTGTGCAGGTGAGGCCGTGGGCAGGGGCTGATGACAGTCAGGCTGAGGAGGGCCCAGGCCTGACCACGGCCGCCTGACCTCTAGGCTTCTCTCCTGCTGCGGGACACTTGGAAGACACCGTGGAAGTTTGGGTGCCTCTTACCACCACTGCTGGCGCATCGTGACAAGTATTTGAGAAATAACATGCACTCTGAGAAACAAGAGACAGACTGCCACGAGCATCTGGCAGTGGCTCAACAGGAGTGGGCAGGACGTCTGGCTCTCGAGTGTCACAGTTTTAGCCACTGAAATCTACTGAATGCACTTCGGAAGGAGAACTTAACGTCTGTAGAGAGTTCAACAGAGTCTAATGCAAAAATTTTTTTATTTTGAAATAATTTGACTTCCAAAAAGTTGCAAAATTGCCAGTCCACATGCCCAGCCTCTGCGAACAGCACCTTTCCAGAGCCACTGAAAGAGGATGGGGTTGCCTTGGCAGCTGACCTGCAGCTCAGCTCTGGCCCAGGTCTGGGAGAGCCTCCTGTTGGGTGGCCGCTGTGTCTGTCCCTGAGGGAGGACCTGATGCTTCTGAGGACGCAGGTCTTCGTTCACTCTGTAGAAGCTCCTCACCAAGCTGAGGTCATGTACTTTGGGCAAGGAAGCCACCCTGGGGCTGCCACACCCTAGCCAGGCCAGCCTCACTGTGCAGTGACCACACAGTTGTCTCCACTGAGTGCCTGAGGGCAGGTCGTCCAGGCTGGGCTGGTGTCCCAACCACAGAGCACTCGGCCTGGTGACCATTCCTACTGCTGTTGGGCCCCTCCCTCACTGACATGCTCACCTCGGTCCTATCAGTGGGGACTCCTGCTTTTTTTAAATTAACATTTGTTTGTAGAGAGAGGGTAAGGGAGGGAGGGAGGAAGGGAGGAAGAGAGGGACAGAGACATCAATGCATGGTTGCCTCTCTCATGTCCTGCACTGGGGATCTGGCCTGCAACCCAGGCATGTGCCCTGACTGGGAATCCAACCAGTGACCCTTTGATTCACAGGCCGGTGCTCAATCCACTGAGCCACACCAGCCAGGGCATTTGTTGAATTCTTGTTTTCCTCATTCTGTTCTGGTTGAAGGTTTATTTCTTCTTCTCCAAATCGTTGATTTGAGTCCCAGTTTATTTCCTGTCACTGTTGGTTCCCTATACATTTTCCTTTATTACCCTTTGCATACCCTTCACTTTTTCCTCTATTTCGCAACCACACTCAACCACTTTTGTGAGCATCCTGATTACCAGTGTTTTGAACTGTGCATCTGATAGGCTGGCTATCTCTTCATCACTTAGTTGTATTTTTTCTGGAGCTTTGATCTGTTCTTTCATTTGGGCCACTTTTTTTTTTTTGTCTTGATGCACCTGTTACTTAGTGAGGGGAGGTGCCTTAGGCGTTAAGCAGGGCGGGGCAACCCAGGTCCCTGTGTTGTGGCGCTCTCTGTGGGGAGGGGTTGGAGAGGGAACAATGGCACTTGCTCAGCTCTTTGTTGGATTTCAGTCACTTTCCCCCCTACCCACAAGCAAGTGGGCCCTTCTGGTACTGATTCCCCGCTGGGTGGGTTTGTGTATGTTCTAGGACCCTGTGGGTCTGTCTCCAACAAACTTTCCTGTGCGGCTGGGAGTTTCCCCCACTGCCTCAACGTGGCAGACCCTACCCAGCAGAGTCCACCTGTTGTGGTTGACGATGAGAATCAATGCACAGGTGACAACAATCCTGTGTGGAAAAAGGGGACAGGCACGACTACTCTCTCAAGAGGAGAGTGCCTATGGATGCCTGAGCCACTCCCTCAAGAGGGGAGCACCCTGACCCTTGCCTAGACAGGCTTTTATTGTTTTCCTGGGGTCTTACATCAAAGGAAGATTTATTATCTGTCACATAGAATATTATTGTCTATTTTCTAGATACAATCAAGGAAATAAAAATAACATGCAAAGGGGGATGGCAATGAGCTGATTAGCTCTGTCCTTGGGAGAGCTCACACAGGCTTTGGAAATTACTTTGAAGATAGACAATAAACATTTGTTGCTTTAGACCAGGGTGAGGGAGTTTTACCAAGAGCAAGCCATAACAATCTGTAAGCATTTTCTAGGCCTGATTCCCACGGGAAAACTTGGTTTGCAAGTCTGGGTTCTGCCCACCACTTCGCATCTGTAGGTTTTCCATACAGAGCTGAGTCACATTTGCCAGGCCAAGACAAACCGGTCCCCTACACCTCAACTCCCACAAGTGTTTTCAGCCAGAGGTTTGAGCCTTTATTTCCCCCTCACTGGAACCCTGGGTTGTGGGTCTGTCTTGTCCCCAGCTGTTCCTCCTGGTTTATCCACACCCAAATGTGGGACCGCCCGCCCTGGTCCCCCAGCTGCCGCCTTGCCGTGAGTCCTCTCTGTCCTGGCTGCCCATCTCTGCCCCTCCTGTCACTCTAGTTGATGTTTCTTCTTCAACTGCTTGGTTGTCAGACTTCCATACAGTTCGATTTTCTGGCAGTTCTGGTTACTTTTTATTTTTTAATTTGTTGTTGTCTTTCTTTTGGTTGTGCGAGGAGGCAAAGTATATCTACCTACGCCTCCATCTTGGCTGGAATCTTGCTTTCTAAATACCATCCTCCACTAGGAAGAAACTGCCATTGGAGAAATGCTGATTCCAGGGCTGGGGCAGGGAGAGTACAAATTGAGCCTGGAACATCTTGTGCCAGAAGGTAAGGGGGGGGGCACAAAGATAAAGAATGATGGGGACATGTCAAAAGAACTCAGGAGCCAGCTGAATGGGGCTCTCATGGGCCAAATTGGGAGTTTTAATATCAAAATAATGAGAGCAACAAAATACTACCCATTCAATAAAATACAAACTCATGAATCTATACTGATACACACAGATGAATATAAAGTAAACAGAGAGGGACTTTTTTTCCTTATACTAGAATGCCAACTAGTAAATGTTGCAGAGATGATGGAAACTTTAAAAAGTAGTATTTGGCAATGACCTAGGTGATTCAGGCAGAAGTCAATGGTAAAGGTTAAGAAAGTCAGGCAGAGGTTTAGGAATAATGGTGGGATCTTGAAAGAGCTCCCTACAAAATGCTAATCCACAGACGGAAAGATGGAGAAACCTAGCAGATGTCGGTGTGACTGGCAATCGCCTTGCGCTGGTGACAATCACACGGATGGTTCTGTGGGCGCAGGGACAACGCGCGCGGGCCGCCACCCTGACAGCTCCTGACGTCGCAGAGGCCCGCGCACCTGGGCGGGGGTGGCGAGGCCTCCGGTGCCCGCCGCCGCCTGGCTCTGACTCAGCGTTCCGGCGCCGCGCACGGGTTCAGTGCGCCAGCGCACAGCTGTGTCACGGTGACAGCGCCCCCAGAAACTGCTGGACTGTTGGAGAAGGAAGGTGGAGGGACGAGAGAAGGGGGAGGGTCGACGCGGCGGAGCGGGACAGGATTGGTCGGCCTGCTAGTGACGTTTCGAGACGCGACGCGAACTCCGGGCCGCGGCGGGACGGGATTGGCCTGTCTGGGAGTGTCGTCACCGGGCGCGCGGGAACAGTGGAGTGTAGGCAGCTCTCACTCATGTCGGTAGCGAATAAATGCCAGGGACCCCGGAGCGGCGAGATGCTGCGCTCTTCCGCGGGCTCGGATTGGAAAGGGTCACCGCTCGGGTCCAGTTTTCTTCTTTTCGACCTTGTACCTCAGGGCTGACCACGGAGGGGGCGGCCCAGCTCCGCGTCTGCGCCACCTTCGGCCCGTCTCCGCGACTGTCGGGGCTTCCCAGGAAAGCCAGGTACCAGGCCGGGCTGGGGCGGCACCAGGCGTCTTGGAGCGTGGCGCCAGGGTCACACGCGGTCATAAACGTCGCCAGTCGCCTGAGTCCCGGCTTGTGCGGAGAGATACCTTACTAATGCCCAAGCAGAGGGACCCCCGGTCGGGGGCTCTCACGCCGCTGCCATGGTATCCAGGACTGAAGTCGGGTTGTCATCAGTTCCTTCCACAAGGGTTCGGGGCACTTACTCGGTGTCCCGCGCTGTGGCACAGCGACAGGTGAACCCGATGTGGCCCCTTGCTCCTCAGGGCTGATGGTAAAGGACGGACCTTTCGTGGGGAACCAACGATGCCCTGAAGAATGACCGGATCCTTGAAGGGTAGCGGGGCTCTATGACTTAAGTGCAGCGTGGTGAGGGTGGTGGCAGAGGCCCTTTTGAGGGAGTGGTGCTGGACCGAGGGGAGGGGACAAGGTTGTGTTGGCTGGGGTTTGGGGGACCACATAGGAGACGCTCCCAGCCCCCAAGACTTGACTCCTGGGAGGGGCGAGAGTCTTCAGAGGTTGGGTGGAGGGGACCTCTCGGAGGCCGCGCTGGGCCTGTTTCCTCCCAAAAGCAGTAGCTCCCCTAGTTGTTTTCGTGTTCACGTGGTCAGCCCCAGGCAGTCATTACCGAATAACTTCTGAGTGAAACCCCACGAGCCAGGGAGCTAGAGCAAGGAGGGACAGAGCTGCATGTCTTTGGGATAGTATAGTCCACAGGTGCGATTTCGCCCTTAGTAATGGGCTTTTGTTTGTGTCCAGGAGTGCGTGGAGTAGAAGGGACTGTGACTCAGAGTTCGCTGAGGCTGCAACTCTGGCTGTCAGTGGTGCAGACTGAACTTGGGAGCCCTTTCAGCAGGAGTCCAACCTCGGACTCAGGAAAACCGGAATTCGGGGCGAGCTTCCTAAACTGGGAGTCCAAGGGGGTCGGTTCCAAAGGAGCGGGACTTGTGCTGCCCCTCCCCCATCTTTCTTTTTGCTGAGGGACAAGAGTTTGTGAGGTTTTAGGTTCCGTGGGGGGGGGGGGGGGGCCCTGGGATGATGGGAACGCCTAGTGTTTATTCTCTTCTGCTGTGAGTCAGACCCTAGGGGTGGACATGCTGCCCATCCACTCCTGCTAACCAACCGCCTGGGCTCCTGCAGGTGACCCCGCCCCTGCGGCTGCTCTTCCCACTTGTGTCTCACCATGGAGTTCCCGGGCTTGGGGAAGCATTGCTCAGAGGAGACGTGCAAGCAGCTAGGTAAGCGCTTCTCAGAGAATATTAATACAAGGTGGGCGTTTTGTTGGCTGTTTTGTGGGAGGGGAGCTGGCCATCAGAGTAGTTGCCAGGACCCAGTGGACAGAAGATGCTGCCTAGCGCCTCACAATGCCACATGCTTGCCCTTGAGACAGAGAGCCTCACGTGTGTTAAGTCAAAGGTGTACTTGATAGCCATGAAGAGCTCGGTGTAGGGGAATGCGTGCCTAGCATGGCAGTCCTGCAGTTCTTTTAGTCTCCAAACACTTTACTGTTGTTATATTTGTTTTTCCAGATTTTCTTCCACTAAAATGTGACACATGTGAACAAGAGTTCTGTAAGGATCATTTTGCTTATGCTGCACATAAGTGCCCCTTTGCATTCAAGAAGGTAATTACTCTCTGTTCAAAAGAGTCTCTCCCTCTCCAAAGCTGTGTGCTCCGAAGTAGGCACTGGCCTCATGTAGCTCATCAGTTGAAACAGAACAAAACTTTACACCAGCGCCTCAGTCACACTGGCTGTGTCTCAGGCGTTCAGTGACCGTGCGAGTACAGAGCAGGTCCACCGTCACAGGAAGTGTCGGACAGCAGAGCTCTGCATAGAGAAAACTCTATTTCCAGGGATTCATGGAATCAGATTGTTGTGCCCAAACATTCAAAGCTTACTTTACGTGTTACAATACTTAGTTGCTTTGACTTAAGGAAAAACAGAGCTGTGTTTTCCTGGGGCACAAGAAACAGTTTAATGTTTGCTGTGGAATGTAACCCGAAAGGTATTGAAATGCCTCCTTCTCTGGGTGACTGCACACTGATGTCACCTTTAAGTAACTCAGGTAGCACAGGACAGAAACTGGGAGATGACTAAGGACACCAGCTCGCTGAGTCCAGAAGTTTAAGGCCTTAGTTACGGACCTTGCAGGTGGCTTCCAACCTGTGCGAGCCTCGTTTCAGGGTGCCATGGAGACGGTTTCGGTGAGCTCTGGGTTGGCATTCTGCGGCGCCACCATCTCAGTGGTCGGTAATGGGATTGCCTTGCAGTCCATGCTCTGATCAGTGCCAGCCAGAGTCTGACCCTCCAGCAGGTCCCAGGTCATGGGGTGGGGCAGGGTGACTCACACATGTTACTCATGGTCATGGGGTGCTGATGACAACACCAGACTACCTGGCTTATTTCTGGACTTGACCTGCCCATAGTGTGAGGAAGTCAGAACAGGTCAGAATGGCTGTTGGCAGGGGGGAGGGAGCCAGACGGCTTCTAGTGGGGTTTTCTTCTGCCATCTCCACTCGGGGGTTTTGGGCAGGTTCACCTCTCACCCAGACAGTACAGGACAAGCAGTCCTCGTCCTGAGACCGCGGGACTGAGCTCGCCAGCTCCCTTCCTTGGCTGCCTTTACTCACTGACTCAGGGTCACTCTGTAGGTGGTTAGTGGTCCTTATGTTTAAATTCCAAATTCTACTGGATTCCGCACAAGGCAACTTCAAGTCCTAGGGCCACACCATTAATCCCGAAACTAACAGTGCTCTCTTCTCATGTGTGGTCAGCTTGAACTCTGGCTGCTTTTAAACGCACTGCACCTCTGTGCCTTTTCATCATGTGGGTTCTGCTCGTCTCATCCTGGAATTTCTCCTTCTGCGCATTATCCACAGGATGTTCAGGTCCCCGTGTGCCCGCTCTGCGACCGCCCGATCCCAGTAAAAAAGGGAGAGATACCAGATGCTGTGGTTGGCGAACACATCGATAGAGATTGTAAGCTCCGTCCTAGGAAGGAGGAGAAGGTGAGGACAGTCCTGTGTCAGCTTTGTGTGTGTTGACATCCTTGCGGGGCGGGCTGGTTCCCAACTGAGAGCACGCCCTGGTGCTTCGAGGACGGGACAGAACTCTGGCTGGACGCTGGTGTCGGCCCGTGTCGGGAGTAGCAGGCTTTCCACAGTTATGTGTACCGGTCCTCCGAGTAGTGAGGTCTGTGCCGGGGTTTACTGCCTTCACAGGAACGTCACGCTTTTCTCCTAAGATAGAGAGAGAACTTGGTTTTTGAGAACTGTCCTGTTAACATGCACTTTTTTCCGAGCGCCCCCCAGGGAAGTGTAAGAGCAAGTGAAACAGCCAGCCCGGGTGCCTGCTCGGCAGCGTTGGGGTTTCGTCCAAGCTCTGCACCTGTGCGTGGGGGGTGGGGCTGCTCCTTTGGCCCACTGCCGGTGTGCACGTGCTGTTAGAACTCAGGTGTGGCGTGTTTGCGCTGGCCTGGGGCGTCACCTGTTCACCACAGTGTGTGCTGAGTGCCGGGCTCCTGTCCCCAGTCTGGCTCTCATCCGTGTTCTTCTCCTCATGTCCCGCCTCCTAGCAGGTATGGGGTGGGCTGTGCTTGAAGACATAGCTGAGAGGTTCCCTGTGCGCTTCTCTGTCACAGGGCGGAGGGTCCCAGTTTTCCACACCTCCCTTGCTGTGGGTCCCTGGTCTCCTGTGTCCTTGGTTTATTCCCCTATTTTGGTGGTGGAACGTCTCCCACTCTCTCCCTGTGAATGAGGACTACAAATGTCCCCATTTGGAAGACAAATGGACCCGAGTTTCCAGGGTCTTTATCCTCTGCTTCTGCTTGGCTGGTTACCTGCGCTAGCGTCCTTGCTCCGAATTCCTCCCTCGGGCACCTGCAGGTGTAGCTTCATGTCCTTGGATCTACTGTTAGAGAATTCGCAGGCTGCCTTCTGTGCTCCTTGGTGGAACCAGTTTTCCTCTGGGCAGCCTGGAGGGTCTCCTCTCTGACCCGGAGCCTGGAAGCCACATGGAGCGCTCCTGGTGTGGGCCCGCCTTCATCTGGTGAGCAGGGCCCACAGAGACCCCTTCCAGACTGGAAGCTCCAGTGTTTTCCCCTGGAATGTCATCTTGGAGTCTTTCACTTCTTCCAGACCCCTAGTGGGGGCTCTGCCTTCACTGTGGTCACCTGCTCTGTCCACTCCTCAGGAAAGCGTGAAGGTCTGTGTTGTCCAGGCTTTCTCTTGAGCCAGTCCAATGCCCTGCCTGGGGAGCACACCCCTGGCTTCTGGAATTCCGGAGCCAAGTGGAGAAAGCAGTCAACTCTCGATGTGGAGCATGCACTCCACGCTGTCCTCCGAGTCCTCACGTGGTCTCCTGCCCGTGCCACACTCGCCCAGGCCAGCAGCTGCTCCTTGAGCCTCTCCAGGGCGCAGGCCTCCTGCTGGCATGGGCGGGGCCTGCTGCCAGCAGCAGACTCTCAGTGCCAAGTCCCTGTGCTGTGTGCACACGCTCGTCTCCCCGGAGGCAGCCCTCGGCCGCCAGGCCTTGCCGGCAGGCTTCCCACAGGCTGCTGGGCAGCGCCTCTGCACTGGCATTCCTACCTTCAGGGACTAGGAGGTGCCTGCAAATTTCTATCACAACCCCCCCAAAAAACCCCAAGAACTAATAGCTGTGGGGGCTAGAGAGGGCTGCTGTGGTTCCTGCACCGTGTGGGGACGCTCCCTTGTCTGTAGAGCCCCTGGAGCCAGCTGCTCAGGACCCCACATGGTGTCACATGCTTGGCCCCTTCCCTCTGTGTCCCTGGTCCCACCCCCACCTGGCACACCTTTAATCCCCTATGTGAGTCCCCAGCTGAATTGTTGCTTTTGTAGTTGTCACTTGTGAAAACTTCTGTCTCCTTCGTGTTCACTGTTTGGCAGAAACCTCGACCTCTTGGTTCCACACAGCCAAGCACTGTTTCTCCTTAAGTCCAACCAGGGGCTGTCAGGTAATTGCCTACTGAAGCAGTGGAGATGCTGACGTGACTTTGGCCTTCACAGATTTTCACGTACCGGTGCTCAAGAGGCGGGTGTAAGAAGAAGGAGATGTTGCCGGTGGCTTGTGACCAGTGCGGCGGCAACTTCTGTCTTCAGCACAGACACCCCCTGGATCACAGCTGTGCACGTGGGCGCAGCCCCATCAGCCTCCCCGGGTGAGGAGCCGTCCTGGCTGTGATGTGCTGGCCGCACACCTGCTGTGACAGGGGCCAAACCAGCTCCGTCTGCCGAACCTGCGCCACGGAGAGGGGAGAGCAGCCTGCGCAGTGCTCTCTGCTGGGTGGTGGTGGACGATAGGTATTTGCCGTAGGAGTTTGCGTGAATATGTTTTCCATTAAGGCTGGACTTTAGCTTGAAGTGGAGTCCAGCTGTCTTGTTTCCCGGGGCTTCCAGATGAAGAACCACTGCTGGGGTGGCCTCAACGACAGGAGTTCCTCACCCCTCAGTATAGAGGCTGAAGCTGAGGTCAAGTGTCTTGGGCTGGCTCCCCTGAAGGATCTCAGGGAGGGTCTGTCCCAAGCCCCTCTCTTTGCTGCTGGTGGGTGCCACCAGGCCTTGGGATTCCTTGGCTTGCGGACACATCCCCTGATCTCTGTCTTCATGTTCACGTGGCATTCTCCCTGTGTTCGGATGCCCACTCTCCGTAACAAGGCCGGCCGTGTTGAACTGTGGTCCCACCCCCCCCCACCCCACTGTGAACGCATCCTGATCAAGTACACCTGCGGTGGCCCCACTTCCACATGAGGTCAGTCTCAGGTTCCAGGGGTTAGGACCTCAACCCACCATTTTGTGGACACAGTGGAACCCACTCACTACTAATGTTAACCAGAAGTACCTTCCTCAAGTCAGTAGAAAATCTGCCTACATTTGCTGTTGAATAAAAATAGAAGTGAGTTACTTTCTCCACTATGTCGTGCTGTCCCCCCAGGTATATGCCGCCCCCACCCTCAGCTTCCCTGCAGCACTGGTGGCTGAGTGTGGGTCATCCTTTCCGTGTGGGGTTCAGCTCCGAGTGTCAGGTGCTCTGAATCCAAACCGGCAGGCACTTTGAACGCACTGGCTTCCTGTTAGCCAGCTTAGTGACTCCGGGGTGAGTCTAGATGGCACATGTGGTCAGTCATGCTTGTGTTGGGTGTGGCAGTCCCTCATCCCCGTAGCAAATGCTGAAAGGCCATTGCAGTGCGGCTGCTAGCTGGCCGTCGGAATGGCCCCCGGGGGTGTGGCTGAGCATGCACAGGGAGCATCTGGACCCCAGGCTTCTCGAGCCCCGGGGCCCATGTGCAGTGTGCTCCAGCTCAGGTGTCCCTGCGCAGGGACATGGCGGAACGGTCTCTGAAGTGCCCTGTCTGGCCTGTTCCTCTGTGATCCACCCTTCTGGGGGCGAACTGGGATGAATCTGAAGGTCTTTCGTTCTCTTTCGGGCCAGAAATAAAGAGATGGCCTGTATCTGTTCAAGCTGCACACCAGCTTATTGTTTGTTTTTGAATACTCTCTCTGTTTTGTGTGTACCTCTGGCACTTCCATACTTCTCACAGCAAAGGTCTGAAACTCTTTCAAGTTTTCCAGCAAAATGCATAAATCCTTTTTGCAAACTCAGCCATGAGAGGGGCATTCTAAGGTGGGTTATGCTGCTCTAACACTGTCCCTCCAAAGACTGTAAAATAAAACAGCTTAAAGAGCAAAGGGGCTGGGTGTCAGACCAGAGGGTGGCTCTGCCCAGGGCTGCAATTTTCTGAAGTCTCATCACTGAAAGAGCAGATGGCTGGTCAAACTCCGGTTTCATCATGAAGCTTCTGTCGTGACATGGCGGTCACCTCAGGAAAGGGGGAGGACTTCCACCCACCTTGTTAAATAAGGGTCCTGGTCCAGAGGCGGCCCCCAGCCCACTTCCCCGACTCCCCTGAGAGGACTGTCCTGGGACCACACTGACTCCAAGCGTTAGACCTAAACCAGCAACCTCAGTATGTGGCTCGAGAACTCTTGCTTCCTGGGCCCTCGGGTGTTAGGAAGTGGGGGAAGCAAAATGCCACCTGAGCTGGGATTTGATGCTGACCCACTGATCATTCAGCTCTGTGTCCCACACATGCATTGCCCTGGGTGGACAGACCCTAGTAGTTACTCTCTCTTCTGGTTTCATAGCCTCAAAATACTACAAGGGAAGGGCCTATATTCAGTGTCTGCTGTACAAGTAGTTGGTCAGAGCTCTTTCTGCAGTCGTCTCGGTGTGATTTGTTCTGGACCTGCAGTTCTCCAGCCTTCGAATGCATTAGAATCGCCCAGAGGCCCTGGGGGTACTATGGGTGCTACCCCCAGTGTGAGCCCAGGGGCTGGCGTGGACCCTTCCAACGTGCGCCCAGGTGAAGCTGCCACTGCTGCTTCGGGGACCACTTCCTGTGCTGGGGTCCACTGTGCGGTCACAGCAGGTGCTTCACCAAACATGCCAAAGGTGGTCAGCGCATCCGCTGCACTTGAACTTAAGGTTGAAACTATTGATTCAGTTACTAGAAAACTTCAGAGCATGTTAGGAACTTGGGTATGTGGATCTTTCTGAACTCTACATTCTATGAAATTTGAGTACAGACCAGGTCTCTCATAGAAATTACTGTCCAAACAGAGTAAAACACTGGGCTTTGAAAACAGTATCAGAAATTTAAAAAGTAAAGTATCTCACTGTTGAAAAGTTACATGTTGAAACGACAATATTTTGGATGTGATGGATTAAATAAAAAATTAAAGGTTTTTTTTTTTTTTTTTTACCGTTTTGGATTTTACTGGCTACTAACTAGAACTTTTAAAAATAGGTGGCTTGCATTCTATTTTTGTTGCACTGTTCTTGATCCTCAAAAGTAAAAGACAAAAACCATCCACATTTTATCAGGAAGAATTACCAGCTTCTGAGTCAGCTCGTGTTTCCTCCTTTGGGTGGGATTGGACCGTGTACCTGCTACACCAAGTTTTCTGGGGAGCTTCAGGCCCCCCGCGGCTCCCCGGTGCACCACGTCAACAACAGGCGTCCGGGTGGTTCACGGTGGAAGGTTAGGGGAGCACGAGGCCCTGCCCCTGTCACTCCGCGCGGCACTGAGTGCTGTTTGTGTCCAGAGGTTTTAGTTACTTACAAATTGCTTAATGGGGTGGGGAAGTCACAGGGAGATTAAGTTTTAATACGAAGTGCCCATATTAATTAGTATTAGGGAGTTTGGAGAATTGTCCGTAGTGTCAAAAGTTTGCAGGCGTCCTCCGTTCATTTACGTCCAAGGGACGCCGCACTCGGAGACACCCAACCCAACAAAAGCAGTCCCCCAGGCAAGGCACGCAGGTGTGGAACCCCAGCCCAGGCCGCTGCACGTGTTGGGAGGTTGCCTGGCAACCGACTACTCTCGGAGACTAGTGGCGTCCGGAGATGACGCCTCTGCCCGCGCCGGCTCTGCCCCCTCACAGCTGCCGCTTGCCATTGGCCCTCTGGGAGACGGAGGGGGGCTCCGGCCAATGGGCGGTGCCTCACGAAGGCGGGACCGCGTTAACTGGGCGCAGCGCCTGCCGGAAGCCGGAGTCGGTGGCCACGCGCAGGTAGGCCAGCACAGCGAAGTCCCGGGGTTGCTGGGTGGCTGCTGTGTTGGGGCGCGGGCGCGTCTGGAGGGCCTGCGGGGGTGCAGCGGGAGGGACACGCGGAGGGCTTCAGCGTCTTTCGCCTTCGGGGGGCCCTGCGGCACGCGGGGACCCAGCCGCAGGCCGCCCCCTTTTCTGTCAAGGCGCTTCGCGTGGCTCTGGCCTCTCCAGTTACCCGAACGTCGGCCAAGGACAGGTCTGGTGCACTTGCATGGATCAGGGGAGGGGGGAAAGGAATCAGAAGGCGGTGATGACCGCCAGGGAGAAACATCCCGCGTTATTCCTTGTCGTAGCGCTTGCTGAGGGAGCACGGGTGTGGGGATCTGCCCGGAGCGCTGTGCGGCCGAGGTGAGAGAGCGCGGGCCGCGGGTGGGGAGCGGGGACAGGGAGAGCGCAGGGGGCGGGAAGGCAGCCCCTGAAGCCTGCAGGCCTTGGCGGGGACACCCACTTTCTCCAAGTGAGGTGGGAAACCCTGGGCCGAGGGTTTCCAGCCGAGGCCAGACATAATCTGGTGCCGCGTTGTAAGTGGATTGGCGGGCTGGGAGACGGGCCCTGTCTTTTGGTGTTGGCTGGATGGTTTTGGCATCCTGGAGTTTTTCTCAGGCTGGCGTTTTTTAGGGGGATTAGCATCGTCATACGGATGCGGCCTTGAGCCGTTAGAAGCTGTGTCTGTTTCCTTCAAGTCTTTACAGGCCAGGGCTGAGGTCTAGTAGAGAGGGGGTTCAGAGGAGCCTGCTGGCAGCCAGCCAGGAGAGGATCTTTCTTGTTAGTGCACGGGTGTCACGCATCATCTGATGGTAACACTTTTGGTAGCTCTGGGGTGTGAAAGCCCTGTGGGAGGGGGAGGAGGGAGAATGGTGGGGGGGTGAGTGCAAGTGGACCGCTGTTGAGGATTTTTCCAGAGAAGGAAGCAGGCTCGGGGTGAAGAGTGCCTGGAACGGAGAGTTTGTAAGATGAGGGACCTTGTGGTTGATTCACCGGAGGGGAAGGGAGTGCTGCCTGGAGGAAGCGGGGACAGGCCCCTGCCCGCCGGATGAGCTCTGGACCTTCTGTCTTCACTGTGACTGGAGAGGAGGAGACATAGGGGCTTGATGAACTCCTATGACCGGGAGTTGAGTTCTTCGTTGAGATGGGAGAAGGGGAGGTGATGTTGGAGCTGGAGGGATTAGGAGAGGTGAGCGAGTGGATGAATGTCCGGGCATGTGGCCACTGTTGGGGAGAGTGGTGGACTTACTGGGCAGCCCGGAAGAGCCCTGTGGACCAGTGATCCCAGTGGGTCCGGTCCCAGGGGTCCAGCTGGCAGGAGCAGGTGCTGGAGTTGGGACTTTGCCAGAGGAGGAGTGGAGAGTGTGTGCGAGGGCGAGACTGTGATGACGGACCATGGACCTGATGTTGTGGACATGGAATGAAGAGGGGTGGGGGGCACTGGACCAAGGAGGTCCATGGGTTTCAGGTCTTGGTGAAGTTGAAGGGTTATTGGACTCCACAGTGCCAAGAGGTGGTGAGCTGGAAAGATGGGAGGTGGTGACACTTGTCGTAACAGGGTTTCAAGCTCAGCTGTGGGGGTGGAAGGGGTAGCAGAGGGTCAGGGAGCAGAAGGACAGAAGCTGGAGGCCATAAAACTTGGAAGGGTCCTGCATCCAAATGGACGGGAGCAAACCCACAGCCCTGGGTGTGGGAAGTGGGCCTCTGCTCCCAGGTGCCTGGGCCTGATCTGGAGGGCTGTGGATTGTGGGGACCCAGGCCTCCCTCCAGGCCCGCTGCCCTGTGAGTTGCGAGGTGCCCTGTGAGTTGCGAGGTGCCCTCTCGTTACCTGTCAGGACATCAGAAGTAACTTAGATGCACCGGGTAAGAACGGATATGTACACCAGGAGGGATTATTTTCAGATTTAAAGAGGCTGATTGAGTTTCCAAGGCCATGTGCAGCTGTGGCTGTCTGGCAGCCAGGGCCAGTTGGCTCTGACAGATCCCATCAGTGGCAGCCTCTGGGACTGCACAGAGTGCCTTTCTGTTTTCCGTTCCTTTTTAGGCTCCGCCCAAAGGGGCTGGAGGCAGGTAGGGTGTGTGGGGCTGGGGGGTTTCTTGATGCTCCCGCCAGGGCCCAGCAGCAGCTGGAGTTGGTTCAGGTTCTGCTTCTCCCTCCAAGAATCAGCCGGGCACTCCCTCAGGCATCCTGCTGTGAGGATGAGGGCTCTCTGCCCTGACCCCTGTGACATGCTTCTAGGCTCCTGGTCCCCCCCACCACACAGCCCACGGAAGTGATTGGTATTCAAATTCTTGATCCTCCTGTGCTTGAGAAAGCAGACACACCAGGTTCCGTCTGGCTCCTCAGGTCCCTTTATGTGGCCTCAGTCTCTGCTTGTTTCTCACTCCCAGGAGGCTGTCCCAGCTGCACCTGGGCTCCACCTGTGGGCGCCCAGCACCCAGGTGACAGTGCACTAGGCCCCCAGCAGCCTTTCTCTTGGGGAAGCCCGAGTCAGCCCAGGGAGTTTTTTCTTACACCCATTTACTGATTATTGTATATTTCCCATACGTACCAACAGCGGTCAGCCTACTGTTGCCCGCCCTGCATGTTAAAATCCTCACCCAGAGAAAGGGAATTCCCCAGGCTGTTTCTTGGGTCATTTCAGGTGCGGAAACGGGGGGTTGACTCTCTTTCACTTTTATATACTCTTATATTTTCTGAAATAGGTATTTGTTTCATAATAGGAAAATATAAAAACATTACATGGCTCAAGACCTTTTACTTCCAATTTATTTTCTCTGCTGCAGGATGGCAGCACAGAAGAGGAGGGTCTCTGGAGTGCCGGAGAAAAAGAGGAAAAAGCTGAAGGCAGCAGCGGCCGAGGCACCGGGGGCACGTGAAGGCGCCCAGGCCTCTGAGCAGGCACCTGAGGTAGGTTCGGTGCGCGCATGGGCCCCGCCTCGTGACCTGACGGGGACAGACAGCAGAGGTCCTGGTGCTGGCGTTTCTCTGGGTGGCACAGAGGATGGAGCAGGTCACCGTGCATGTGCTCAGTGACTTCCAAAAGCAACTGGCAGATAGGAACTTCAGTCACCTGTAGGTTGGAGCTCTGTCCGCCACTGTCCTCCCTCAGCCACCAGCCTGTGTTCTCAAGGGGCCCCGATGGCTCAGTGGAGGCGCAAGCGCTGGCACCTCTGGGCTGTGCGCAGGGAAGCCAGGGGTGGGGGGGGCCTGGAGACACAGAGCGTGGCCCTGGGACCGGAGTTCGGGAACTCCCGTGTGAAATGTCACGTCTAGCATGACTTCGGTTCACCATGGAAGTTTGTGTGTGTGTTTAAATTTGGTGCCCGAGTTCCGAGCAGTAGTATGTTGCCTCAGCATCAGGCTGTTCCTGGAACACGGGGCGTGCAGTGACCGAACGGCGCAGACCATACTGAGGCTCCACTCAGTGCCAAGTGGAGCCTGTCTGGGCGCTCCTCCCGCGGTGGGTGGGCACCTGGTGCTGGCCACTGCAGCGAGGCCGGGTCAGCGTGGTCATGTTGCCGTTTCCCATGTGCAGGGATGAGAGGCTCTGCTGTGGATGTGGCCTGGTCCCTGCTCTCGAGACGTTCTGCAGGGTTTGGCACATGTCCTCAAGGCGGACGTTTAGAGGCCTGCCATTCAGCAGCCTGACCGGGCCTTCCTCAGACGAGGAAGAGAAGCACCCAGCCCAGCTGAGGGCGTGCTGCAGGCTGGTGTGCGCGTTCACTCTACCACCAGGGTTTCAGGCCCTGACGTGGCTCGAGCCCCGGTGGTGTTTGACCCCGGGCTCTGTGCCCTGGTGCAGCAGGGCGACAGGGTGCCTTCGTCCCAAGCATGAGGAAGGGCTGATGTGCAGGGGGTATGCGGCAGGGGAGCAGGCCCTCCTGAGCCTCTCTTAGAAGGGATGTTAGCCCCAGTGCGCGTGACAGAGGGCCCTGGAGTGGGGTCCCCAGTGGGGTCCCCGAGGTCGCTGTGCTGGGGCTCCTTGAAGTGTCAGGGAGACACAGGGTCTCATGGCTGCTGGGCTCTACCAGGTGGGCAGCTTTGCCCCTGGAAGGCCACGAAAGCAGGCCCAGCTATCGATGGGGCATTGGAGGGGCACAGGGTGTGTGCAGAAAGATGCTTACTGTGTCTGGGCACCGTCTCTGAGCTGCCACTGTCCCCGCTGCGGGAGAAGTACAGGCTGGGACCCAGGGCCCCCACTTGTCCTGGGTACCCCCAGGGCCTGCCAGGTCTGCGAGTACATGAGAGCCAGGACACCTCCCCCCGTTGCCACCGCCCCAAGATCAGCACGCCCCTTCCCTTCGAGGCTGCCTGCCTTGCTGCACGCACAGACTCGCACAGACCCCTGTGCCCTGTGTGACCCTCACTCCCTCCCCTTTACCACCACCTGTCCCCAGTCACAGCTGTCCATGGGCTCCTGGAGCGGATGCACCCGTGGCCCCGCCCATCCTGCCTCCTGTAAATGCAGAGCCTCAGTCACATGGGATTTTCTTGGACCCTTTCGGTTGCTGCTTTCCTGCCTTCAGACGCCCACAGTTTCTTTTAAGTGGAGGCCATACAGTCACCTTCGTGACTTTGTTTTATCGTGGAATTTGCAGCTTCTCTTCCTCATGACCTCTGTGTGCTGCCGCTGGTCACTGCAGGGCCCGCAGGCATGTGGCTTTGTGGGGAGCACTGTGCAGGACAGAGGTTCTTCTGGTGATGTTCTTTTTGTCAAAGTGATTGTTCTTCATTATTGAAGTACATGTGCATTTAAAGAGATTTGGGAAATACAGGAGGAAAGCTTCATGGCGCCCAGGCACGTGCTGGGACTCTGGTGCAGTGGTGGGGCAGGGGGCGGGGCGCCTGGTTGAGGCAGCCACTTCTGCTCCATGCCCCACCCAGCTGCTGAGGGTCCCACTGCGGGAGACCCTCCCGCCTCGCCCCGACTGGCCGGCAGGGGGCACCCAGGGAGTTCTCGTTTTCCCGTGGGTCCTGGGCTTGGAAGGTTTTGGGGTGGGGGTGTCTGAAAGCTGGGCGCTGGGCTGGGGCTTGTGGCCCAAAGCCTTCCTTGTCTGGTGGGGGCCAGTCTGCCAAGGACATGCAGGTGGCTCTCCCCCGGCCCTAAGCCGACAGTGGTGCTTCTCCGCTCACTGCGGTTCTCACAGGAACTACGGCAGTGGAGCATTGGCCACTGCACCTAAGTGTGCGGAGGCTGGGCCAACGGGCCCGGGAGCTGGTCCGTCAGTGGGAGCTTGTGGAAAAGTACTGTGCTGTGCGCACCACCCCGGTCTAGGAATAACCTCCAGCATCCAGTGGAGAATGGAGACACTGTTGTCCCCACAGGGGCCACTGTGTTGTCCTCTGGAAACATCTGTTGGGGGAGGCTTGCGGGTCTCAGTGCTGTCACTTCCCATGGCACAAGTTCCCTGAGTCAGTGCCAGGATAGCCAAAGTACCCCCGTGTGGCAACACTTCGCCCCTGGGGGTGTCTGGAGGGTGTCTGTGGGAGTTAGAGTCCCCTCCCTGCACACCCTGGGCTCTGTCTGCTCCTCTCCCTGGTCCAGCCTCCGCCATGTTCCGTCCTGGTGCTGTTGGTGCTGCACTGGGACCAGCAGGACCTCTGGCTCACTGCTCACTCCTTGGTGCACTCAGCCCCACTAGCCATTAGCCTGCACTGGCCCTGTGGGCCTGAGCGGTGGACAAGAGGGTGCTCTGTGATGTCCCACATTGTCATGGTGACCATTCTTGGATAGGGACCCCTGTGAGGTAAAGCGGGCCCCTCGGGGGGCTCCAGGTCTTTCTTCTGGGGTCTCAGAGTGCACTCTGCCCAGAGCTTCCTAACCTTCCTTGTGAGCCCACACTCAGGGGCTAGATGGAACTGGGTCCTGTCCTGGCTCCAAGTTCATTCCAGAACCAGTTGATGAATTGAAAGGGTGGGGGGTTGTGAGGAGGAAACTCAGCAAGAGCATGGGGCAGCTGGCCTGGGGCATCAGGTGGTTGGGAGGGCGGGCAGTGGGGCGGGCTCTGCCGCACGAGGGAGGACAGGGAGGACCACCCAGCACCGCCATCGCAATGGGAGCCATTCAGTGTGTGCGCGCCATGGCCTCTCTGCTGCTGTTGTTGCACCTTCAGCTGCCTGGAGACAGGAAGGGCCATGGCCGGGGGGGGGGCCCTCTGCCGGGGTGTTCAGCGGTCTGGGGCACAGGGACCCCGTGTGTTTGCAGAGTGTTTGTAGGGCACTTCCCCTTCATGAAAGCACCTCAGTGTGGGACATCGGCAGCCCCCAGAGGTGGAGGGCCTCAAGGCGAGGCTGGGCCACCTGCACAGACACCTGGAAGAGAGAAGTCCCGTGCTTGGTCTCTTGGTTCTGGTCACCCTGTGGAGCACACGGGGAGAGACGGGGTCCTGCAGTGTCTGCTGCCCTGGCCCCCAACGTGCTGGGGAGAGTTGGTGTAGGTGGGCAGCTCAGGCCGGTGGTGCCAGCCCTACTAAGCTCTGCGCCGGGTGATGCAGGGTGACAGGGGCAACTGCTGAGGCTGCCCCCCCCAGCACTCCAAATCCTCTTCCATCCACTTCAGTCCCCTCGGTGTGCATCTGCTCCTGCTCTCTGACATTGGGCTAAGTGCTGGTCTGCACATGGGGGAGCCACAGGCAGCTGGATGGGCTGGGCTCAGAGCACTCGGTGGCCGAGCCCCTGTGACAGCAAGTGCAGTGCAGGGCTGGAAAGGGTGGTGCCATTGGGTGCTTGCTCTGTGTTTGCTCAAAGAAAAGTGACTTTTGCAACTATTGTAGGTACGTAGTCGCAGAGCAATGACAGGGACCACACCCTCTGCCTGGGTCCCCCATTTGCCCAGGTCCCCTGTGCTCGTTGCCCAGGTCCCCCATTCAGAACGGACTATGGTGTCGTAGCCAGGAAGTGGGCATACGGGCTACCCCCAGGCCCCATCTGGAGGCCGCTGGGTTTGCACTGGTGTCCCAGGTGCAGGTCTCTGTGAGCACTGTCACCATCATGGCACAGAGGTGCCCTTGCCCCTCGGCTCCCTTGTGCCACCCCTCTCTATCTGTTCCACCAGCCAATGAAGGACCTTCGGGGTGGGCTCCCAGAGCGGTGCCTTGACGAGGGAAGCCGCTGCAGACAACTGTGAGCATGCTTCCCTCTCTGGGGAGAATGCCCGGGACTCCCAGTTGCTGGGTGACTTGGTGAGTGGCTGTCCCATTTCACCTCCCCAGACCCTGCAAGCGAGCCAGCAGTTGGCGCCTGGCTGTTCTGTACGTCAGCCCTCCAACACAGCATTGCACCTGGCAGAGGACAGCCACACTGTCCTGGGCCCAGCACAGGCAGTGTCAGAGCTCCGCCCTCCCAGGCTGGGGCGGGCTGTAGTTGTCTGTGCCGGCTCTGGAAACTGCCAGTGGGCAGTGCGGGGAGTTTCCTGGCCTTGCAGCATGCATGCATGCCATGACCTTTGTCTGCCCCCTCATGTGACATCATGTCTTCCTCCAGGAGCTTGCGGCAGCATCATTCAGAAGCAAAGGTGAAGGCTGGGGCCACAGGCACACTGTCTGCCCACAGGCCGGCCATGAGCATGTGTGCCTGTCAGGTGCTAAAACGGGACCTCAGGTCATTGATGAGACCCTGAGGGTCTGCCGAGGGGCTGGGAGCCATGTGGCTTTCCTGCCGCCGTGGGGGTTCGGCAGTCCTCCTTTGGGGCCGAAGAAAACGGGAGCCCGCCGCCCCTTCCCAGCTGCCCTCTTGCTGCACCTGAGGCCGTAGTTGCTGCTGCGGTCAGCCAGGGAAGTAGATGTGAGCTTTGCTTCTGTGTGGCCAGCAGAAAATAACTCAGCAGAATGTAGTTTTGAAAAAGGAGTGTTTATTGTTTTTGCTGAGTTATACACGACCAATGTTCAGGGAGGGAGCGTGAGGACAGCAGCGCATGTGGAAGGAACCTAAGAGCCTGACGCCACCCTGGGCGGCGCTGCAGCTGTGTCCGGGCTTGTCCTCCTGGTGTCTTCACAGCAGCTGTGCTTCCTTGTCCCCCAGGGAGGACCCACGCAGCCCCGGGCTAGCCATGGGGCCCAGCCCTCCAGTGTGACGGGGAGGACGCAGCACGGCACGTCCCTGTCAACCGGCCGCTTCTCCTTTGCAAATGCCCGCGTGTGTTCACCGGTGCCGGCCGGCGCAGTTTACCTTCTCCGTGCTGATTGCAGACGTGCTTTTCATCCCGAGCGCTCTTTGTCTTTCCTTATGAATCAGGGATTCTTCCAGCTGGGTTGTTTATGGTATGGCTCTTGCCCTAAACAAATAGCGCCCCCCACCACCACTCTCAGGCCGTGGGCCCTCTGCTCCCCTCTGGTTTTGCCTCAAGTGCCAAGAGTCACGTGCCTTTAAATGTGGATTAGAAAATGCTGCCCACTGGACAGAGAGGTGACAGGAAGCTGGGACTGGGGGTGTGACAGAGTCCCTCGCCCAGGAACTCACGCCAACAGCTGTGTCAGCACCTGGACAGCGACCACGGTGGGAGCCCCAGTCCAGAAGTGGATGCACAGGCCAGTGTGGACCAGTGGCGTCATGGGCTCTGCCACAGAGAGAGAGGCGTCGCACCACCCACAGGCCCCCCAGGGGGACGGGCCGCAGCAGAAAAGCAGCGTCCTGAGGACCTGAGAGTGAGACGGAGCAGTACTCAGGCTGCGAGCAAGGACCCCCAAAGGCTTTTGCTGTTTCAGACCTTCACAGGGACGAAGCTCCCTTGCCTGCAATGTCCAATGGGAGAAGTGCTGACGGAAAAGGAAAAGGAAGACTGTGGGAGTCAGGAACTGGACAGGCAGGTTCAGCGCGGCCCAAGAGAGCGCTGGAAGCCAGCAGGCGGGTGCAGAGCGGCCCCTGCCTTGCACAGGGAGGTGCCAGGATGAAACCACCAGCAAAGCTGAGAGGCGGTGACTCCAGCTCCCAGTTAGAGGGGTGGGGAGAGGCCAGAGGAGAAGCAGGAAGACGGCTCATGTGCAGAAACAGGCTGTGGCAGGGGTGGCTGTTTTGGAGGAGCACGTTCTGCCCTTTGACAGCGGTGACGCTCTGCTGCACCCCCCCCCCCCACTGCCACCCTGTGCCGCGGCCTTGCTCGAGGAGAGGCGGCCCGGTCAGCACCCTGCCAATGTCTCTGCAGACCAGCTGATGGGGGCAAGGCTGTGCCCTGCCACATGGGGCAGGGACCGTGGTCCAGGGAGAAGCAGCTTGGGACCATGGGAACGTCACTGAATGTTTGGAGCCGGGACAGTGCTCGTTCAGTGTCCTTTTTAGCAGAAACTGAGCTGAGAAAAGGTGGAAAACAAAACAAAGTCTGTGTGCCTTTGCGGCGGGGCACTGCGTCTCGGTCAGCATCGGCGCAGCTGGAGGAACACCAACCTGGACGGCCTGCGGGCGGGGCCCTGTCACTGCCGGGATGCAGGGGAAGTGCCAACCAAGTGTCGCCTTCCTGCAGTTTGGGGAGAGTGTTTCATCCGAGTTTGCCCATGTGTCTGCAGCTGTGGCTGCCCGAATGGCATTCTGTGCCCAGCCGGGTGGCTCGGCACCGTCCCAGCATCTGCATCTCGGGGTCTGGGGAGGTGGCCCCCTCCCGTCTTTGTAACCACGAGCGCAGAGCTCTGCGGCCTCGTCCTCATCCTGTGCACCAGGCCAGTGCAGGCCTCCAGGCGACGGGCGTCCCAGTCCCCCGCCCCGGCTCCTCTTGCTTTGGCTCCCTGTTTGCCCACCCCTTCTTTGATGATGGGGGGGGAGCACCGAGCCACTTCCCCTGCACATCTCGTCAGCGACACGGCAGAGGGGCAGCGCAGCTGGTGGAGTGCTGGTGCCTTGTTCCTTCTGGGGCTGGGATGCCCACCTCGCTGTCTTGTCTAGTGGGCCAGTGCTCCCTCCTCGTCGCCTGTCACCTAGTCCGGATGCCCAGGAGCAGGGTCAGCACAGGGTCACTGCAGCAGCAGGTCTCGGGTACATGAGTGCTATGGCCTCCTGCCCTGTGTGCGCATCCTCTCTGAATCCCCCCCACGGTCCCCTGGGCCTATGAGTCCTGTCTTCCCCACCGAGTCCAGCCTGTCACCTCGGCTGACACGGGCCATGCTGTCTGTGTGGATCAGTCCGAGTGCGCCCTGCACAGGAGGGCTCCTTGCTACCCACAGGAGAGTCCAGCCTGTAACAGCCTTGAGGACAGAGGGCGCCACCCTACCCGGCATAGGCCTGGCCGCAGGGGCCCTCGGAGGTGGTGGCTTGCTTCTGGGGCTCCGTCCTGGCTGTGCTCCAGGAGGCACCTCGGGGTCTTTGGGAAGCCCCCTTGCTGCTTTGTGTAGGAAGTCCCAGTGGCGTCCCCAAGGCCAGGACTGCCGGGTCTTAGGGCTGCAGGTGTGAGGGTGGCTGTGGAGCCAGCGTCTAAGAATGCCCCTGCGTGGTGAAAAAGCAGCCGGTCCGGGCGTGTATGCAGTGCATCCTGGAGAGGCTGTGCCTGTTCGCTGAACAAAAGCATCAGAAAGGTTGCCCGGTTCTGCCTTTCCCACAGCCGGCTCTCCCTTCCCAGTCCCTTCCTTCCCTGTGCTTTCATGAGGTGGCACCTTCCTGAACAGGTGGACTTGTGTTCCTGTGAGACCGATGGACGACCCGCATTTTTAACACCAGGTGTGATGTAACTTCACAGAATGAAGCCCCTGCCTTCATGGAGTGACACCTGCCCACGGTGGGAACACAGGCCACATGGGAAGGTTGGCGAGGAGCGTTTGGTGTGTGAGCGGGCGTGTGGCTCTTCACACGTGTGTCTAAGAGCATGTCTGGCTCTCGGCTTTCATGTGTCGCTTTATTACATAATTTCAAAGCCACAAATGGTGGAACTGTGACTGTTTTTCAGCCCTTTTGCCATTTGTGAGACTGAGCTGTGTTTGGCTGGCCAGTCCTGCGGCGGCGTTCCCAGAGGCCCCGAGTTGTCACTCCCTGTCCTGTGACAGCCCCAGGGGGTGAGGGGCTGGGACTCTCCCTTTCTGCCCTGAGGTGAGTCCCTCCTGTGCTGATGGCAGAGCCGGCCAGGAGCCGGCCTCCTGGTGGAAGCTGCTGTTTCTCTTCATGGCTCTAGAAAC
The DNA here is from genome assembly GCF_021234435.1 of Artibeus jamaicensis. Classification (NCBI taxonomy): domain Eukaryota; kingdom Metazoa; phylum Chordata; class Mammalia; order Chiroptera; family Phyllostomidae; genus Artibeus; species Artibeus jamaicensis. The sequence continues at coordinate 462,830 of NW_026522037.1, forward strand.
GGTGAGGTTGTCTGTGTCGGATTGCTGGTCACGGCATATTCTGCACATTGCAGAGTTTATGGGGGTTTCTCCCCACCAGTGACGAGAGCTGATCTGGGATGTGCTCCCTCCCAGGTAGCTTTGCTCCCCGCTGTGCAACTGCTCTTTCCTGGGACTGCCCAGCATGTCCCTGCCACTGTCAGGACGCTCTGCAGACAACACGCACAACACACTCCCTGCGAGGCTGTCCCCCCTTCCTGGCCACTCAGGGGAAGCCCCAGGACCCCTCGCCCCATGAGGGGGCCAACCCCACTTGTGTCAGGGAAGCGTGTGTCATGGTGGCACTCCCTGACGGTGGTGAGGGTCACTGGTGCCCACCCGCTCACACAGGCCCACTGGCAGACTCTGCGGTAGCAGAGTGGGCAGGGCAGGCAGAATGTTTGTTCGGCCCTTTCAGAATTATTTTTGTAATGGTATGACAAGATTTCCCAGGATGGAGCCTTTGCAGCTGAGAAAACAGTCGCTGCTTTGAAGCAGTTTTCCCAGGCACAGAGCTTGTCTCCTGCTGTTCGCAGCGTAAACAGTGTCTGGTCTAAGTCACCATTCCTGTGGTCAGTTTCAGCAGCGTAAGGCGCCCTTGCCTAGCCTCCCGGTCCCATCTGGGCGTGGCACTGCTTTTGGCCCCGCCCACCTGAGCGGGTGTGTTGTGGCTGGCAGGATGTCCTGCCTGGAGGCCGCCAGCTCTTGCCTGTACTCGTATGTAATACCCTTAAGGCTGAACACCACAGGGAGGCCAGGTCCCGGCCCCCCGCCGACCCTCCGGTGTGGCCTGAGCGGTACTGCCATCCTCACTGGGCACAGCGACCATGCCAGCCCGCCTTCACGCAGTGCGAGGTCACGGGACATCGTATGGAACTCTGCGCTTTGTGGCTGTGGGATGTCAGCTGTGAGCGGGAGTGTGGCAGGTGCCGGTGCAAGGGCTCCGTTTGCGAGAGAGGTGCTCAGCAGCTGTTGTAGGAACAACCCAGGACGTGGGCCTGAGGTGAAGCTTTGCAGCCACGTGCCAGTGAGGGCAGAGGCCTGCCACTGCGACCCAGGACAGGTCCTGAAGTCCAGCGCCCGACATGGGGCGGGCATTACTCACAGTCCGCAGCAGTGGGGCCGGGCTGGGGCAGCCATCCACAGGTTGTCTGGGGTCCCAGCTGCATGGTCAGAGGGACCCCCCATGCCCCACCGCACATGTCTTCATTCCGGGGTGGGGTGGACCACGTGAGGGCTGACAGCTGCGCTGTGATGTAGGCGGTCTGGAAGCTGCACTCGCCCGCCAACCACACCTTCGAGTCAGGTCCAGCTGTGGGTGGGGCCTGGGTGGCCCCCCAGGGGCAAGAGGGGAGCGGGCCCTGGGGTGGGCTTTGTCACGCAGCCCTGTCCTCGTCTTCACTTCTCTCAACTTTTGGCAGACACTGTGTTCCAAGGCCCCTGCCCCAGCCCGGTTGGCCACTTCTCCAGGGCAAGGGGTTGGAGACTGGGGGCTCGCTGCCCTTTGAGCAGACAGAGCTATGGACCTGTGCACTTGTGTGGTTGTGTGTCTGCATGCTCACTGCGTGTGTACAGGCATGCACTCTCACACCTGGGGCACACTGGTGTGCACACACCGTGCTCTGCCATGTGCTCCAATGGTAGAAATCTCCGAGTCAGAAGGCCCCTCAGCGCCGTCCGGGCCCACTGCTGCTCCTGGCCACCCCGTCCGCCCGGCCTGCATCCCCAGTGCCTGCGCAGGTCTAGAACATGGAAGGGCTCACGGAACACCACCCTCCCTCTCGGCAGAGGTCTGCCTGCAGGCTCAGGGCGGGGCGGGGCCCACGCCCGTCCTCACGGAGAGCGTTCAGCACAGAGAAGCCGGGCCACAGGCGGTGGTGCTTGTGGCTCGGAGCCTGTGAGCAGGGCCAGAGGGCTGGGTGACCAGAAGCAGCAAAGCAGGCAAAGCCTTGGTTTTACCCTGCGCTGCTCCTGCCGGAAGTGGGGGGATTGGCCTCGGCGCTCTTCAGAAGGTCTGCACGTGACTGAGTGGGCCGGCTGCGCACGGAGCCCCCACTGTCTGTCTCAGACGGGAGCTCCAGGGTCTCGGTACAGGGTCTCCGAGGCTCGGAGGCCACCCCTTGGTCCAGCCTCTGGTTTGTCCGGAACCCCTCGCCTGCACTCGCCCTTCCTGGGACCCTGCATGCTGTCCATCTGTCTTGCAGGCCCTTGGGGCAGCTCTGCCCGGCTCTACAGGTCAGGGCGTGGGCTGTGCCAGGTCAGAGGCAGGAGCCAGGCCCAGCCTGTGTGACCTGTGCCTCAGGCAGGTGCCTGCTGGGGAGGCAGTTCAGAAACAGGAGGTGACTTACAAGGGCAAGAAGGACACACTTGTCCTGTGGGGTTTGAGGTGGACCCAGGACCCCAAAGGGAAGCTTTCTCAGCTGCAGCTTGGGGAAGGGCATGGACATCTCAGCTGGACACAAGGAGGGGCCCCAGGAGCCCTGGAAGGCACCTGCTGTGCACCGCCCACGGTGGGTCTGGTGCGCCCTGCGGAGCGGCCGGGCCCGAGCCCACAGTGCCCAGCTTCTCTGCGGTTCGCTCCCCTCTGTTGGTGCCAGGGGTCGAGGAGGCCGTGGGGAAAGCACTCGGGCTTCGAAGCTAGAGACAGGGCAGCTCGGGCTGCGTCCTCATTGTCTCAGGGTTCTAGCAGCCACAGACGTGGCCTCACCCTCCAGCACGCCATCATCACCCCGGCCCTCCCCATCACAGCTGTCAGTACAGCATCTTCATTGCCCCTGTTCGAGCTGCATTGGAGTGGGGAGTGCATGCGGCGAGCCCCTTGTGTGGTTGGGCGCACGATGCCGGAGCCCGTCTGCGCCCACGCTCAGTGGGGGACTGGGGCCCAGCACGCACCCTGTGCGATGGCCCCACCTGCTCTGACAGGCATGTGCTTGCAGCAGAGCTGTGGAGGGTGGAGCAGAGGGAGCATCTTTCAGAGAGGGGGGTGACCCCATGCCCTCCAGGAGGGCCTGAGAGGCCGGAAGGGGGTGTGGGCACTCTTCCCAGGAAGTCCCCCGCCACCAGCTGGAGGAGGGCTGTTGAGGAGGGGCTCCCCATGCTCCTGCTTGGACATGAGCCGGGGTGCTCATGCAGCCCACGGGGCTGTGGGAGGGTGTGAGCCAGGGAGACAGCACCGCTGCAGGCTGGTGAGCGCACATGTGTGCAAGGGGCAGGCGCCTGCTCTCTCAGAGACCTGTGTTCACACAGAACCACTGAAACAGAAAATGGCTTGTTCCAGGACGGGCAGCCCTGCCTGTGCGGAGACCCTCATGCCTGGGTAAACTGGGCCATTTTGGGGGAGCTGCTGGGAGGTGGCCCGCAGTGGCGTGGCCGGGCAGGAGCACCCCCGCCACGTTCAGGTGGGAAAGGGAGTCCGAGCCTGCTGCTCTGTGAGTGCTTTGAGCCAGTGCAACACTGCGGCTGATGCTGACAGGTGGAGCCTTCTGGAAAAGCAAGGGCACCTGGAGCATTCGTGCCGGAAGCTGGTGCAGCAGGTGTCAGACCCAGGGATGCCACTTTGTCCAGGGGCTGCGTTTGACGCTGGGCCTTGAGCATGCTCGCTGCAGGGGGCCTGGAGGGCCCGGGGGCTCTTTTTGCTTGAGAGGAAGGAGTGGTTCTGCTGCCCAGGCCTGGGGAGGCCCCCACCCCGGCCAGCTCAGGAACCCTTGTGGGGTCTAGAAGAACAAGCACACATGCGGAACTGACAAAAGCTGAATACTGCTGGCAGCTGTTAGCCGTCACATGTTTACGTGTTAATGAGAACTGCCGATGTGTTCGTCATTCCCACCGTCCCCATGCATGCGGGAGTGTCCTGCCGTACCACCTAGCCGCCCATCAGTGCCGCTCCACACACATGCAGGGCAGAGACACCGTTGGCACACAGGCACTGTCTTACTGGGTACCACATGGGGTGGCATGGGCCTGCCCCTGGAGAGGCACCTTCCCAGCCCAGGCGGCCGCCTGCTGACTGGGGGTGCTCACGCGTGACAAGTTTGGGACTGTGGGCATGGAGGCAGTTCCAGGGTCTAGTTCAGACCAGTCCCCAGCCCTCGTTTTCCCCAGGGTGGCAGACCCATGGCACATCTGCCTTGAAACTGGGACCCTGCACCCAAAACACCCCTCCATGTTTGCTCTCGGTAGCCCACATCAGCAGTGACTCTGCATGATGCAGTGCAGGGAGGACATGCAGGCCACACTGGTCCCCAGTCCCAGCTGTCACCCTGTGACCTGCAGTCGGGAGTGGGGTAGGTGGGCACATCTCTGTGCAGGAGCAGCGTTGGCGGCCAGTGGGGGGCCGAGAGCCCAAGCAGGATGCTTGAAGGCAAGTCTGTGCCAGTGCTCTGCTGAGTCCTGGCCCCAGGGCAGTGCTGTGAGCCGGCTGGAACCGCAGGTCTATGCCACACTGCTGAATCTCACCTCTGGCTGCTCGGGGCTGTCTGGAATGAAGGCCTTCAGGGCCGCGTGACAGAAACGATTCAGAGCCGACACATTTGTTTTCTGCTCGATGTACAGCCTCAGCTTGTCTCTAAAGGTCTCTCCCAGGAAGCTGTAGATGAGGGGGTTCAGGCAGCTGTTGGAAAATGCTGCAAGGTTGACGATGTGGCCGGTGAGAGGGTAGGCGTGGCGGAAGGACTGCTGGCAGGGCGAAGCCCCAGGCGGCGTCCGCTGCAGGAGGTGCACGCTGATGAAGACATTCTCAGGCAGCCAGCAGACAAAGAAGACGAGGACCACGGCCACGATCATCCGTAGGGCCTTCTGCCTCCGGGGGCGCAGGCCCCGGTGCCGGTGAGCCTGGACAAGTGCCCGAGCGATGAGGGAGTAGCAGAGGCCGATGATGGCAAAGGGGATGATGAAGCCCAAGGTGACTTCCAGCCACTGCACCTCCTTGACGTCCGCGAAGCAGAAGCAGACGTCGCCGGTGTGCTGTAGGTGCACAGCGGTGAAGGGCAGCAGGGTGGCAGAGACCGAGGCCAGCCAGATGAGGCCGCAGCTCAGCCTGGCGTGATGCTTGGTGCGGAACGGGCCGCAGCGCACAGCCCGGGCCAGTGCAAGGTAGCGGTCGAAGCTCATCCAGGTGAGGAAGAAGATGCTGCTGTACATGTTGACCTGCAGGAAGAGGGACATGAAGGTGCACAGCACGGCGATGTCGTAGTACTGCTCGTCCAGGTTGAACACCTCGATCAGGGAGTCGGCCACCAGGATGAGGTCTGCCGCCGCCAGGTTGATGAAGTACAGGTCGGGGACGGTCATCTTGTCTCGGAATCGGATGTTCACCACCAGGATCAGGATGTTGCCCACGAAGCCGATGGGGAAGAGGAAGATGGTGTAGAGGCAGGACAAGAAGAGCCCCACGGCGTACTGCTGCTGCACCGGGAGCTCACCCGTCCGGTTCGCCAGCACCTGGGCGGCCATCACGTGGGGCGGGTTGAACTCCGTGGGGGTGTCGTTGTGGGGGCCGGGGCTCGTCTCCATGCCAAAGGTGGGCGCTCAGGAAATCACACGTGTGTCTGCACCGGACGCAGCCTCCCAGACCTGCCTCTGGTCTCGGAGAGGCCCGCCTCAGCCTGCAGGCCTGTCTTCCAAAAGGGCGGTCCCGCTCTCTGCACGGGGCAGCCCCGGCGCACGCCACCGCCGGACGCCACCCCCGAGGACACCTGGGGAAGCAGAGGGGAGCGTGAGCCTTTCCTGACTTTTCATTCCTCGGGGCCAGAGCACCACAGAGTTGTGGGGTGGCACTGCCTGTGTCGGGACAGGCCACACAGGGCTTTCGTCACCTTGGAGGGACAGCAGTCAGCCCTCATTTCTGTGCTGAGGCCGAGAAATCAAATGCGGAAACTGCCCGCTCCCTCTGCTGCGAGGGCTCCCGGAGCCGCGGGGTCTGAGCTGCAGGTGGCAGTGAATCAGCCTCGCCCTGGATGCTGTTTTAGCCGTCGAATTGCAGGCATGTGAGGTAATGCGGATGTTGGGTTTGGAAGTCTTAGGAAAACTACTGTCTGTCGGGGAGGAAGTGACATTTATCTCAGCAGCTGCTGCAGAGAGGAGTGAGCGCGAGGGAAAAACCCAGCTTGTCTGAGCGGCAGTGGGCCCAGGGCGCCTCGGGACTGGAGCAGGGCCTTCTCCCCAACAACAAAACGGTCAAAGAAACCTGGCTTTTTGCCAGTCCTAGTACTAAGTGTAGATGCCACAAATGAAGTTTTTTTCTCATATTACGGCATGAAGGTCAGAGAATGAGGAATGAAAATGGTAATTATTTTAGGAAATACAATTGAAATTTACTTAATGTTTCGACAAATTATTGTCAAACATATTGTCATCACATATACTTCTGTGATGCTGTTTGTCACCTGGACACTTGGTCACCTAGACAGCCGGTGAGGAGAACGTCCTTCCAGTTCACCGCTGCTGGCTAACTGCGGCCATGCCGCTGTCGAAACTGGGTTTCTGGTCTTGGGCCACATTTCCCCAAGGGACGTCCCCACCCCTGAAGTGCTCTGTGGTGTCAGCCAGGGACACCGGCAGTGTCTGGATTTGGGTTGTCACAGTGGGGAGGGGGCGCCATGGGCAGCAAGGAGGCCCTGCAGCCCACAGGACGCCCCCGCCCCACCCCAGGGAGGCTCCAGCCCCGAAACCCACAGTGGCTGAGTGGTGATGCTAAAATGGACTTGAATTGTTTTTTCATTTGAGATTTTTCATTTCATTCTGTGAGGCAATTAGTAACCTTTTTTTGAAGTGTTGCCAAACCAAGCTAGACATTTATCGACTATTGCTCGGAAATGCGACTCAGAGAAAAAGAAGCAGACCGACCACGCCTGTGACGTCAGTAATCACTTTAGCGTGTTCAGTGCTCTCAGCTCGCTGGGGTTGGTGGGCTCCGTGTTAGAAGCCTCTGCATTTCACTTCTTTGTAAAAGCTGCTCGGCCTCTTTGCTTTTTGCTCTCCGAGGGGGGAGGTCCTGGCGCGTCTCGTGCAACACGGAGAGGGAAGCTCACAGGTGAGGCTGCAGCCGCCACCGGCCTCTCGCCCGAGCTGGTGGCAGAGGCTGCGAGGGAGAGCTCCCGAGCCCTCTACTCTCCCCATGTGAGTGGAGTCTCCCCTCCCCGACAGATCCCATTCGTGGTCTAAGGCAAAGGTACAGGAACTTAGGGTTGGTCTCCTGCTGACGCACTGTCCTCAGCAACACCAACCACAGGCCGTAAAGACTTAGGTCAGCATTAGGCGGTCTGTGGTCACCTTGTTTCCAATTTCCACTGCTAGTCCAGATCTAAAGACGCTTGGCTGGGCGTTGTCCCCAAACCCGAAAGGTTGCAGGTTTGATTCCTAGTCAGGGCACCTGCCTAGGTTGCAGGTAAGGTTCTTCACTGAGGCAACCGAGTGATGTTTCTCTCCCTCTTTCTCCCCCTCCCTTCTCCCCTCTCTGAAATCAGTGAGCAGGTCTTCAGGTGAGGAGTGAAAAGAGAGAAGACCACATTTTTCTCAGACCCTCTAGGCATGTGTCTGTGTTCAGGAACAGCAATCATTGTAAGTTCCGGGGCAAGTGAGGACCAAGGGCGGTGCTGCAGGCAGAGCTGGGGCAACCTGTCTGTCCCGCAGGGTACTGGGTCCTTGCCGTGGGGCAGCCTGGGGACAGCGTCCTCAGTGTCCTCCTACAGGGAAGCCCAAGCACCAGTCCTGCCCTCCGGCACCGGCACTGAGTCGGGGCTTTCTGGCAGGAGCAAGGGTCTGCCTGGAAGCCGGAGCCTTAGTCCCCTGTCCCGGCCGGTGCCCGGTCTGCCCATGTCTGTGTCCAGCTGTTACCCTCAGCAGGCAGCTCTCCGTCCAACCTGAAGGCAGAACCAGGACCCCAGGACGGACTTACCTGTGCCGCAGCCGGTATCTGGCCTGGTGTTTTCTCTGGGCAGACCCTCCTCGTGGCCTTCGGGGTCTTCTGGGGCGGCCTCAGAAAGTGCTCTCGGGGCGCTGGCCCCATGTGGAGGCAGAGGCCTGCCTGCCACTCTCTCTGACAGCAGACGAGTTGCCCTGCAGCGGTGGCGGCGGTGGCGGCAGCAGCACTGGCACCGAGCAGCTTTATAGGCCTCCCGGGGCCGCCCACCCTCGGACAGGGTGGGAGGGCCTCCCCCGGAGGCCGAGTTAACCCCTCCCTGCCGCCTTCTTCCTCCCACACAGCCCGGTGAGCTCAGTGCTGCTGAGTGTCTTCAAGGAGGTTCCAGTTCAACTGCCTCCTTCACCCACTGAGACCATTCTCAAGTTTGAAGGGATTGTAAATAGATCTTGTTCATCCTTTAGATGATAACCTATCATCATTTGTTGAAACTTTAAATATTCTTGCTTGTTTTAGCAACTGACTGACCTTAAAACTAAACACCAGCCCTGGCTGGAACAGCTCAGTGGGTTGGGCGTCATTCTGCAAAGCGAGTCGCCCCGGGGGTTCACTTCCCAGTCCAGGCACACGCTCTGGCTGCAGGCCAGTCCCAGGTCGGGGCGTGTGCGAGAAGCAGCCAATCAGTGTTTCTCTCTCACACGGATGCTTCTCTCTGTCTCTTGCTTCCTCCCTCCCCTCTCTCTAGAAACAAAGTCTTTTTAAAAAATCCCTTAAACACTCAGTTCTCTCAGTTTAGAGAGTAGCATGTGAATTATACAGAGACTTTAACCTAGGACTTTCACAGATGTTTGCAGAGTGAAATTTAAACCCAAGAAATAGCAAGTAGTTCAGCAAGGAACTCAGGAGTTAGAGTCACTTTCTGCTCTCATTCTTGACGGCGTCAGCCATGCCTCCGCTCCCCCTTCCCCGCCCTCCTGAAGCCACCAGCGTGCACTTGTCTGGCAGGTGTTGGTGGCAAACCGGAGAAGCCTCCTCCTTCTGTGGCCCCCACCCTGCCCCTTGGTGCCCAGCGCCTGCCTGTGTGTCGGGGGAACTTAGTCCCCGGTTCCCAGAACCCACCTGCTGGTGGTCGGCATTGTACCACTGGCCAGGAGAGGGGCTGACGTCCCCAGACGTCCCCGCGGGCCTGCGGTTCGGAGCCGCACCACGTGTCGGTGGACCTCGCGCTCCTCACAGTGTCGTCTTCCCACCGTCTTAGTTTGCTGGGACTGCAGGGCTGAGGTCAGGGTGATCTTTTCGTTGCCGCGTCACCAGCACCCTGAGCCAGGGTGTGTGCTGCCCAGGGACACAGGCCACTCCTGTCCGGAGCCCCAGTTGCTGGGGGCCCAGGGCCGCCAGTGTCCTGTTCCCTGCAAGGCAACTGCAGACGAACCAGGCAGCGAGCTGAACGGCGTCATGGTGACTTTCAGAGAAGTGTCTGGGAGATACACATTTTCAACAGGGTTCTGCCTGCGTTCTCGTATTCAGGGTCCCTTCCAGCTTTAGCATTCCAGCTATGAAGCCGGGTGGTAGCTCCCTGACCAGTGGCTGGGCACGTGTTGGTGGCCCGAGTCCAGATGCACTCTGGGCAGCAGCAGACGCCGGTGACGTCAGCACTGACAGCGCCTGAACCGCCGTTTTGAAAGAAATGAGCCGTGAGAAAGTGCAGCTTCCTCTTCAGTTAAATAAACAAATACAGTGCAGCCCAAACCTGGAAATAGCCACCATGCCACTTGCAAACAGCTGCTTGCCACTAGCCACCCTGCCTGCCCCGCTGCTGCCCCTTTGCGCTCGCCACTGGGTCCGCTTCAGCACCGTGGTCCTGTGGCTGGCCCCCCAGTTTTGTGCTCGAGGCTTAGAATCAATGAACTGGGGCTGCCAGGTTTGGGGGCACCCACCCCTAGCACTGGGTGGGGCTGTGCAACTGGCTGGCCCTTGCAGCACTGCCAGGCAGGGCCAGGACCGGGTGCTCGGTGCTCAGTCCACTGAGCCCTGGTGAAGTCGGACGAGCAGCCCTGGTGGCGCACACCAGACCCTGCCCTGGGAGGGACCATCCGGTCCCAGGGCGTCTATGGGCAGAATGTTCCAGAATGTCAGGCTGGAGGCCAGGGTCTTTGTCCTGGCCCCATCTAGTGTTTCTGTGACCCCCCCCCCCAAGCTCCGTCATTAGGGAGCCACAGGGGAAAGCTGCACAGCCCCCTGGAGGGCCCATGGGGCCAGTATGCGGGGCCGGGAAGGCGCCAGGGTGGTCAGGGTGTTCACGCAGCCTGCCCAGCCAGCACCTGCTCACAGGCTGCTTGTCCCTCCGGGATCAGAAGTTGCGGCACAGGAGCCGCGCAGTAGTAGCCTCCACACTGCCAGGTGGGCAGGGCCGCTGTGCAGCCAGCAGGGTGAACCGTGCTGGCCTGAGGCCCAGGCTGACCTTCCCAGCCTTGCACTGGGGCTGGGCAGCCCCATGTAGCTGCCTGTCGGGCCCAGAGGGGCCACTCCATGGGCCGAGTGGCTCTGCTGCTCTGAGACAGAACGCGCTGATGTTTCTTCCCATCTGCCGGTGCTGGCGGCAGTGAGCGATGGCCCCGGATGCTAAGTGGCAGTGAGATGAAGATGAGTGCCTGGGGCCAGAGGAAGTGGTTTGCAGTGTTGCTGTAATTACGGCAAATCAGAAAGAAGCTCCCATGAACATTGACAGCCAGTCAGGAAACAGCGTCAGCTGTCCCATGTCCTGTCTCTGTGGCCAGCCACACTACTGGCGCTCCCAGGGCCTTTGTCTGCAGGGGCCACCTGACTTGCAGCCATTGGCTCTACCATTTAATTTGTCCAGGCACCTGGTCAGCGGCCTGTGGACAGAGGCACAGGAGTCCCAACCCAGCCTCCAGCCAATGGACGGGCTTGCGGGTGGTCTCTCGCCTAGTCCTGTGCTTTCTCCAGAGGTGAGGGGCCTTCCTGAGGGGGAGGGTGTCCAGGGACAGCATGTCTTCCCCCCTGCACCCCTGTGCTGACAGGGTCCACAGCTAGGGCATTCTGTGGGCACCTGCTGGCTGGGCATGGGCCACCTGAACCCTGGGGTCTCAGCCCTCCTGCCGAGGGCACCTGCAAGAGCTTGGGGGCGGGGCCACACACTTGGCTGCTGGCAGGGTGTGGCGCTCCCTGCCCGTGTCCGCCCTGCTCCAGAGTCTCTCAGCCCCACCCACCTCCAGGTCGGAAACAGGCCAAGCCCAGGGCCAGAGGTGTCTCACCCGCCACGCTGGACTGCCCGCTGCTGCACTCGCCACCACATCGGCTTTTACAGGCAGACCTCCAGCTGTGAAGGTCTCTGGTCCCCAACAGCTCAGTCCTCCACACGACAGCCCTTTCACACAGGCACCTGTGTGATCTCTCTCATACGTCGTTCAGGTGCGATGCGGTTTTCGGAGAAATAGCTTCTGGAAAGAGTTGAGTTTGAGAACCAAGGTTCCACTGTGTTTGGGAAGATTAGTTCTTCGAGAAATTGTCCCCAGTCCCAGCTCTTTACCTCCCCCCACCTTGTCTCCACGGCATCCCGGGCCTCTCTTTGGCCCTGACACCCCGCGCCCCAGAGAGGGGGGTGGGCCTCGGAGCCTCCAGGTCAAACCGTCTCTGCTTACTGAGTGCCCAGCGTGTGCCGGGCACTGCTGGAAGCACTTCCCATGTGAGAGTTCAGTCCAACATGCTTCCCACTCGAGGCAGGCGCTGGTGGGCCCTGTTCCAGCTGAGGCAGCGCCTTCACACAGAACGCAAGCGACGCCTCCAGGTCTGACCTGAGCCGTCCAGCCCAGGAGCCTGGGCACTGTGGGAGTGTACTTGCAGTCGGGGTTCCAGGTCTGCGTGGGCCACACAGGGGCCCTGGTCACGTAAGCACCCCTGCCTGCCGGCCAGCCCTGGGTGGTCAGCCCCGCCCTGCACCCTACGCCTGGCACCACTGCTTCCTGTCCCTGAGCTTGACTTTTCCAGAACGTCTGTCCCTGTGGCCCTGGTGTCTGGTGCTACCTCTTTGCATTGCACATGGAGACTCGCCCGTGGCGTGCGGGGGTTGGAGCCTCGTTGCTGAGCAGAACTGGACTGTGCAGATGCGCCGCAGCGGTTCCGCCACTTGCCTTTGAGTGACGTGTGGGCTGTTCCAGGTCTGGGCCCTCACAGGCAAAGCTGATTAAATATTTGCACACAGGTTCTCACGTGACATGAGTTTTCTTTCTTGGGTGAATGCCTAGGAGTGTGGTTGCCGGTTCTCATGGTAAGTCTGTATTCCCCTCACATGTAGCTGTAGGCTTTTGCATTGCGCCAGGCAGGACCCTTCAAGGTCCCGCAGAGGCAGAGGCTCTCACCTGGGGCTCGGGATCCCCGGGGGGGACGGAGGATCGTCCAGGGCCAACCCCATGGCTCCTCTGGTGCCAATCTCCAGCCAAGAACCAGGGCTCCTGCGGCCTTTCCTGAACCACCCCGAGGGCTGCCACGGTCTGGCCCCAGGGTCCTTGGGCGCTCACCGAGCTTGGCCCTGGGAAGGCTAGTGGGTCGTTGTTAGTGTGTGGAGTGAGTGAAGCTTTGGGTTCTCCCCAGGCGCTCTGAGTGCCAGGTGGACGGAGACACTGCTCAGATGCCGACAAGCACACGCTTTCCTAGATGCCTGTGGTCTCGGACTCGAGTCTTCCTGGGCTGTCATTCTCAACTCTATGCCCTGATGACCCACAGCCTGTGCCACAGCGGCCTCTCCACATCACTCCTGCACTGAAGGCAGTGGCAGCGCGGTGACTCTGTGGGACAATCTCAGCTGGAAACAAGGGGCACAACCCTGTCCCTCCGGCCGGCTCCTCCCTCCCTCCCGTGTCCCTCTGGCAGAAGCGGCCCTCTCAGCGCTGGCTGGTCTTGCCGCGTCAGTGTTTCCAGTTGAGCCTGGGCCGGCTGTATGGCACTGCTGCATGGGGTGAGACCTGGACTGAGTGTGTGGTGACGATTGTCATGGCTCCCTCTCCACGTCGCTCACGGAGACTCGCCTGGGGTGTGTGAGGGTCGAGCCTCACTGCTGAGCTGGACTGGCCTGCCCGAGTTGGCCGTTTCCGTGATGCTGCAGCTGCTTCCAGGTCGGGGCCCCGCCCCTGTGGAAAACCCAGCCGGCCCCATGGCCTGAGGGAGCAGCGCCCCGTTGCCAAGTTTCGCCCCTGAAAATGGGCGCTGCAGATCGCCTTGCCTGAGGAGGAAGCCCAGTGGTGGTAGCTCATCTGCAGCAGGTGACAGACCTGTTCTGGCTGTTCACTCAGGAGACAGAGCTGGGGCTCCTGGCCACCCTTCCCGAATGACCAGACCACCAGGCCACCGTGGTCCCAGTGCCAGAGAAATGGGCTGTTTGCCCTGGAGCAGCCTCTAGCGTGCGCAGACCTCCATTTTCAGGAGAAACTTTGCCCAGCAGCGAGTTGCTGCATCTCCATTTAAATGCCATACACCACAGCCGGGCTGGGCGGGGTGGGGGGCCAGCAGCACGCGCCTGTGCCCCGCACCCACTCCAGCCCTGTTCTGTCGCCTCTGCTCGCAGCCTCACTCTCCCTTCAGCTCCCTGTGCTCCAGAGAGCAGGCAGGCACGAGACCTGCGGTCCTGTAAGGACAACAGGAATTCGGCCTTAATTCAAACCACACGTTGCATTTTAAGCAGAGGCTGGTCTGGTCACATGACCAGAGAGCCTCAGATGGACCTGGGAGGAGGAGCCTGGTGCAGACAGAGAAGGCTGTGTGTGCGGCGGGGTGGCCCCTCCCAGGAGGCAGCCTGTCTGCACTCAAAACAGGACCTGCAGCCCCACCCAAGCACAAGGGGAGCACCCCCAATCTGTCTGGCCGTAGTCTGGGGACGCTCCAGGGCTCTGCCTTCTGCCCCACCAGGGAGGGGATCCGGCCGCTGGCATCCTAAACGTGGAGCCCTGTCCTCACCCCTGCCTGCAGGCCCGCATCCAGCACCTTGCTCAGATGGGCAGGGCGAGGGCGCGGCGCCTGGAGGGCCGTCTAGAAGAGTTCCCGCTGCATCTGGTCCACAGCACGCCCTTGCTGCGCCTGTCTTGAGGCTGGGTACAAGGCAGGTAGGAGTCTCGGAAGGCATGGCCAAGGACGGGCACGGGGTCAGCGAGGTCCCGAGCACAGCTAGGCACCCCAGGTCCTGAAGGCGGGAGGCTCTGCCCAGTGGAGTGGAGAGCGTCCTCTCTACTGTCCCCTAGCCAGCCCTGGGGACAGCAATTCCTCTTTAACCCCTCTCCCGCTGTGCGGCTGCATCCCTTCCAAAGTGGAGCTTGCCCTGCATGGGTGTATGCTCGCGGCAGGACTTTCTAAGCATCACTCACCCGTCCAGGGCCCCTGGCAGCACCCACAGCCACTGGAGGTCTGTGGGGCGAACCTGGGTCTAGGGGGCCCATTGGAGCTTTCTCAGGGGTGGGGGAGCCTCATGGGGGAGTAAGGACTCCTGGGGCTCCTCCGCCCTGGGGGTGGGGAGCCAGAGGCTGGAGAGTCAGCAGGGCGCCTGTTCGTCTCTCTGGCTGGGGCCTCCCAGCTCCCAGGAGACTAGCACCTGGTCACTGGGCCTCCAGCCTCACCCATGCTGAGCACCCCAGGGATCCAGGCCTCGTCTGTCCAGTCCTGTTGCTGTGAGGGGCTGCCGTGAGGACCTGCAACACAGCGGAGCAGGCAGGCGAGGGAGACCCAGGCACTGCTTGGGGATGGGAGGGGTGAGATAGCAGTCACATGTGTGTGGAGCTGGCCCTGCTGACCTATGCTCCGGGTCACGGGGCTTCTGAAGGAGGGACTCGTGCTTGGGAGGCAGTGGCCTCCTCTCGTGCTCTGGGGCTGTGCTGCCCCCGCTCAGGCCCAGAGCCTTCTTGCCTGAGCCCTGCTCCCTATAAGGCCTCCAGCTCTCCCTGTGGCCTGGCGAGCCACCGTTTCCCGCCCCCCCTCCCAAGGCTTTTGGCTTCTCTGGTCCACAAAGGTGAGACCTGCACTCCCTTGGCCCCGAGGCCGCCAGCGCACAGTGAGCGGCAGCGGCAGCACAGTTCAGCGATGGTTAGCACAGCTGCAGGGCCGTGCCGCAGAGCCCAGCTTGCCGCACAGCTCCTGCCACGCGTGTTGGCCGCTGTGTGTTCGGCCTTCCTGTCCTGCTGCTCTCTAGTCAGCAGAGGAAGGAGGATGGGGCTGGCTTGCGTCCCTTCCTCTCTCCGGGTGGCACTGGCCGTGGTGCTGACGGCCACCCCGTGGGCACCTTCCTCAGTGCCTGGACCCTTTAGTGGCCTCACGACCTGTGGAATCTTCGACGGCATTGTGGGGAGACATCTTTGGATGGGTTGGACCATAGCAGGGAGACGCTAAGGGGATTCTGGGCTCTTGGACGGAAGCTTCCCTGAGAACGTGCAGGCTTGTCCTCCGCCCCCGCCCCACTTCTGGGCGCCCTGCCCACCCGAGTCCTCTTCCAGCACCCGGCTGGCATGCACCGTGGCTCCGTCACCTCCCAGAGCACCCTCTGCCCTGGACAGGGGGCACCTGCATCAGGTGTCAGCCAGGGGACCAGAAACCCTCTGTGGGGCTGCCGTGTGCACACCCCTCCACTCCTGACACCCAAGCCGGGGCAGGCCTCTGGTGGCCAGCTGTGCGTGTGCGCGTGTGAGATGTGCAGGTGTGTAGGTTTGGATCTCAGTGTCCACAGGGGACAGTTTCTGAGGGACACATGCATTCTCATCCCAGTTGCTGTCTGTCAGGTGGGGGTCAAGATGTGACTGCTGCCTCCCCTCCTGTGGCCCCTCCCTGGGACCCCACAAGTCTACCGCCGGCCACTGGGGAGCGCCCCACCTTTGCCTGCTTGTCCCTTCAGGGAAGGGCTCTGGGGCGGCCCGTGGTGCCACCTGACTTCTCAGGCTCACATCCTTCCCAGTGCTGTGGGCTCATCCCTCCCCCATGGGACACAGCCCTGTAGGGGGGCCGCGGCTCTGCAGAGTCCCCGAACGACACTCGCCCTGGGGTAGTGAGGGCCTTTCCCCCTCCCCACAGCTGCAGCTTTCCCCAGAGCTAGGCCCGGGAGGGTCCCAGCAGGTGTGGAACTGCCAGGGGCCCAGTCAGGGAAGGGCCAGGTCTCTGTGCCTGTGAGGCAACTGAACTTGAGAGCTGGCAGGCCTGGGCCTGCTCCCCAAGCACAGGGGATTCTGACTCAGCAGCACTGCCCGGTGACCCAGTCCGCCTGCAGAGCACCTGCCTCGGGTGCACCTGCTCAAGAGGGGGCCTGGGTCAGGAGGGGAGGTGCCGAGTATATCGCTCGGGTCGCTTTCTTGTGTACGTCACAGCTCCCTGGAAATACAAGTTTACGAATTCAGGAATTGCATGATAAGTACGAAATAATTTAACAATCTTCAGCCGTGTGGGGTTTTCTTCAGCAGTTTCTTCTTTCTCGAACATATAGAACCTCGGGCGAATGGTGCGGCCCTTGGGGCAAAGGTCATAGGTCACATGAGAAAGCCCTGAACCCCAACTGATTTAGAATTCAAGATCTGGATGTGTAACTTAACTTTCTCAGTAATGAAGCGTGGCAAAGGAGGTGAGTTTTTGTAAGAAAGTAACTTGAAGATTACAGTAGGGAAGAAGTGTTGTCTGCAGAATTTAGGGCCTTGGGATGTAAAGTGGGAGTTTGTGTCCTGGCACCTGCACACTCAGGTACAAGAGTGGTCAGGGAAGCATGGGGTGAATTCACATTCTGCTTCGGCTTTATCCAGAGAGCTCCCCACGCCCCTCTGAGGAGCTCAGAATGCCCCCGTCCCTGAGCGATTATGGTGACAGCTCTGGGCCCTGGGCCTTCAGGGTGTGGGAGCAGTGCAGGTCATGTGGCCCGTCCCAGAAGACAGGTGTTGGTGCAGAGTGGGTCCTGTCCTGGGGGGAGTGGGGGAGACAGGGCAGAGGTTAGCTTCTGGCACCCAGGCTGCCCAGAGACTCAACAAGGACAGGGCCCCCGGGGAGAGAGGTCAGGCTCTGTGGGGGCCAGGCTGCCCTGGTTGGTGCCTGCAGGAGGAGCTGCCCACGCGCACAGCCCTCTGTCACCTGTGGGGGGTGGGCACCAGGACAGGGCCAGGGGCTGCCCAGACCCCCAGGTGCCCCTGAAACTAGCCATATTGCGGCCAAAGCCCCGAGAAGTGGAAAAGAGTGACTGTAGACCCCTCTTGTGGGGGAGGCGGGTCGGGCTGAGGGCCAAGGCTGTGGGCAGAGACTGTGAGATCCGGACTCCCCTGCACCCGGGGGCTTCCGCTTGAAGCCCCACTCTAGGTCCCCGACTAGAGCTGGGCTGGGTCTGGGGGTCTGGGCCTGGACCCTGCAGGGGAGCAGCAGCAATGGCAGTGTGCAGGGCGGGGCCCGTCGCTGTGCCCTGGGGTGGTGCACTTGGGGGGGTGGGGGTCAGGCTGGAGCCTTAGTCAGGTTGGGAAGTGCTGGCCCCCTGCACACCTGGGGTGGCAGACAGGGCTGTGCCCTTGAAGAGAAGCAGTGCTTTCAGCGAGGAGGCAGGCTGGGGCGGTGCACTCCAAGCAGCAGGAAACAGCGGGGACCCACAGACATTTCCGTGGTCGGGTCTCGAGGGTCCTGGCTGCCAAGGGGCCACCTGCTGCCCATGGGCTGCAGAGCCCGGGTGGCTCTTTCCTCCAGATGCCTGGTTAGGCTTGCTACCCAGTGATTTGCTGCAAACCTGAAATAGGTCTTTCTGTCTGTAGGACTTTTTAGGCTTCGAAACTGGGGTCAGAGGGTTGTGGGCCTGTATTTTGGTCATAAGGCCTGGGGTGGAGGCGAGGGGGCCGAGATTGAAGGGGCTCCCTCGTCTGCACGCATGGAAGGAGGTATGGCGCTGGTGGAGGCGAGGGTGTAGTGCGCCTGTGCTGGCCTTCCAGCCACACCAGGTGCAGCCACGTCCCTTAGGGAGCCGGCCTCAGGCCCCCACCTCCTCGGGATGGGACTGTGGGTCATGCTCAAGCTGGGCCGCCCTGTGGGCCCAGCCTCCAGACCGACGACCCAATCTCTGGGCTCTTTCCTGTTCTCAGGCCCTTCCAGCTGCTGTGCTGGGTCCTAAATCCTTGCAGCATTTTCTTGCCTCAGTTTTGAGCCTACTGTGGGCTCTGCTTTGGGTGGACCAGCAGCAAACAGCATTACCTGTGAGGCGGTGGGGTGTCGGCACATCTGGTAGGCAGAGGAGCACCTCAGAGCTACTGAGGGTACCTGCCTAAACCAGCCCCACCAGCTCTCCCTTCTTGGTGAGACATGCCGTCACCCCAGGGTGACAGGCACGTCCTCCAGGTCCAGCCGTGGTGCCTCGGGGCCTGTGCCCACACAGCTCCAGCCTCGTCCCCCACAGGACCCTCGAGGAGCACCAGCCACCCACCCTCTTCAACACGCATTCCCTGTCCTGTTTCCTTCATTTTAATACTTTGTGACTTTTCCTTCAAACATCTCTCTTTCTATAGACAGACGCAAGGGGGGATCAAGTACTTTAACGATACACAAAGTATAAATACTGGCTTTGACTTCCATCACTTCATCTGGAAAGCCCCTGTTGGGAGGCTGAGAGAGCAGGCTGAGGGCGGGGGCTGGCAGGGCAGGAGGCCGGCCGCACAGCCTCCTGGGGCCAGGGAGCCCCGGGAAAACACAGGAAAGGTCAAGAGCACACGTTTTGTGCTGTTGCGTGTGCTTTCCTCAGTGTGTCCGACGGGGTGAGAGCAGCAGAGTGTGCAGGTGACAAAGTGCTGTGCGTGGGACAGAGGTGTCATTCGCCTGGTCCCCCAGGATGCGAGGTGCAGGTGACAGGAGGGAATGACAGCTTGGCCTGGGCACTGGGCACTGCCTGCAGGCCGTGCACCGGCACTGTCTCCGTGGGCTGACCGGTGCCACTGGCTGTCTACGCCAGCACCTGCTGGACCCCTGCCTGGTCCGCAGAGCAGCTCTGACGCCCACAGGGAGTTTTCTTCACCAACCGCCGCAGCTTGCCGGGGAAGCTCCTGTTGATGTAGCGGTAAAGCAGTGGCGTCACTGCGCTGCTGGAGAGGGCGAGGCATCTGGACAGGTCCTTCACAAAGAGCAGCATCCCCAGGTGCTGCCCGTCCACAGGCCAGCCCTGCAAGGCCAGGGACGTGTGCCCCAAGAGGGTCAGGTAGTGCGGCGTCCAGAGCCCAAACTGCGTGCACACGGTGGCCACCAGGAGCCGGTGCACTGAGGGGTCCAGCCTCCCCGACTCCTGGTCCAGGGGCGTGTCCTGCCTGCGGATCCGAGAGACGAGAACAAGGGCATAGAGCACAGCCAGGCCGGGTACCAGGTACCCAATGAGCACCATGATGGCGTCAGCAGCCTCCGTGTGCTGCATCTGGGCGCACTCGACCAGCCGGGCGGCCACGTGGCTGCAGATGTAGAAGAGCAGGGAGGAGAAGCTGGTGAGCAGGGCACCGCCCCAGACGAAGCCACACACGTGCCGGCTGTTGTAGACGCTGGACATGTAGGTGCGTGGCAGAGCCCGCTCGATGTAGTAGTCCAGGCTGAGCAGGGCTGTGCAGTACATGGTCACCAGCGCACAGACGTCGAACAGCACCAGCAGCGTGACATGGGCCTCGCTGCTGGAGCCCCACAAGGCCCACCCAGAGGTGCCGGGGCCCAGCAGGAGCGCAGGTGCCAGGGCACTGAGCAGCAGGCCTGCGATGGCCATGTTCACGAAGTAGACGTCAGGCATGGCCATGCTGCCCTGCTCGTGCAGGTTCACCAGGATCAGCAGGCTGTTGTAGCCCAGGCCAACCGGGACGCCGATGACCAGGTAGAGCAGGGAGACGGCCGACAGGGCCAGCTGGGCATGCTGGCAGAGGGGCTGGTCCTCGGCCCTGTCGGTGCTGTTGAGCGGGCTGCAGCTCCACATGGCACAGCAAGCTGTGGGGAGAGGGGGGTTAGCTGTTACCTGGAGTCAAGCCCTGGGCCTGCAGGCTGCTCGGAGGAGCTCGGGGACAGCAGAAACTGTCCCCGGAGTTTCCTGCGATAGCCGTTGCAGGGTGCCCATCTCAGGTCCCACGGGGGGCCAGTGCCTGGAGGGTCATGTGCTACAGGATCTTCATGGCGCAGCCAGCCTCCTAACCCTGTTTCTGCGAGAAAGGGGGGCAAGGGTCCTGGCTTCCCGTGGGACCACTGCGTCCTGGCCATGGCAGGCGCTCCACCTGCTGACCCTCAGAGCACCTGCAGAGTCGGGCTTCTCTCCACCAGGAGGGGGCGCTCTGCAGGACCCCTGCTGGCCTGGGCCCAGGAGCCCTGGAGAGGTGAGTACTGGGCCAGGACTCAGACCCGGGCTCAGTGTTGCCTGCTGGGCTCAGCCGCGTGACAGGGCACTAGCCTGCCCTCCCCCGGCATTGTCCCTGGAGAGCAGAACAGGGAGTCAGAGTGCCTGCAGGGCACCTAGGGGCAAGCCCCATGTGCCGTTTGTCCTAGGCCTTGCTGTGACAGGTGTGACTCAACCAAGGTCAGGAAGGCCTGCAGTGCAGGGAGGGGTGGGCTGGCACTCTGCCACCCAGCCAGCACATGGCCCTGCCTTCTGGCATCAGCCTGGACCCTGCCAAACATGCGTGGGGATCCACAGCCCCTCTGCCTACCCCCAACCCCTCTCTCCTGGGCCTGGAAGAGGGCAACAGAGCCTGGAGTGCTCAGGCCTTGGTGCCTGAGCTGCACTAGGCGAGCTGGGAATACTTCTGGGGAGGGCTGGCTGTATGGCTTGGAGACCCGAGAGAGAGCCGCAAGTGTATGTGAGGCCTGGTCCCATGGGCTCAAGAGGCCATCTGCAGGGGATCCTGTCCCTGTGCCTTTGCCTCACAGGCCCTATGTGGGCAAGTGGCCCAGGGTGGCCTGTCCACCTGGTATGTGAGGCCTGGGTGAGAACTGGCAGGAAGGACAGATGTCACCAGCCTCTGGAGGAGAACCTCGAATTCAGAGACTGCTGGGCCCCAGCACACCTCCACCTGCAGAGCACAGAGCAGCCCTCTCCCCCGATCCAGACCTGGCCCTGTGGCCAAGGCCCAGGACACAGCCAGCCCACCGAGCGGGCGCAGGCCGCACCTAGGTGACATGGACAAAGGGCTCTGCTGCCTGTGGACAGGCTAGTCTGTCCCGCCCTGTGTCTGTCCCACAGGCCTTCGCTGCTGCCTGCTGTGTCCCGCTACCTCAGGCCGGGGCGACGAGGGCACAAGGTGCGGTGCTTGGCAGCGTCCTCCTGGCCCCCAGTGGGAGCGCATCCACTTGGGACCCCAGCCCCGTCTGACCCCCCCCCTCCGGGCCAGCCGGGAGGGATGTCGAGTCCAAGGCAACGTCGGCAAACCTGGTGAGCAGCACCTGCAGCCGGGACAGCCGGTGTCAGACGGCAATGAGTGTGCTCATGGCTGGGCCCAGCTCCACCCACCCACGCTGCCATTCCGCCACCATGAGGGACAGTGAGGGGACAGGTCCTTCCATCTGGATGGTGCTCCTTGGCCTGCGGGGCTGGCTGCCTGGGCAGGAGAACCACTGGGCCGGGAGGCACCCCCACCCTGCACAGCTCCTGCAGGAACAGCCACTGTAGTGCACGGCCATGGGCTCCATCCAGGGGACCTCACTGAGTTCAGTTCTGAGGAAGTGCTGCACCCTTGTGGCTGCTGTGGATGTTTTTTACCCCAGAGTGTCCAGGCCTTGCCTGGCTCACATGCCTTCAAGGGCCTGTGGAGACCACCCAGGACATCCCCACCTGCTCCTGCTATCAGCCTTCCCCACCACGGGAATGGAAGGTGGGGGCTGCAGCCCCCCATTGGGAGGGTTCACTAGCAAAAGGTACAGCTCTGCCCCCACTGCCAGGGGCCATGGCCCTGGAAGATGTGCTCCCGGTCCCCAAACCAGGCCTTCCGAGCCCTGCCTGCCATCAGCTGAGCTTTCACCCACCAGTGGACAAGCCCGCCCAGCCCCTCCCGTTACTCCAGTTCCACAGGTCCCACCCCAGGACAGAGAGGCTCCCCCATGCAGCCTGCAGCGGCACCACGAGGACGCGCGTCCCCGTTTCTGCCTCCCTCGGCAGGCCCCATGGACCCTCCCTGTATGTGTTTACAGCCAGTCTCAAACGAGGGACTGTGCCTGGACAGGCCAGTACTGCAGGCTGCTCCCACCTGTCCCCTCAGCGGCCCTGGCCTCAGCCCTGTGTACCCCAAGCCTGTGTGTGGGACACTGTAGTTAGGAGCTTCTTTCCCCTGAGAAGATAAACTAGCAGACATTTGTGAGTGGGAACTAAGGACACAGAGTCGACCCTCTGGGCCATAGCTGGACCTCAGGAAGGAGTCCAGCACTTCCCAGGGAGGGGAGGGTACACCGAGAGTTCCGAAGCAGCCCAGTGCAGCCAGGGGGCAGGTGTCCAGTTGGTGTCACCGATGAAGGGACAAGCTCCTCCTGCAGGCCGCTGCAGGTTCCTCTGCCCCAAAGCCCCCCCACTACAGCTGCAGGGGGGTGGGTGTGGAGGGGTGGCAGGGACCGCGCTCCCCCAGGGCATTAGCCTGCCTTGAAGTACAGCAGGAAGAGCAGCCAGCAAACATCCGGTGCTGGGCTCAGACAGGCTTTGTTCCTGGGAAGTTGTCACGTGGCACAAGACCTGCTGAGAATTTCCCTGAAGTGTTCCTGTGCCTGCAGCCCCCGCCTGCACAGGCGACGGGCATGGGGACGGGGACTGTGCGCCTGTGTGGCAGATCAGAACCACACTGCGCGTCTCACTGGCAGCTGCTAGACAGGGCTGTCAACCGGCCCCCGCAAAGTCAGCGTCGGAGTGCCATTCCCTGCTGTGGCAGCTACGAGGGTGACTCTGATGTCAGGTGATGTCAGGAGGCTGAAGGTGCCGGTGGTCATCCACTTTCAGTTGGAAAAGGGCCCGCTGGGCCGCCTGTCCAGTGTGCTTCCTGGGGGCAGCAGGGCACCTTGTCTGTCCTGCTCAAACTCAGAAATCTGGGGAGCAAATGGTGGCTGTCAGAGCTGCCTTGTTTTACAAGTGCAGGTGTGTGGCTTTTCCAGAATGGGGACCACTAACTCTCACCCCTGTGAGGTCAAGGGGCGAGAGGGTGGAAGGTTGTCACCTCCCAGCTGCTGGGCACAGGCAGAGGCAGGGCTGCTGGGCTTGGCCCCGCCTCCTCCCCAGTCCCATTTCCCTGAAGTCAACCCCCCCTCGGAGCATTCAGGCTTGTGAGCTGGAAAAAGGAGTAGTCGGGGGAAGAGGGAGGGCCCGACCACAATGATGTTCTGACCGCTCCCCCTCCCCGCGGGGCACAGGCAGGCACAGGCGGGCAGCGGCTTCTAGGTATCAAGCCTGTTCCTTCCTGAGAAAGAGGAACTTGGAAGGAACTCAGTTGAGCAACTCAGGGTTCCAGGAAGGGCCCAGAGACAGGGGTGGAGGGTTCCAGTGTCCCTGTCACCTGCTGCGTTGCCTCAGCTGAAGGGGCCTGGCTGGGCGAGGGCCCTGTGCACTTCTCCTCCCACTACCACCCCCTGCCCCTGCCTGCCAGCCCCGCTGGGCTCTCGGCTGCGTCTCGGCACCTTCTTCTCATTCTCACCACTGCCTCTCCCCTCCCCCCACAGCACCCGCCCCCAACTCCTTAAGACTTGTACCCACGTGTGGTGTGAGGGCACTGTGCCCCACGGGACCCCAGCACATGCAGCAAGCTGCCCAGTTGGGTCAGGGGCTCCTCTCTGAGATGAGGGGACGTGCCCAGGCCCCCTGCCCACGCACTGCAGGGGACCAGGCCCATGGGAACCTCTAAGGCAGGGTGTCCAACCCTGTGACGCCTCTGGGACACATTCAAAGGAGAAGAGTTGTCTTGGGCTACACAGTAAATACACTGTGACACAGAATCACAAAAAACTCAATGTTTTAAGTAAATTTACAGTGTTGTGTTGGGCGTGGGTTGGACACCCCTGCTCAGGGAGCAGAACCATGGTCCTGGCCTCTGCAGGCGGGAGGGGCGCCTCTGGGCTCCAGCAAACCCACCAGTTAGAGGAAGGCTGGGAGGAGGTTCAAGAGGCCAAGTTTCCAGGGTCAAAAACGCTGGGGCCCCACCTGTGTCGGCAGTGCTGCTGCAGCCCCTCAGACAGGGGGGCCAGGCCTTCTGACTAAGGGGGAGGCCACGGGACTCGCAGGGCCTGTGTGTACGTTGTCCCCACCCCCGCTGCAGCTGTCTGTCTGCAGGGCTCTGTCCTCCTGGACCCGCAGCCAGGCCCTTGTGTCACCAGCAGGAGGAGCCGCTCTTCTCACACGCTCCTGTGTGCCAGCTCCCAGGACCTTCGGGGCTGCGGTAACTAGTTCCCGAGAGGGTGCTGTCCCAATGGCCTGCAGGCAGTCTCCAACCCTGGGCCAGGTGGCCTCCTCCTGGGCAGGGCGAGGGCTGTCTGGCCAGGTTCTTGGTGCTCCAGGCAGAAGCTGGAGGTGCCTGACTCCAGGCCGGGGTCCCAGCAGTGAGCACAGGGCGGCCCCAGCTTTGGCCTGTGCCCCTCTTACAGCTCCCCACTCCACCTGGAGGTCCCACAGCCCTGGCTCTGCCTCTGGTTTCCCCTGGGGGGGGGGGACCCAGGCCGCCTCTTTGGGAGCCAGCCATCAAATGGCGTGGAGGGCCGAAGACAGCCTAGGCCTGGGCGCTGGGCCCCCTGCAGCCTCTGGGTGACCAGTGAGCCTGAGTGCTGGCAGAAGGGCCTTGTGGGACCTGGGTTTGGAGTGGAGGCCTGCTGGGGGGCGCCAGGACAAGGAAGGGCAAGCTGCACGAAAGCTGGAGACCGACAGGCCTCCCAGGGCTCTGCCCACTGCCCAAGACTCGAAAGTGCGTGCGGCATGGGCACACGGACAACAGCAGCCCCTCCCCTGGAGGTGGGTGCCAGGGTGGCAGTGGTCTCAGGTCTGGGAGATGGAGGGGGACAGACAGGCAGGTGCCCAGCAACCACGCCCCAGCGGGGCCCAGCAAGGCACAGGGGTGAGTGTCCCAGGACTGCACTGCCACGGGGTCCTGTGGAGTGCCAGCCCAGGGAGCCTCCTCCCTGCAGGAAGGCAGCTGTGAGCCTGGCAGCGCCGTGACCCTGGGCCTAACCCCCAGCCCCGCGTGAGGGAACCTGAGCCCAGCCCGTGCTCAGGGGAGCTGATGCAGCAGCTCCACACCCTCAGCCACCGGGCGTCTCCACAACACTGGAGGGACATCCAGACTCCCAGCCTCAGGCACTTCTTGCCTCAGTTTCCCCAGTGTAGGAAGCTCCATGTGAGGCTGTTGGAAGGACTTAACCAACGCAGTACACGTAGCACAGAGGGGGCCTGGCCTCCCCTGGTGCTGGGAGGGTGAGGGGCGGCCCTGCCTCCCCTGCAACCCCGTTCCCCACAGGAAGCTGCAGTATGAACGTCCTCTCAGGTCCTGGCAGCTGGCACATGGGAGGGGAAACCAGGGCAGGGGGGTCGAGCGCACAAGCACTTTCACAGTCAGGTGAGCATGCTCGTGGAAAGGACCCCGGGAGGGCGCACGCCGGGCCGCAGGGCTCCAGACCGTGTGCAGGTTGGGGTGCAGGTCATGGCACAGCAGCGACGCCCCCGCAGTGGCCCTGAGCTCCTGGCCACATGCACAACCATCCTATGAACGGGGCTGGGGCCGGGAGAAGAGCTGCACGCAGGGGCACCCACCAACAGAAATCGCGGTCTCCGGGGAGGCGGGATGCAGGCATGGGCAGAGCAGCAGCTTGCGGACATGCGCACATGAGTGTGAGTTCACACAAGGCCGGCAGAAGTGACAAACCAGCACCCTGCTCCCATGGAGCCGAACACACGTCACTGACCTCACCTTTCACCCCCGGCCTCTGAGTCAGTCGCTCAGTCCCGCAGCTGGGCCATCCGAGCTGGGCCTGCTGCCGCACCAGGCCGCCGGAGCCTCTCTCTCGTTCTCCCTCTCACTTCCTCCGCCATCTCTACACAGGGTCGCTGGCCCCGGATACTGTTCCTCGCTTCACCCTGGCCACTCGGCCAACACCAGCTCTCCCTTAAACTTCGCAGGCATCAGCTCCTCGGCCTCCCTGCCCACTGTCCCCTCACACAGCCACTCGTGCCCAAAGCCTTCCTGGCAGAGCCTCTGTGGCCCTGACAGTGGTGCATCCTTTGACGTGCAGGGGACCTGGGAGTGGGCACAGGAGGCCAGGCCAGGCAGCGCATCCTCGGGGCAGGCAGCTCAGCTAGGCTGCCAGTCCTGTCGACCTGTTGTTACCCTGAAACTCAGCCTCACGTAAGCATTCTGGGACAATCAGAATGCTTTGAAAATGACTCCTGAGCTTATTTCCTTAGTACTAATAGGCAGAGAGGCCTTAGATGCAATTTACATCCAGCTGGTAGGAGCCAGGTGCTTTAAAAGACTGATGTGTCCACAGGTCTCCCCTGGAGAGCTACACACCCCGATGCTATCTCACACTCGGGCCTCCTCTGGGCGATGAGAAATGGCTCGTTATGTAGGCGGGGGTGTCTGCATTCCACAGCCATGTGCTTTCCGCCATCCCAAGAGGCCGTGTGGCAACAGCGACCCTGGCAGCCTGGCTCAGTCCTCTCATTCTCCATGGACAGCCGGCCTGTTGGCTGGCTCCAGAGTGGTTGTGGGGACTGAGACCAGTTGGCTGGGTCCTGGCCAGGGGAGAGACTGGCCATGGTTTCCTCTCCTCAGAGCACATGGGACACACGTGCTCTTGTCTGTGCAGCACAGTTACTTAGTGTCTTTGTCACCGGAGTAACTCAGTTGAAGCTCAGTCTGTCTCCAGGCACGCCAGACCAGGGAAAAGCAGACAGGAAGAGGCTGGCTCAGAAGTTCAAGGGCCAGCTGCGTGGGTCTAGTCTCCATTTCAGACTTCGGGTGTCCTGTCTGCCCGGCTTTTCACTAGGTGTGCTCTTACCTGGGGAATGTGCTCGGAGCCACAGATGCTATCACCACCTGCAGTTCTTTCCGAGGGCGGGGCCAGCCAGTCAGTCTCATTTATCACAATTGCTCCCTCAGTTTGCTGGGCTCTAACTGAACCGGAAGCTCTGGGGCACACTCTGCTGACAGGTGTGGGAGGCAGGGGACCCAGGGCAGACCTTCTGGGGATGCATGAGACAGCAGGTCCATTTCACCCTGCCCTCTGCCACCAAGGGTGTCCCTGTTACTTGCAGAGACGCCCAGCAGCAGCGTGCTCTGGTAGCTCAGCTGAGGGAGAAGACTAACTTTTCTACTCTCCAGACCGAGTCCTTTCTGCTCTTTGATGCCTGGGCAGTGTTTTGAGTCCTGGGCCTGTGGGACCCCGTGAATAGATGCAGCCCAAGGCTGCCCCTTCACGAGGTAGCTCAGCCTTAGGTGTTTAGGAGGCAGCAGCCTGCAGGAGGAAGTCCTGGAAAGCACTGTTGAAGGCAGCAGCCAGGGTTTCTGAGAGGTGGCCCCACCCTCGCCCCAAGGCTGGGCCCAGAGGCAGGATCCCCAGTACGGGGCCGGGCCAGAGGTGGGAGCAGCACGTCCCTCTTCCTACCTATGAATCACACAGGCACCTCTCCCTGACAGTTCTGGGCAGCTCTGTCCTTCTTTCATCCTATAACAGGTATGGTTGGTATGCACCTTGTAACCTGAAACCCACTGCACGTCAGGTGGCTGTTTGAGCACAGGGGACAGCAGGTCTGTGTTGATGGCTGCATCCTCCCCAGAGCTGTGCACCTCAGTCCTCTGGACACTTCTGTCCTCCCTGGAGAGGCAGGGCAGCAGCAGGGACCCCGGCCCAAGGCCTGGACTCTGTGCAGCCTGGGGCGATGGGCTGGATCGCCCAGTCTCCTGCCTGTGCCTGTGGGCACTCCATCCAGAGGGCGATCCTGACATTCCAGCTTGGAGAGCATGTTAGCAGTTCAGAGTGCTGCTCCTCAGTGTCAGTGATGCCTGGCAGGGACCCGGGGAGGATGACAGAGGACTTGTGCTCTATGAAGCCCCAGCAGCCTGGGGACAGCTTCAGAGCCACCTCATACACACTCTTGCATTTGCAGAGGCCATAGGGCACACTTCTGGCCACCTGGTGAGTGCTAGTGTGCGCCTAGCCAGTCGTGGAGATAGGGGAGGAGGCCGCGGCTGCCCAGCTGAGATAGGGCACTCCTTGTTTGAAGCTGGAGGGAGTGGAGCGCCCATCCGCACCCTCAGGG
Source organism: Artibeus jamaicensis (assembly GCF_021234435.1). NCBI lineage: Eukaryota > Metazoa > Chordata > Mammalia > Chiroptera > Phyllostomidae > Artibeus > Artibeus jamaicensis. The sequence continues at coordinate 490,933 of NW_026522037.1, forward strand.
AAAGCAGCTGTGGTGCGCACGCAGGTGTCACTCCACAGTAAACAAGAATGAAGTCTTGCCACTGAACCACAGGAGTGGACCCAGGGGGTATTATGCTAAGTGACATAAGTCAGAGATCTCACTTCCAACAAACGAAACTGACACAAAAAAGGTGGTGCAGGGACCTGAACCGAATCGTCTCCAGTGGTGAGAGGACGTGAGACACCAGGTCTCCCTCCCACTGGCAAGAGTGACCCTGCAACCCAGGACACAGCGAAGGGGGCTGTAATGGTGACTGCCCTAGGGTTCTGGCTCCGAGGCAGAGGCGCTAGGTGTCTGTGGAGCCAGTCTGCGCCAGAAGAGGGCCGTCAAGGAACCAAGGCAGTCCCCGCAGAGCGGGTCTCCGCTCGCGCGTCCTTCAGGGTTTGCTACGACGCTGTCATCACGAAAGGGACAAAACTCCAACACTGGGGACATGAGCCGGCTGGGCTGCTGGCCACCCGCGGGCACAGCTCCAGGGCCTGACAGGTTAACGACCGCTGGGCAGCCGCCCTCCTGGCTCCCCTCCCAGCGCCGCGAGGCTAGAGCGCCCCCGCACCTAGAGGACCACCCAGGGCCGGGCCCAGGGACCTGCGGGTCCGAGTGGAGCGCTCGGCCGAAGGGGCCACCGCAGCCCGGGGCTTGCCCCCCCCCCCCCGCGCAGGCTGCGACCCCGCGGGCGCCTAGCCAACCCGACCCCGACCCCACATTTGGCGCCCACTCACCGGCTCCCTGGGCCGCGCAGTCCCCGCGGGCGGGCAGCTAAGGGCTTTGGAGACGGCAGGCTCACGGCGCACGCCGCGCGGGGGGCCTGTGTACACACGTGACCGCGCGCCCCGCCCCCCCCGCGTGGCCCCGCCCCCATCACGGCCGCCGGTGCTGGCCTGCTGGCCAGGGTGGTGGAGCCCTTCCGGGACGGGCGGGCGGCGTGTGCAGGGGCAGGCCTGGTGGCAGAGCCAAGGGGCTGAGTCAGTGCGCTCTGAGATAAGGGGCCGGGCCTGGGTGCCTTCAGGAGCACCTGCTGCCGCACTCCCTGGAGCCCCGGTTTCTATGTGCACTGACCTGGCCCCAGGAAGCCACTTAAAGAGACAGTACATGGTGTGAAGCCAGCCCCAAAGCCACTTAAAGAGACAGTACATGGTGTGCAGCCCCACTGACTTTGTAGCTGCTGTTACAACAAAATGTTGGCGACGTTTGAAGACAAGATCCGTTGCTCCACTAACCCCTGTGGTGCGAAAGAACACTGCAGCACACTAAGGTGCGGGCTCCAAGAGCATCTCTTTCTGAAAAAAGTCCGAGTGTGCAGGATGCAGGGTTTGACGTGGGGTCCCTGGGACAGAGCGGGGCAGGCATCATCAGGGCAGGCAGGACTGGGCTTGGCAGGGGACCAGGCCTGTGGTTGAGGGGCAGGGCCGAGTCTCACTCTGTGCGCAGGCCATTCGTAGACCCTTTGCCCCCCACCCCACCCCATGACCCTGTTGGAAATACCTCAACAGACTCTTCAGCCAGCACTCCTGTCCTAGGCCCTCAGAGCTGCCTCTCAGGGCGTAGACTCCCAGAGCTCACCAGCTCTGCACCAGCACCCCCCCCCCCCCGACTGAGCCTCACTGTTGCTGGATGGTGAAAAGAACACCATCTGCTGGTCAAGCTCTGACGCTGCCGAGTAAGCAGCACCCCAACCTGAGAGACTCTCCCACGAGAGACAAGATGTGGTGTCAGTGTGGAAAACGGTCTCCTCATTTTGTTGTCCTGGGCCTCAGAAACTTTTAGCAATGTGCCCAAGGCCACAGAGCAGATAGTGGGGTTTGAACCCAGGTGGTCTCGGGCTTCCTAGATCAGGCCTGGGGACGTCCGGCTGTCCTGGCAGCTGCCTGAGTAGTAGTGTGGCCTTCTTTGTGTGTACGGCCACAAGCCTGGAATCCCTGGGGAACAGCCCTTGGAACACCCAAGGGGCGTCCTGTGGCGAGAGCCTGGCCTTTGGGTTCTCTTGAGCCACTCAAGCCCCAAGGTGGACAGGGTCAGCAGCAGGGCAGGGCTATGTGTGTCCGCAGTGAGAGTCAGCCCACCTCCCGCCAAGCCAAGGTAGCCCTTTGCTGCCAGGAGTGCAGACCCACTCCCAGGCTGTGGCTGACTGAGCCCCCCCCCCCCATGCAGGCTCACTCCCGTGTGAGGCTGGGTGACAATGGGGGCAGCTGCCCTGGCACATGCCACATGTGGACCCAGCTGCGGGAGGCCTGTGCGGGTGAGCCTGATGCTGGGGCTTGTGGCAGCACCCTCATCTGCTGGCATCCCTGCCTTGCTGGGCACTGCAAGGCTCTGCAGTGAGCAGGGAGGCTCCAGCCCAGCACCCAGCTGCAGCAATAGCAGTGCCACTCCATGGACTCTGGAAGCATCCTGGTCGGTCACTGTGCTCACCAGTCCTGAGACTTGGTGCCCTTCCTGTTTGACCTGAATGGCAGTCCATACAAGGGGCTGCCTCCACACCACAGGGACTCTGGACTGCAGGTTGGGGACTTGAGAGCAGCCTGTGCACTGGGGTCTGTTTGCATTTGGCCTTTTTCCTGGGGGCTGGGAAGGTGACGTGGGGATTGCAGCGCCCTGCTGAAAAGGTGGGCTGGCTTTCCTTCTGAAGGTGCAGCTCTTAGCCACAGCACACTTCCTAGGCGGACATGCTCTGTGTGGCCTGTGGGTCAGGGGCCAGGAGTGCTCACAGTGGATTTGCTGGTTATCCTGAGTGCGGTTCATGACAAAGCTGCACTTGGCCCTCTATGTGGCCCCAGTAAGGTGTGAACTTTGGAGAAAGTATGGAGGGAGGGCTGGGTAAGAGCAGTCAGTTCTGAGCTGGGCCGTGGCCCCTCTGTGGTCAGGACAGATCAGTGTGGCTGCCTCCCTGCTGTCACCCCACACAGCCCTGAGTGCCATTTTGCCTGTTCTGCCAGTGCCCCCATCCTCTGGGGTGGCGGGTATCCTCTTAGTGATAGGGAAGGGCCCTGGGTGGGTTTTTGACTGTCCTAAGGGCTCTGGCCTAACAATGAGACCAAGTGGCAATTTTTAGCTAGCGGCTGTGAGCCGCCTACAGCATGCAGTGTGGCCAGTGGAACCGGGTATCTGCCTGCCGACTGTCCCCTGCTCGGTCCTGCTGGGGCTGCATCTGCAGTGGGGCAGGCACACTGGCAGTGTTAGAGACCGGAGCTGTGTTCTGAGTGTCCACTCTGACCCGGCCCGGCCTCCAGGAGCACCCGCCGGGGCAGACCTGCCGATGCCACAGCGGTTCCTCTGGGAGGTGGCACGCATGGGAAGTCGGTGTGGCGTGTGTGCAGAGGACATGTCTTTGTTATTTCTGTGGTGACCCCAGAGGCCCTGCGGGACCTTGGGTACCTGGCACCCAATGTAGAAAGCTCATCCTCACGCCTCTGGAGTAGTCTTAGCAGCAACTCAGCTTCTAGAAGTCCAGCGAGGCAGGTCTGCTCCACACCCTACCCTCACATCCTCAGGCTCCCTGGCTTCTCCTCCACCCCGAGGGGCTTCTGTGCCCCTCTGCCAGGACCGCCTCTCCCCCAGACAGCCAGGCCGCATCCTTGCCTCCAGGTCTCAACTCAGCTATCCCCTGTCTTCCTGGCACCATTTTCTTTGACCTCCATCCTCCCACAGCCTTTCTAAGTCACGATGGGTGCACACACTGGGCCTCTGTCTGCCCTCCACACTGTGGCCTTCCCGCGCACCCCTGCTGCGGGCTGGTGTCTGTCTGCATGGGTGGCTGTGACGGGCACCACAGCATTTACGCCCCTCGGTCAGGAAGGCTGGGGTCCAGCCCCAGCAGCCCCATGTCTGCGGGGGCCACATCCTGGTTCAGACAGCATCTTCCCATTGTGTCCTCCTGGGGCGGACAGGGCCTCTTCTCAGAAGCACTCCTTGGGGCCCCACCCCGTGAACAAGTCACCCCATAGCCCGCCCTCCTGCCATCGTCACATTGGGGGTCAGGGTTCAGCATGTCAGTCTGTGGCAGCAGCACTTGTGTTCGTCCCCCATGGTCTGCCAGCAGGAAGAAGTGGCGTAACATGTTTGTGCAGTGTGTGCCTGTCACATACCCAGGCTTGTGACCAGGAGCCACTGCACTGACTTGGTGTGTAGGGGTTTGAAGGTCTCTCAGTCCCCTCGGGGCGGACCCAGCTGCTGCCTCCAGCTGCTCACTGTAGGTAGGCCTCTTGGTCACAATGTCCCGCTCCACAAGCTGGACCTTGTCCCCAAAGGCCCTGGGGGGCCATATGAGGTACCGTTCTTCTTGGAGGCCCCTGTGCTGCAACCCCCGGGGATGCAGTGAGCAGCCCAGTGCCTCAGTGTATGGCCTGGAGGGACAAGGCACATCTTGCAGGCTGGCCCCAGGTCAGAAGGACCAAGGAGGGAGCACTGGGTGGGACACAGACAGGCCTGGTGCGCTGTGCACCCTCTCTGAGCCTCGGTTTCCTCTCCACTGAATGTGGATGGTGGAGCGGTTGGGAACGTGAGATCCTGGGCCACATGTCCCTGCATGTGGTGTCCTCAGCCAGTACCCATCCTGCTGCCAGGCTGGCCCCGCATCCTGTCCCCCAGGGCAGCCCGTCACAGGACTGAACTAGGGCTTGAGAAAGTGGGCAGCAAGCCCTTGGGTCTGAGTGCTGACCCGGAAAGGCACCAGGAGGTCAGCACATAGGCACACTGGCATCCCAAAGACCCAGCAGTGAGCTCATCCCATGGAACCAGCAACCTCAGAAACTTGAAAATGCCTCTGAGTCTCACCCTCATCTGTGCAGTGGGGACAGGTGCCAGCATCCCCAGGGTTAAACAAGAAAGCCCTTTTGCGGGGAAATGGCATAAAACCGCAGTGGAACAACAATAGAAGAGGGAACAAAAGCACTGCCCTCCCACCCATCTCCCTTCATGCCTCCCCTATCTGCCCCCCCCGGGGGGGTCTCTGGGAACAGTGGGAAATGGCCAAGAAGAAAAATAGGGAAATACGTGTCTTGGCTCCAGACCATGGAGATCCTTATCAGGCTGGGAAGTCACACCCAGAGCAGGAAGCCCACACCCACTAGCGTGCCCTGTGGCTAAGGGAAGAAAGGGCTTCTAGAGAACCCCTCAGCAGCCCAGGTACAGGGCATCCTGCCACCCCTGGGGTCCAACCTTTGCCAGAGCTGATGGGTGAGGCAGGCTGGGTGCCCCCAGAACCTAGTGAGGGCCCTTGGGTGGGGCCGGCAGACTCCTGACTGCTGGAGTGTGGTTTTTCTTGGATCATAAAGTTGACCTGCAGTCTTGCCTTAGGTGAGGGAACAAAGCTGTAGAAGGGGTTGACAGTGTGCACCAGGCAGGAAAGAGGGTGTGTGACTCACGCTTTGGTTCCGTGAGCCTTGGTAGAATCCCACTTTTTGCTGGACGCCAGTGCAGTGGCACTAGCTCCTCTCCTTGTGGAGCTGAGGTGTGGGAGCTGTTCGTTCGTGAGAACTCCAGGAGGGAGAGCAGGGGGCTGCGCAGTGAAGTAGACAAGGTGTCCCTGAGGTTGCATGTGACCTGCGAGCTCTGGAGGCAAGGGGAGTAGCCTGTGCAAAAGCCCTGGGGGCTCTGGCAGCCCAGGTTCTAAGGGCCTACGGTCATGTGGGAAAGGGGACAGCGCACGGGGCCCAAACCTGAGAACGTCTTGGGCCCATGTTACGTGCAGAGAAATGCAGAGCAACTGAGAGGGGGAGGGTGCTAAACTGCACCCGTTGGATTTCCTGCCTCCTAGGTTGGTGAGCCATCAGGGAGGGCTGGAAGCAAGGCCTGGCAACAGGCCGGGCTGTGGCCCAAGATGCGGCCGGAGCTCCCCACCTCCCCGCCCCGTTCGCTCTCCTGCACAACCCCGAGAATGAGGGAGCCGGTGCCCACCACACTCCGGGCAGGGCTGGCGTGCGAGGATCCCTGCGCGCGTGCGGCGACCTGGCCACGCCCCCTCCCAGCCGGGACCAGAGGATGCCCGACGGAGAGTCCCGCCCATGCGCTGAGCGCCTGCGCACTTGTATCACCGTACAGCCGGCTCGATCTGGTTCGAGCCGAGCCCGGGTGGCCTGACATGCGCAGTGCGCGAGAGTGAGGGTGGGGGCGCGGGCCTGGGTAGACCCGGCAGCCGGGGACTCCGAGGTCAGTGCGCCAAGCCCGGGAGTGGAGCCGCGGGGCAGGCGCGGGGTGGGGGGGCGGGGTGTCTGTCCTGCCCGAGCACTCTGCAGGGCAGGGGCAGGCTGTTCCCGGAGGAGTTGCGGGGGTGTCGTGGCTGGGTGGACGCCCCAGACCCACTGCGTCCCCGTGAGGGCGTGGTGTCCCTCCCCCACTGGGTTGGGTCGGGGTTGGGGGGCGCTTCGCTGTCGTCCTAGGGTCACAGCACGGTGCCCCACCTATCCCCCTTCTTCCCTGACCCTGGTTACAGACCAGGGAGGGGCGCTGCGCCCGGGAGACCTCGGGTGCCCACGGATCCTCCTCGGGCTGCCGGAGCTCTATGTGCGGAGCCCTAGGTGTTCCATCCTCAGCTCCAGGCCCTGTGACCCTGGGCAAGCCCCCTTGGGTCTCCCACACTTTGTCCCATCTTCTTATCCGTAGAACGGGGGAGCGGTGTAAGCCACGTCCCTGCCCCCCAACGCGGACCAGCCTGTCATCGCTCCTCCTCTTCCCAGGAAGAGTGTTGATCGTTCTGACCGGTGGTGAGGGCCTTCGAAGCCCCGGCCTCCGTTCATCTGCAAGGCCCACCCCCTGGCACTTTAACACCCGGGTTCTAGAGCAAAATCCCACAGGGTGTTTGCCATTTCGCTTGCGAAACTACTTAGCTGTAACTTATTAAGAATGTGACCTTTCCTTTTTTATTGTTGTGTACGCTTAGGAATTCTTGGAAAGTTGGGAAAACCTAGCCTATGGTTTGCTACTGTGGTGAAATCATTTTGAAAAGTACCTTCAGCAATTAATGAAATGGACATAATGATACACTTTATAGAAATTTAATGCAACGTTTGTTTTGATTTTGCTGTTTCTTTATCTTGGGGCCAATAACGTGTTTTGTTTTGTTTTATCTGTAGCTCAAACCTTTTTCGGACCCTGGATGCCCTGGAGGGCAGCAGGATCCCGTAGGGCCCCGGGCTGGGGTGGGAGAGGAAGGGGCCGGAGGAGAGAATACTTTCTCCGAGTGTTTGCCCTGCCCTGGAGTCACAGTCATGGCATTTTTTTTTCTTCCTGCACCCGGCTCGGAGGCCACCAGGGAGGAACCCTGTTGGAAAGCCTTGTGCAAACTTTTTTTTCCCCCTGAGGGAATAGCAGCTGTCAGAGGGCTTGCCTCCCACGCCTGCTCCTGGAGTCCAGGCCCCCTCCATTGAAGTGGCAAGCAGGTGTCCGTTAGGTTTGGGGGGTGCGGCTTGCACATTTTAAGAACGAGATTGTCTAAAGTGGCAAGGTTAGTGCTGCTAAGTCAGCAGCAACCGTCATCTGCTCTCAGAAGACTGGGAAGTGCATTTTCTGTCTATTGAACAGGATTTCTAGACTGGGTTGCACTTCCTGTGCTTAGTACCAGTTAGCTCTGCCCGTGGTAGCTGGCTGTCCACCTGCAAGAACCGCCTTGCCAGGTGAAAGCATAGGCAGCGATGGGGTCCTAGTCAGTCCCATGTTTCCAGGTGGAAGGGCGGACGTGTGCAGGCCAGTACCTGCAGAGTGCCGTGGCCTCAGCAACGGGGAAGCGTGATGTAACACGACCTTTGCCTTCCGGTGTGGGGCCAGTGCTGGGGCGTTCGTTGCAGAGCCTGGCTCCGTGTGAGGCACAGTCAGCCTGGCAAACCCACAGGCAGCGTCCCAGTGCTGGGGTCAGGGGGGCCTGCTTGCTGTCCCAGAGGCTCAGCTGAGGTTCCAGGGGACAGTGGGGTCGGCAGCCTAGGGGATTTGGGGGTCTAGGAGGGCTGGTCTTGGAGCCAGGACCCAGGGCTTGGCCCCTGCCTCTACAGCGTGGTTGGCTGTTTCCTTTGGGGAGTGGTGTCCCCGGGAACTGTGTCCAATGTCTGGGCTGCCTCTGGGCCATGGGAAGGGACTGTTTTAGGGATCCTTCTTGCTCTTCAAGGCCAAAAGGGCTGGGTCCTGCTCATGCTCGGCAGAGGAAAGCCATTCTCTCATCCCTCATGGGGATGGAGCTGCCACCAGGCCACCGTGTCAGCCTCCTACCCCTGACACCCCCACTGTGTGCTGTGATCTCCCCCAGGATGCAGCAAGGCCCTGAAGGCCACGTCCCTGGCTGCCCAGCAGCAGGGGAGCAGGCAGTCTGTGTGCCCGTGTGGCTCCCAGCCTTCGGGCACCACTGCTCACGTCTGAGTGAGCATGTCCCGTGAGTCCTGCCACAGCCAGGTGCCGCTCACACCCCAACTGAACACAGCTGGGCCACGGGCCGGGGCAGTGCTCTGGCAGAGGTGCTAGGGCCACCCAGGTCCCTCATTGGGTCCATACTGTTCCCAGGCCCTTTGGTAACGGTGCTAAGGCGTTCTCCCTGGGGAGGCCTACCCGTGCATCACCTTGGGAGGTGGGAGGCTGTTGATTGGAATTTCTACCAGTCGGGACCGACTGTGGCAGAGGAGGCTAGCTGTGACTGGTTTTCTCTGGCTTACAAGGTGAAGGGGGAGGGGATATGTTTTTCACTTTCAGGGACACCTGTCATTTGTCTCTTCTGGTCAGCCCCAGGTCCCAGTAGGCACACCGGTGCCTTTCCTGTCAGACTGTGGCCCCTCATCAGCTCAGGGCCCAGAGGGGACCCCCAGGGACCTCTGCCCCAGCTCTGCCCCCCTCTTCCCTGCCAGGGTCCCTGTGTCAGCCTGAACTGGGGAGCCAGCCTCCCAGGGGGCTGCCGTGACGTCCACCAAGGATAGTTCCACCTCGTGGCAGTGGCACAGACCTTTGCATTGCCGGAAACCCAGCCATCTCAGAAAATCACCTTCTCAGGACAGAGTGGGTCTGCCTCCTGCCAGTGGTGCTCCTCAGGGGCACCTCCCCCACTGCAGAGAGTGGGGGAGGGGAGAGGCTGGCCCAGTCAGCAGACTGCACAGCTCCTCCTGGGAACCTGGGGGGTCACACCTCTCCAGGGGAACTGAGAAGTTGGTCACATGCAGCTTTGGGAGACCTGTAGGGCCTGGCTTGTATCTCAGGCTGAACTGTTGAGCTTCAGGGACATTTAAAAGGTCTTACAGTGCCGGTTCCTCCCACCTGGCTTTGGTGCCTGGAGCTGTACGTTGTGTGCTATGTGTATTGGCATGTGACATTCAGTTCTTGAGTTAAAAGGCAAGAATAAAGTTAAATTTTCAGTGTGTCTTCTGAAATTCAGCTCTGCTGCCAAAGGGCTCCTGTGGCCACCCCATCTCCAACGGTCTGGAGTCTCCAGTTCGAGGGTGTCTCGTTGCACGCGGCCTACTGAGCCCCGAGGGTGGCCTCTGCTGCAGCAGTCTGTGGCGAGGGCAGTGTGCCCACACCTGCTGGAGCTGGGACTAGGTGTTGGCTCCTAGCTCCCCCTGCATCTGGGATGCAGACCCCCATGAGCCAAAGCCACAGTCAGTGTGGAAGGCCCTCCCAGAGCACTGGCCTGTCCTGCACTTGCGCTGTGACCATAGAGAAGACTTTACTCCTCAGTCCTTGTCACTAAGCTGGGGAAGGAGGTGGCTCCATTGTATTCTGGTGTCTGAGCCCTGGGACAGGGTTCCCTGTGGGCATTGCTGTGAAGAGGGCCCAGCAGGTACCCTGCAAGCTGGGAGCGGAGGGGAAGGGAGGGGCGTCCCAGGGAGAGCCTGGCCTGGTTTGGGCAGGCAGCAGATGGTGGCAGTGCTAAGGGCTTGGGGGTCAGGGTTCAGCTCTTAGCCCCATCTCAAATTTGGGGAGTTTGAACCTGCCTGAGAAAGTCCATCTCCAGCTGCAGTTCAGCATTTCCTTCCACCGTGACTGTTGGCAGCAGACCACGGTGGCATGGGCACAGTCCAGGCAGAACTCGGCCCAATGCTGCCCGTACCTGGCTCTGCCTGTAGTCACTGACTGTCCGTGGTGACGAAGGACCAGTGACCTTTCTTACATTCCTATCTTTCCTCGCGTGTCCCGTGGGTTGTTTGGTGCACTTCAACACCTGAGATGGGGTCTGCAGGAGCCCAGCGCCACAAGGAGGCCTCCGCCCGCCCAGCCCTGCGGGGCGGCCGCGCTCCCTGTCCTCCAGGAGCTCGCTCATGTCGGCTGTGCGCTCCTCGAGGCCAGAGCCCGCGTCCGCCTCAGCGCCAGCGCTAGCGCCAGCTGGGACCCTCGACATTCACGGAGTCCCCCAGCTCTGGAGGACACGCTGTGCTGTCATCAGAGCTTACGTGGTTCACCCTGCAGCAGCCTCCCAAGTTGCTGGTGTGCGGATTCCCGAGCCACTTTGTGTGAGGACACTGCAACCAGTGCAGGGAGAGTTGGCCATTGTTCCTCAAGGCAGCAGCCCAGGCAGGTGTGCCCATCGCCTAGCTTGGCGTTTTTGGCTGAGGGAAGAAGGTTGGGGGACTAGCCTTCAGAGACCGTGACTGGGCGCCTGTGTTCTCCGTGCTGTCGACTGGGATGTGTCGGAGTGTGTGTCATGCAGCTCTGGTCTTGAAAAAGGCCAGCTGACCCTAGTGGTGGCCTGGGCCCTGGCTCTGTAGGTCTAGCGCCAGGAAGCTGGGTGCCGGGCCCGAGTGGCACGTGTCCTTACTGCAAAGTAAAGAGTTTTGAATCAGAGGGTGGCCCCCCGTTCGATTCCCAGTTAGGGGACAGGCCTGAGTTGTGGACCAGGTCCCCAGCAGGGGGCACTACACATCAGTGTTTCTCTTCCTCTCTCCTTCCATTTTTCTCTAAAAGTAAATAAAATCTTAAAAAGGAATTGTGGGAAACAGTCTGCCTTTTTAGTTGTTTTTGGGAAAAGTAATTTGCTACCATGCGTTACCATTTTGAATTTTAATAATTGGGATCTTAAGTCTGGTGAACGTTTACGCTCTGGCATGTGTAGGAGGAGACCTTGGCTTCGGGGCAGAAGGAGGGAGGCTTCTCAGCTGGAGAGGTGTGGGGCTGGCTTTGGGGCACGAGACTTGAAGGATCAGCAGACAGCAGCCCACTGCACCGTGACTTATGAGGGGCCTCTGGCCAGTGGCTGCCCTTGTGTCTGCGTCTGCGAACAGTGCAGAGCCCGCAGCTGTGCCACCCCCACCAGCAGCCCTGACCCCGCTCACATCCCTTCCTCCTAACCCAGTCCGCACCCCAAGTGCGGCTGCTTTGCAGTGTGTGTCCCTTGTCAGTATTCAACATGCATTTCCCAGCCCACTAACTGTGGGGTAGTTGGTGGGTGGGTTTTGCCTGGGCTTAGAGAGGTGGTGGGTGGAGGGGCTCCACCTGAAAACCCGGGTGCTTCAGCCAGCCGGTCCCCAGCCCACCTCTGCTGGGGTCCTGCCATCCAACCAGTGGCATCCAGCAAGGACCAGGCAGGTGAGCTGTGCCACCGCAGGCCTTTCTCTCCCGGGCGTGGTCTGAGCACAGCTGCCTGCCTGCCTTGCTGCCTGTGTAACTGCCATGCCAGCCCTGTGTCCAGTGCACTTGCAGGGTGTCCAACCTGCAGCCCAGCAGCGCACAGTCGTGAGTTTACTCAAACCACAGATGTTTTTTGTGATTGTCACAATGTATTTAGTGTGGCCCAAGACACCCAGCGGTTGGACTGCCCTGTAAGTTGAAGGAGTGGGCATGGCCCTGGACCGTTTCCTGACCCTTAGCGTGGTGCTGCCCAAGGAGAGCTGAGTCCTGCCACCCCACCCTCTTGCCCCGTGGTGAGAAGGCTTCCTGTGCCGAGTGACAGGCACCTCCCTCTGGCCCTGACCTTCTGCCAGCAGCAGGGTTGGGCAGTGGCTTCGCTTCTCCTTGGAGCTTCTGAGTCCTCTGACCCTCCACCAAGGCCCAGGCCGCGGTCCTGGTAGGCAGGCCCCGGGCAGTGGAGTGGCCTGAGAAGGCAGCCCCGCACACGTGTGTGCGCCTGGGGCCTTGGTCACAGAGTTTGGGTCACTGCGGGGTCAGGGTCAATTCTTGGGTCTTCCTTCTCCTGCTGGAGGTTTTCTCATGCCACGCTTTAGAAAGAGAGTGCCCAGCAACTCTGAGGGGGTCACACTGTCACGCAGACAGGCAGAGAGTCTCTTCTATGTAGGGCACAGAGCTGCCTCGGGGCCTGCTCCACCCCCACCCCCTCCACGCTATGGGCTTCCCCGCAGACCCCACCAGGGAAATCATTCCCCTTGCCTTAGAAACTCATTCTGAGTATCGAGGTCAAGTAGCTCCTTGTTTTCCAAGTGGGAAGTTCCAGAGGGTTTGGTGGTTTGTCTTCGTTCTCCAAAGCCAGTGGTAGGCTAGCTCGGTCCCTGGTCCCGGGGGTGTGTCCACACCCTCCGCCACCACAGGGCTGCCCCATTGAGCCTTCTGTTGTCAGCAGATGGCCGTATATGGCCAGGGGCAGCAGCCCCCACTCTGTGTCCTCAGCAGGCAGTTCCTCTGCCTGGGTTTCTGGGGCATCCAGGGCCACGGCCTCCTTCCCCCAGCTCACTTAAAGGACAGCGCCCTGTCGCTGCTCCGGGAGACACAAGGGCTTCTCTGCAGTACAGAGCTAGTGTTGACCCTCGCTGGGCCAGTGGCGGTGGCTGGACCGCCTGTGTCTGGGTGGGGCTGACCCCCAGCGGCACCCCTTTCCAGCCCCAAGGCTCAGGGCAGCTGGACGGACTGTTCAGCCGGGCGCCCCACACGCTCTGTCAACTTGTCAACAGCACCGTCCGGTGGGAAGGCATGGTCTGCGAGCGTGGGTCAGACTGCAGTGGTCAGGGGCTTGGGAGGAGTAGTGACCCAGTCTCCACCAGGTGAAGGAGTGTGCCTGCCATCTCATTGGGCAGAAAGCCCACCTGGCCCATCCAGAGCCTCCAGGCCAACTTCCCAGGGCTGCACTTGGGGGCCCTCTCTGAAAGGACAGAGAGGAGGGGGCAGAGGCTCTCCTGGTGCTGTGGGCGGCTCTGTCCCGTCCCTGCTCCACCTCAGCGAGCCCTGGCCTCCCACAGGCAGGGCCCAGGCACAGGCTGCCCGGTGCACAGACCTGGCGCAGCACATGCCAGGCGCACCCCTCACTGTGCCCCCGGTCAGACTACACTGTGCCTGCAGCTGCCGGCCAGCGTGGGTGCCGGCCCCCGTGTGCTGCGGCACCCAGGCCTCCCAGTGAGAGTGCGTCGCAAACTGGGCGTCTCGTCCCCAGAGGCCAGGGGGGAGAGCTCGGGGTGGGAGACTCTGCCCTCTTGTTCTGCACCCGCCTCCTTCCCACTGCGTCCCGGCAGGCTCCCCTGGAGAACGGCCCGTCCGTAGGGGTCTGTGGGGTGGCAGCGTGTCCTGGGCCAGCAGGGCCCACCCATCTCTGCCCCGTGTGGCTTTCTTAAGACCCCTCCTCCCTTCCACCCAGGCTCACACAGGCAGCGTCGTTTCTGTCCCTCCTGCTGCCCTGCCTGTGCCTGCCCCACAGGGCTCCTGGGCCTGCCGGGTGTGTAGGGAGCCCTTGGGGAGTAGGCGCGGCTCTCCTCTGGAGCAAGACCTGACCAGGCCCCTCCGGGTCATGGCCGATGGCAGAGACCTGTTCTGGGACAGCCGGGGCCCTGAAGGTGCCCCCTCATGGGGCTGGTGTCCCCCACCCCCCAGACCTCCGAACCTGCCTCTTCCCTTGGAGCTGGTGTTGCCAGGAGGGCCCAGCTGCCCCTGCCCAGCCCTGACCCTTCATCAGGACCTTGGCCAAGCAGCAGGGCATTGCCTGCACCTCCCACAGCTGGGCTGATGGCCGTGGGCACTCAGGCTCTGTCAGTGACCACAACCCACCCCTGTTCAGCACAAGTGCTGCACAAGCCCCTGCTGTGCCTCCTCCGGGTGCCTCTGGCAGCAGCCAAGGTCTCTGTGTGCACAGCAAGTGCGGTGCCCCGGCCACTGTGTGTCCCAGGCCCATCAGGAAGCTCCGCCGGCCTGGTGGTCTGTGAGCCCCTCACCAGGAGCGGAGCTCGCGTGTGCCTCTTGGCAGGGCTGCTGCCCTCACTCCGTCCCCCGACCTTGGCCCTGATGCTGGTCTAGTCCAGCTGGTTTTTAAGGGGGTAGGGGCTGGGCAGATCTGGAAGTTCTTGGTTATAGAAGATTCCAGAAGGAGGGGGTGTCAAGAGGGAACACAGAGGTCAAGGTCTTGGCATTCTATGCGTGGCCCGTGGGAGAAGAGGGCACGACCCCTTCCTGGGAGCTTAGGGCCTGAACCAGAGTGAACACACTGGGGCGCCATCTTCCCCAGGGACCAGTGTGGGGTCACCCCACAGCCCCCCCCCAGTGTGGCTCTTGTGTGGTTGGTTAGCTGAGGGGGAGGAGGTCTGTGCTTTCCTGGTGGGGTGGCTGGGGGAAGATCGCATCGGGAGGCCGCAGCCCTGTGAGTCAGAGCCCACAGCCCTCCTGCTGCCCTCCGTCAGAGGAGCCTGTGTCAGGAGGGCTCAGGAGATGCCCACTGAGTCCTGCTCTCAGCCCGGCCTGGCACCCTGCAGGGGCGGGAAGGCGGCCACTCTGACGGGCACAGGGGTGGCTCAGAGGGACAGTGGTGCTGGGCCCCCAGGCTCCCGGGGCAGGGAACCCTGAGCAGCCCCTCCCTCCCTCAACACAAACCTCACTCAGGGGCCTGGGGTGAGGGCAGAGCTTCCAGAGACCCTGACAGGCAGGCCCCCTTGCCTTTCAGAGAGATGGCGTATGCTCAGACCCAGAGCTGACCCCGGAGCTGACCCCCGAGGAGAAGAGGGTGCTGGAGAGGAAGCTGAAGAAGGAGCGGAGGAAGGAGGAGCGGAAGCGGCTGCGGAAGGCGGGTGCAGCCCCGGCCCAGCCCTTGAGGGCCCAGCGCTCCCGCGCCCAGCTGGCCCTGGACTACCTCCGGGGGTGAGAGGCTGCGGCCAATATGGGGACTGGAAGGGACACGGAACCTGGGGACCTGGTTGAAATCTGGCTCTCTTGGGACTACTGGTTGTGGGTCGCTTCCCAGCGTCACCTCAGGGTGTTTGGGGGCTGCAGACCCTCCTCAGCATGGCAGCATCCATTAAGACGGGACGGTGGCCTCCATGGGCTCTGCCCCTGGGCTGCTGTCCCCGTGAGGGCTTGGGACTGGGGACATCCACAAGGCAGGAGGTCAGGGTTTTCCATTTAAGCTGACGATGTCTCTGTGGGGACCACGTCTTCAGGCAAGTTGCCCCCTTTCCTCCATGAGCCCTTCCTCGGCCTGTGGAAGCCACATTGTGCCAGTCGAGCTAGAAGGAGGCGGGCGGGGTGAGAGGTGGGCGGGGCGAGAGGCAGGCTGTGCCCCTGGGTCCCAGGCACCCTCTGTACAGCATATGAGAAGGACCCAGTGTGCTGGGGGTGGCTTGTTCCGGGTCAGGCCAGCTTCTAGGCAGAACGGTGGGCCGACTCAAAGGTGACGCTGCACAGGGGTCAGGGCACGGGCCTCCCACGTCTGCAGCCTGCTACCCAGGCTGGTTCCTCAGGCCCAGTCTGGGCACCAGAAGGGACCTTCCTCTGTCCCTCAGTGAGGTGACATGTTCTAGTGAGGCCAGGAGAGGGGATGGCAGGGAGCTACCACATAGACACCCAGCCCCTGCGCTCTAAGGGTAACCGAGAGCAGGAGCCGCTGCCAGAGAGCTGGGTGGGACACATGAGGACAGTGGTGGGGCAGAGTAGGAGACACTGGGTATCAGAGGGTGAATCGCCCAGGGCCATGCTGGTAAGAGGCTGAGCCCAGGTGGGAGTTGAGGCCAGAGCCCTGGGAGGCCGTGGTGGCCCGTTCTGGCCTGGGGCCTGCTCTGTGGCGGCCACGTGAGGCTCCCGGGGCCCTGGGGAGAATGTGTCTGCGTTTGGGTGGTGTGTGCTCCCAAGGCGTGTGTGCGGAGGGGGCCAGCCAGGCCTCCCTGCCCTTCCAAGTGTAGGCACGGAGTCTGCGGCCAGAACAGTGCGTGCACACCTTCCCCCAGCTGCCCTGGCCGTTGGTGCCCTCGAGTCCCAGACCCTGAGGCTTCCCCCAACCACTTCAGAGAGCCAGCCCTGCTGTCCTAGACAGAACGCCACCTACTCTGATGTGTCCCCTGCACAGACCATGTCCAGGTGTCTGCTCCCTCCTCTTCCCGGGTGCCTCCCTCCCCCGTGGGCTCCACCTCCAGCCAAACAGTGAGGCCAGCCGCCGTCCTGGGCTCAGGGCTGGTGCAACCAAGGCTGCGTTCTGTGATGCTGACATCTGAGCAGCTCAGGCCACATGGCCTTTGGGGCCAAGGCCCCTGGCTCCTCCCTGCGTTCTCTGTCCTCCTCCGTGCTTGGCTCAGGCCCCTCACTTCAGAACAGTCATGGAAAACCAGGGAGTTGTCGAGTGGGCAGGAAATGGCCCTGGGGCCTCTGGCACTTTTGTCCTGGCTTGGTCGAGGACCCCAGCAGTGTGTGCGTGCATCCTCCCACCCAAGCCCCTGACCCCTCTGCTACATATCGGCACTCTTGGGGTGTGAAGGTCCCCCTAGGACTCCTGCGGACACCCTCCGCCACCCCCAGCCAAGAAGAGGCCGCCCAGGCCCGTCAGCAGGCACAGACCCCCGCCCTGTCTGGTGCCTGACGGGTCCTGTCCTTGCTTCCCCAGCTGGGCCCAAAAGCAGGAGGACTGGAGGTTTCAGAAGACGCGGCAGACCTGGCTGCTGCTGCTGCACATGTATGACAGCAACCAGGTATGTGCCCCAGGTGCAGCCCCCACCCCTCTCTCTCTGCCCTGAGCCCCAGGAAAGCAGAGCTGGGTGGAGGTGGATTCCTCCACACCCCTGCCGTCGCTGCCCCGACACCTCCCAGGGTGTCACCCTCCTGGACGGGGCTGTGGCCTGGACTGAAGTACGGCCCCACCAGCCCTCGGGACAGTGGAGCAGGCATGGTGTGGGCTCTTTGCAGGTACTGCCTGGCCACCCAGGCCCCTTGGTCCCTGGTTCCAGGACTCTGTGGGCTGGACAGTCCCCTTGTGGGCACAGGCCAGGACCCGGGGCCCACTCCACAAGCATCTATTCCTCCAGGCTCAGCATCCACCCCCAGCCCCCCCTGCTGGCGTGCTGAGCAGCCCTTGCTGCCTCCCATCCAGGTCCCAGAGAAGCACTTTCCCGCCCTGCTGGCCTACCTGGAGGGGCTGAAGGGCAGGGCTCGAGAGCTGACCCTGCAGAAGGCTGAAGCCCTGATGCGGGAGCTGGACCAGGCGGGCACTGATGACCTGGACCCACCCCTGCAGGCAAAGACTCGGCGTGTCCGGCAGGTGCTGCAGCTGCTCTCCTAGGGGCGGTGGCCATGAGAGGCCCTGCCAGCCTGGGGGCCCCACCTTGGACTGCCTCCTGCCAGTGGGGACAACAGGGTCACCAGCAGGCCAGGGGCTTCTGGGTCTGGGGCCTCTTCCTCTTGACACCCGACCTCTGGAAGGACCTCCCGCAGCAGCCCCTCCTCGCCAGAGCTGTCGAAAGGCGGCCACAGGCTGACACCTGACGGCGCACACACCCTGTGCAGCAGCCTGGGGCCCCGGGAAGGAGCTTGTGGGGGAATGCCTGGTTCCTCCCGGGGGCTCTCTCGGAGTGTCCAGAGCCTGCTTCCCACCAGCTGCGGGCCGCCCATGTGGGGCTGGGGGCCCCTCCCGCGCAGGCCATGCATCTGCTGGCCGCTGGCCTGCCCTCAGCAAGCATGCCGGGCTGTGGCTGCCCACCTCCCACTCCTCCTCAGGCAGAGCCTGGCCTTGTTACCCAGCTGCAGGGAGACCTGGCTGTGTTTTCAATTAAAGCAGCGCCCCCCTTACCCTGGCTCCTCCTGTGTGGTCTGTCCTCGCTTGCAGGTGGGAAGAGGGCTTCCCAAGAGGGGAGTGTGCTGGCCACAAGGCCAGCTGTAGCCATGGCCTCCCCAGGATGCACCCATGAAGCTGCCGGTCGACCCTTTCTCTGCAGGCGACCGTTTGCAGGTGGCAGCAGGAACACAGCTTGGCCGCCCACAGCCACCCAGCTGGAAACACTCCTGCCGTCTGTGTGCATGAAGACGGGACCTGCTCCTCGTCCCCAGAGGCATGCACACATCGAGCCCCCAGGCGTCCCAGCACCAAGGGCTGGGGGCTGCGTTCAGGGCAAGTGGGGCGGCAGGGCTGGGCACGTCCACGCAGCAGCCTGCTGGTACCCTGGACGCCCTCAGACAAGGGGTGGAGGAGGGGACAGCGGCTGCAGCAGCCACCTGGGTCCTGGTCCCGTGGGGCGGTCACATGTGGAGGTCGGGTGGGCGCTGAGGCGCCAGCGAGGGAAGCAGAGGTGAGCCGCCTCCCCGAGCGCGGCTCCCACTTCTGGTCCCCACACTGTGTCGTGGGGCCTCAGTGGGCGCAGAGCACGGAACTGCATGGAGCGAGCAACCTGGTGACGTTGCGAGTGGCAGTGCAGCCCTGGCCGGGTGGCCCAGTCAGTCTGAGCATCGTCCCGATACGCCAGGGTTGCAGGTTCAGCCCCAGTCAGGGCACAGACAAGGACCGACCAATGAATGAGTAGATGAGCAGAACACCAAATCAGTGTTTCCTCCTTTCCTCTCCCTAAAATTAATAAAAGCGATTTTTTTTAATGACATGCTTCCTTGGCTGGTGTGTGTCTCAGTGGGTTGAGTGCCAGCCTGCAGGCCAGCTTGATTCCCAGTCGGGGCACTGGCCTGGGCTGTGGGCCAGGTCCCCAGTAGGGGGCGCTCGAGAGGCGACCACACACTGATGTTTCCCTCCCTCTTTCTCCCTCCCTTCCTCCTTCTCCCCTCCCCATCTCTCTAAAATAAATAAAATCTAAAAACTTTAAAACATGACAGTGCTAATGAGACTGAGCTGGGCACCAGTTCTGCCTGCAGACCCTTCACTCCAGGGTCAGGCTGGGCCTTCTTGTAGATACGCTGGGCTGGGCCCACTAGGTGACCTGGGCAGGGGGGGCGGTCATGGCCTCAAGCAGCCTCCAGACCTCGGCTGGTGCCCTTCAGGCACCTGAGCCTCAGTCTTCGTCACCCTGAAACACCACGTCAGGGAGGGCTCCTGAGTGGCAGAGGTAGGACCCCAAGGGAGGTGACCCTGCCAAGGAGGGACCCGCTTGTCCCAAGGGGCCAGGGCAGATCCCTTGCTGACCACTTGGGGCCTTGGCCCCCACTCACCTGCAGCCCAGAGCTCTGGTCTCAGGGTCATGGAGCCCTACTCTGCCCAACACCCAGGCCTGCCGGCCGGCCAGCCCACCCTCCACACTGCACTGCAGCTGGTGCAGCCGCATCCTGATCTCATGCTCACGCTGACAGGCATGCCTCTGCGCATGCCCATGCGTGCACACCCTCACACACAGTCACATGCATACATGGGCACATGCCAGGTATAGAGCCACAGGCCCTGCAGGGCGCAGGCAGCCACCAGGCCCTCTGGGACGTGCGCTCCTGCCCCTCCCATGTGGCCCCATGGGTGCTGATGGGCCCAGCAGTGTCTCCCCAGAAGTCCTGGGAGCAGAGGCCACAGCCTGAGCATGTCCCGGGGAGTTTGCTCACAGCTTGCTGGCCAAGTTGCTCTGGTTCTCATGCACTGGGAGGCCCCTGCAGTGCAGCTGGGGGCCAGCTTCCCGTGGCCCTGAAGTCCCTCCCCTCGAGACCTGGAGACAGCACTAAGCACAGGTGCTCGGAGGGCCCACCCACCCACCACATCAGTCCTGCAGGCATCCCGTGTGCCCCCTGCCCGACCTGCAGGGCGCTGGCCCTGTCTGTGCAGCTGGCGGGGGCCAGGCCCCGTGCAGTCCCTAGGATGGGGGACGTTGCATCCCATCTGTGTGGCGTGTGGCTGGCAAACACCCCCCATCTCAGGTTCCATGGTGGTGAGTGAGATGACATGCTCACTCTCAATTTTATTAGATTGTTCTCCCACTTGAGAGTGGGGGCCTGGCTATTCCCATGTGGGACCCCCAGCGCCTCACTGGCCTACTTCTCCATGGAGGAGATGAGGGGAGAGGCCACGGAATGGGGCCCAGTGGGGCCTGGGGCGGTGGAGGCAAGGGTTTCACCAGCCAGACAGACTTGAAGGAGAGGGGGCACCAATGGGCTGTGGGGGGCCCAGCAGAGGCTGTGGTGGGGGTGTGGTCCTGCTGCAGACAAGGGCCTGGGGGGGAAGGGACAGATGAACAGAGGTCGGGGCCTAGCTGTCCTGGGAGAGGGGGGAGGGGATTGAGGACTGAGATGCAGGGTCCTGGAAGGTGGGCTGCCCCCATGAGCCCTGGGGCAGGCTCAGCCGGAGCCACACAGGCTGCAGCTGCGAGGGCCCTTGGGCAAAGCTCTGCATGGGGCCTGTGGTAAGAGGAGGGGCCCAGGGAGGGACCTCGACCCACACCCACCCCAGGCCCTGGGAGTCTGTCCAAAGCACAGGGCAGACCCCTCAGTCAGTGTCCCTGGAGCCTGGGCACTGCGCACAGGGCCTGGGCAGGCGGCCGCATGGTGAAGGCTGGGGCGGGCACGGTGTCCAGGTCCTCAGGGCGGAGGCCAGGTGGGGGCAGCAGGCGGAAGCCCCGCAGGAGGCCGGCAAAGAGCAGGAACAGCCCGGTCCGGGCCAGGCCCTCCCCCACGCAGACACGGCGGCCTGTGGGGAAGTCGAGGCCCAGGGTGGGGGCTGCCCAGGGAGGCGGGGGGAGGGCAACTTGGGAACCAGGCCTGCAGTGACGGGGACCCAGGTCAGCTCTGGGCAGGCAGGGTGGGGGTGGCAGCAAGGGACAAGCCTGGGGTGCCCAGTGACCAGGCCGCCCAGAGGTGGGGGTGAGGCCCAGGCCCACCCAGAGGGAGGGAGGGCGCCGCACCTGCAGAGAAAGGCAGGAAGGCCTCACGCTTCACAAAGTGCCCACGGGCGTCCAGGAAGTGTCCCGGGTTGAACTGGCGGGGGGTCTCCCACTGCGTCTTGTCCAGGAGCACGGAGTTCAGCAGGGGGACCACGGGGGTGCCCTGCAGGTGGGGCAGCCGGCGGCCAGGCTCAGTGCCCTGTCCACTGGGGCAGGCCCCAGGCCGGAGCACTGAGAGAGAAGGTCCCAGGGGGCCCTTAGCCAGCTGGGGCGGGGCCACTCCCCTGGTGCGGCCCTGGAGCCAGGACCCAGGTCTGCTGCTCTGGAGCCCCTTCCCCTGCCTCCCCATGAGAGGAAGCCCTGGCATCAGGCACTCCAGGGCCCCACCCCCAGTGGAGAGGAGAGAGGGAGGGAGGGTGGGGGCCAGGCCCAGCCGCCCCACCTTGGGGAGCAGGTAGCCACGCAGCCAGGTGTCGGCCGCTGTGCAGCGGGGCACGTGGGGCAGGAGGGTGATGAACCGCTGCACCTCGTGTAGGGCGGCATTGGTGTAGGGTAGTGAGCGCTGGTCCTCCGGCCGGGGCGGCCGCCTGGGCCCCAGGACACGGTCCAGCTCCTCCTGCACTCGGCCTGCGGGTGAGCGGGTGGGCACCGGTGTCCCTGGGAGCCTCCCTCCCCGGGCCCCGGGGGACCCATGCCCACTGGGTGCTGGACAGGGGAGTAGCACAGCCAGCACATCTGCCCTGCACACCCGCCCTGCACACCCACCCTGCACACTCGGGTGCTTGCCCATCAGGAGGGCAGCCCACTGCAGCGTGGCGGAGGTGGTCTCCGTGCCAGCCATGACCATGTCCAGGACACAGGCCACCACGTTGTCCTCGGCAAACAAGCCGTTGGGGTCTCTCCCCTGCAAGGTGGGGGTGGGCAGGGCTGAGCAGGAGGGTGTACCCATGGGCCCCCCCACCAGCCCTAAGCTCAAGAAAAAGGGTTAAAGACAAGCTTGGTGGGAAGGACCGAGCCAGACTCCACAGTACACCCACTGGGTCCTGGCTCACCGCATACTCCCACCGAAGCAGGCTCTGAGGAGCCCCATTTCACAGGTGGGGAGACTGAGGCTCAGAGAAGCCCTCAGGGAAGAGGTGGAGGATCCAGTGGGAACTGATGGATCTGTCCTGCAGTGGGCACCCCGGGATGGCCCCAGGCCTCTTAGGGGGTGGGTGGGTCTCATCCACACCTGGCCTTGCTGGATCAGGGCATCCACGTAGCTGCGCACGGGGCCTCCCCTGGGCGAGGCCCCCCGGCGCACGGCCAGAAGGTCCCTTAGGATGGCACGCACCTCCTCAATCTTCCTCAGGACTGGCCGGTGAAGCTGGAGGAGGGCCCCAAGCCAGGGGTACATGTTGAATAGCTGGGGGCAGAGGACAGAACAGTGAGTGGGAGCACAGGCCCATCAGCCCTACCTGCTGAGGGACGATGGACCTATCAATCCTTCAGCAGCTGTGTTCAGGACCGGACTCATGGGGCTGATACTACTCGAGGCCACAAGAGGGCGCTGAGCAAGGGGCCTCAAGGCCCTGCCTTGTGGGACCAGCGGCCTGGACCCCTCTCAGGGCAACAAGAAGGGGCCTGGCGACAGACAGCACCCCAGGGGCTCCTGCAGGTCACAGCAGGCCCTGCAGCCACACCTGCTCCGCACCTCAAGCTGGTGGAAGCGGAGAGCAGTGCCGCTGTGGGGAGTAGAGTCTGCAGCCAGCTGTTAGAAGAGGGGAGAGTTTGCCCCCTTCAGGCTGCGGAGCCCCCACGTCCCCACCCCTGGGGACCCTGAGCAGGCCAGCCGGCCGGCACCAGCTCAGCACTCACTATGCGCCTGGCTGGCTGCCCCTGCAGGCTTGGGACTGAGCCTTTGGGACGGGAGGCTGAGGGACCTGCTGCCACCCCGGAGCTTGGGCCTCTGTCCCTGATGCTCAGCTCGGCCTTCCGAGGGGCCCGGGTCCGCCTGCCCAGAATGGGCAGTCTGTCCGCCTCCCTGGTGGCTCCGTGAGTTACGTCGGGAACGTCCGGACGGCTGGACGCGGATGTTCTGGGTTTGGGGAGAGAATGAAGTGCTCCGCCCCCAGGGCGCGGGGAGGAGCAGGAGCCACGGCTCGGCTGCACCCCTGCAGAGCTAGTGTCTGGGACCCCTGCGTGAGGCGGACGCCAGATCCTGGCCCTGCCCCCACCTCCGAGCAGGTGTGAGGAGCAGAGGGGAGGACCCTGGCCCAAGACTCGTCCCTTCCCAGACTGCACAGGGCCGGACCGGCAGCACGGGCCGCTGCACAGGGAACAGGACCGGTCTGAGGCCTGTGCTGCCTTGTGGGCCAGAGCTCACCCCCGCCGACCAGCGCCGGCCCGCCCCACTTGTCTCAAGCTGGCACCCAGCTCTCTGCCCCCGCCTCAAGGCCAGGGAGCAGCAACCCCTCACCTGCAGCCCGGGGGTCCCCAGGAGGACCATGACCTCGTCGATGAGGCCCAGCAGGGACAGAAACACGGGGTCCTGGTAGTCGAACCGCTGGCCGAAGAGGAGCGTGAAGGTGATGTTGGACGGAGCCCAGCCGAGCAGGGCCAGGGGGAAGGGCCGGCCTGGAGGCACCGGGGACAGGCTTCAGTGGGGAGGACTCCCGGGAGGGAAGGGGGCGTCCCCAGCCCCCACTCACCTCCGTACTGGTCCAGCTGCCCCAGGAGGCAGTTCAGCTCCTGCAGGATCTTGCCGGCCATGGGCCCCCTCCCCACCCCCAGGGTGTGCAGGGTGCGCACAGTGAGCTGGCGGGCCACCTTCCAGGGCTCCCCGGAGGAGAAGAAGACGCCTGCAGCCAACATGGGGGGCCACCCCCGAGATGCAGGCTCAGGCCTCGACCCCTCCTGGGGTGCTGTGGTCCCCTGTGCACCGCCCCCCCTGCCCCATCCCTCCCCAGGGGCAGAGCTGGTGACTGCCCCTCCCTACTGGCCAGGACCCACCCCCCCAACACACACCTACCCCTGCCGCCCTGGATGAGCTGGAAGATGGCAATGGGGGGCCGGTCGGCCAGCTCCTGCCCTGTGCCCACCAGGGCCTCCCTCACCGCCTCGTAGCCACTCAGCACCACTGTCTTCTGGCTTCCCAAGTGGACAGTGAACACCGGCCCATACTGTTCTGAGAGCTGTCGGGACAGGTGGGGCCCCCAGCCCCTCAGGCCGAGCTGTGTGGGTGGGGGGGTCCAGGTGGGAAGGGGGATCCTGTGAGCAGAGGCCTAGGAGCCTCAAAGGGAGAGCAGGGTCTGGGGCAGTGTCCACTGCCCCCCCCCACCGCCCCAGAGGCACCAGGGAGGTGGGGATGTGGCCTGCGGGGGTTCCTTGAGGAAACTCTCCAAGGGCTTCTTGAGCCCCAGGCGGGCCACAGGGCCAGCGGGCTGTGCACTGGGAGCACCAGGCCCCAGCATGGGCAGGAGTGTGGTGCCCACAAGCACTGGGGGGGGGGGGAGGACACGTGTGCCCGTCCACGTCCCCTTCTGTCCGTCCCCACAGCGTCCCTGCTGTCGCCCCCCCACACAGCTTGAGCTCGGCCCTGGGCCCTCTGCTGGCCACCCCGTCCCTGTCCACTCTGCCCCCAGCTTCTGGACTGAGACCCTGGTGCCTGCGGCTGGGGGAAGGACTGCTCCAGTCCAGGCCACTTCGTGGGTGACCCACAGTCCCTCCCCTACCCTCCAGGCCGAAAGAGCCACGGCCAGCCTGTGGGCCCCCAGCTGCCCCTCTGGTGGCCGTGGGTGCACTGGAGCACCTGCCCCCTCCCCTCTGCTGCCCGAAACCTGACCCTTCCTCAAGGTCTCTTCAAACACTGCCTCTTCTAAGAAGCCCTCCTGGCTCTCTGCTCCTTCAGCAGCCCGTCCTCTTCAGTGTGGGGTGGGGTGTCTTTCCGCTCCCCAAGGCAGGGCAGGCACTTACACCCCGGGTCCCTCACAGGCCTGCGCCCAGCTGGACCACAGACCTTTTGACCCACGGGAGTCCTGGAAAATGGGGGCTCTGCCTCCCCAGACACGGTGGCCCCCTCTCACCTCCATCAGCGCCTGCTCCTGCCGGGCAGCCCACAGCAGGTGCAGGTTCCCGATGAGCGGCAGCGGGCGCGGTCCTGGGGGCCAGCGCGGGGCTGCGGTGCGGGCACAGCCACGGAGCAGAACCCAGATTCCCAAGAGCACCAGGAGCCCCAGGAGCAGCGGGGCCATGAGGACCGCGGTGGCGGGGCCCCAGCTCCCTGCCTGGGCCCACGGTCCCGCCCTGTGCCTTGTGGGCCTCTGGGAGGGCGTGCCGGCACCCCACCCACCCCACCACCCCGAGAATGTGGAACAAGCAGTTTGCAGGGGACAGCCTGGCGGCTTAAAGCGACAGGCGTGCGTGGAATGTGGGGTCGAGTCTGTGCAGGGAGCAGCCGGGTGCCGCCTGGGGGCAGGTGTCCCCACCCTGTGTTGGGGTTCCCAAACCGGGACTCCCAGGGCTTGGGGACCCTGCCCGGGTTCCGAAGGGAGCGGTCTGCCCTCCCCACACTCGGAGCCGCCCTCCTTCGGGGCCCCACAGGTGCGAGGCATGTGGGCCTTTCCCAAACCCACCACCCAGTGTCCACCCACCTCCTGTCTGAGGGGCCAGTGGGGGGTACCAGTTGTGCAGCCCCCAGGGCTGTCCCTCAGGGGTCTGCACAGCAGACGCCTCAAATCCCAGGGCCTTCAGCAGGCGCCAGCCACATCCCCCACCAGGCTGCCTAGGCCCTGACGCGAGCTCTCCCTGAGCAACAGTCTGCTCCCCGCAGCTTTGAGAGCCGTCACCTGGGGCAGGAGGCACCGGGCTGCACCGGGACAGGGTGGGGCTGACAGCAGAGGGGCCCACCCTGCAGCCAGGGCCGCTGGTGACAGGTGGCTGGGTTTACGAGCCGTCGTCTGTCTGGGTCTGGGCCACACTCTTGTCCCCTCAACCCTGGCGGCCCAGCTGGGAGGAGAAGAGGCCCCACTTTGGCAAAGAGCTGGGAGGGAATGGGGAGGCTGCTGGCCCTAGAGGCAGCTGGGCTTCAAGCCGCCTGTGCCGACAGGAGGCGGCTGGACCCGCACAGGCAGGGCGGCCACAGCGGGGCCTGCACCTGGGGCGCCGCCCATGCCCCCCCTGCAGAAAGTCCAGGGACTAAGGGGCCTCACCCACACCCAGCCTCGGCTTTTCCAGCTCCAGGGGCGAGGCGCTCACTACCTGTCAAGCAGCCTGTGCCATTGCACAGTTGTAGGGGTAGAGGGCGCTGGCTGGCTGTAGGAGTTACAGGTCCTTCTGGCCCAGCGCCACTACCGGGGCTGCTGACACCCTGCTGGCTGGGGGTCCTGTCTGCCCAGGGAGCCCACTCTACTCGGCATTGCCCACTGAGTGCCCTTGTGTGCCAGGCTTGGCCAGGAGATGGCCGGGGAAATGGGTGGTGGGGGCGGTCCCGAGGGCGCCCCACGGTCCCATGGGGGCAGTGGGAGCGGAGAGGGCCGGGGGTCTGTGGAGGGTTGGGCCCGGAACGGGTCCCAGGTTCTCCCAGAGGGGTGACCTGCGAGAAGCCTGGAGGCATGAGGAGCAGGGCCAGGGTTGCTGGGCAGGGGCAGCCTGAGCCCAGAGCTCGGTGGGCACCTCAGGGACGGGGGTGGGTGCTGCCGGCAGGGAACTCCACGTCCTGGGCAGGGGCTCGGCCCCCCCATAGCATCCTCCAGGAAGGTGCTGGGCCGTGCCGGGCTCGAGGTCTAGGCCTTGGTGCGGGCACAGGGCCCCTCTGGGACACCTATGCAGGAACGATCCTGCCCAGCCGGTTTCTGGTGCCACCTGGCTTGACAGAGCCCCACTCGTTGGGCATCGCACCTGCAGGCGATGTCACTCCTACGACAGCTGAGCCGGGCGGCCCCTGGTTGTGGGGGAGGAAGCAGGGTCTCCGTGGAGAGAAGTGGGGGCACTGACAGGTTAGGGGGACCAGGGGGGTCCCCAAAGTGCCCACCACAGGCCTTGCCTCAGTACTGACCACTTCAATGGGCGTGGCCCTGCGAGCGAGGCCTTGGGAGGCAGCAGACTCGACCTGGGACCTGTGGGCCTTGGAGTCACGCAGCCTTGTCACCTCAGGGGCCCCTGTGCCAGCCCAGACCCCAGGCTGGGGAAGTGGGTGGGACCAGGGAGCTGGGAGCACCTGCTTCAAAGGGGGTACGCCAGACCACAGACGCCCAGGGGGGGTGACCTGCCCAGGCGGACGATGACAGAGAAGCCAGGTGCGTGAAATGCAGGGAGAGGGTTCGACAGGGTCAGGGCGGGCGGCATCTGGAGTCGAGGAACAGCCGGACAAAGGTTCTCTGAGGTCCTGTGCATGGGACAGTGACCTCGCTCCCGACCGCTCACTTTCACACCAGCCCAAACGTGGAGGCAAGCGCGACATGGAAGGTGTGCTCTCAGATGCAGCACCCACTTGTAAAAACGGGGCAACCCGGCCCTGGCTGGCATAGCTCAGTGGATTGAGCGCGGGCCTGCGAACCAGACAATCGCGGTTGGATTCCCAGTCAGGGCACATACTGGGGTTGCAGGCCGGTTCCCTGCAGACCAGTTCCCAGCAGGGGACGCACGAAAGGCAACCATACATTGATGTTTCTCTCCCTCTCTCCTTCCCTTCCTCTCTCAAAGATAAATAAATAAAATCTTAAAAATATATATTAAAAAAACAAAAACAAAAACGGGGCAACCCGGTGAACAGGCACCTGGCCTGTCCTCCTGCCACACCGCGGGGCAATCGCAGGCGAGTCTCACCCACTCATCCCGCAAACCACGATGGTCGAAGGAAAACACTCGCAACCTCGGTCACATTCATGTCTGCTGTTCACATTTTTTTTTTTAAGATTTTTAAATTTATTTTTAGAATAAGGGGAAGGGAGGGAGAGAAACCTCAGTGTGTGGTTGCCTCTCGCACGCCCCCTACTGGGGACCTGGCCCACAAGCCAGGCTGGTGTCCTGAAGGGGAATCGAACCCTTTGGTTGGCAGGCTGGTGCTCCACCCACCGAGCCACCCCAGCCGACCCCCAAATTTTGTATTTCTATCCACTGTGCTGTCTAGAGAGGTTGAGGTGAAAAGCGGGGAAGCAAAATGAATGCTGATCTAAGGTAGTGATTTTCAAGCAGGGAGACCCCCGACCCTGGGGTCATGTGGTGACGATAGAGAAGTCTGTGGGTGTCCCCTCTGGGGATGTGGGTGCTGCTGCGTCCAGTGGGTGGCCAACGTCCCCCTCTGCACAGGGCGGTCCCCGCACAGAGCCACCGAGGCGCAGAGACCTGATGTAAACGTCTTCATTTCTTCACTTGGCTCCAGCTGAGTAATGAACTGTGGGTTTTCAGTCCCGACCACAGGAAACTCGTTAAGACGCTGCTTTGAACTTTACAATGTGGACAGTAATTTTTTTCTGTCTCCAGAGTGCTTTGTGCCCTGAAACGAAGGGTCACACGCAGACGGCAGCCCATTGGTCTGCGGCAGGATGAGGCCAAGGTGCGCGGGGGCGCAGGAAAGGAGACAGCCCGGAGCGGGTTTTGTTCTAACTGCGCCGGCTTCCCTACGCCTCGCGCTCTCGTGGGAACGCCAGCCCTCCCCTGGGGAAGGAGAGCTGGCGGTGACCAACCCCGGTCACGTTTCTCAGGGAATCTGCATGTACTGTCGCAACGGTGCGTCTTGGACAAAAGGGAGAGTGTGAATGGGCCGAGTCTGACTCAGGGACTCGGCCCCTGCAAGGCACGAAAGCAAAGGCGAAGGATGCTGTAAAATAAATCCCTAGAAGGAGGATCCCCGAGTCAAGGGGTTGCAGCTTGTTAGATTCCAGCAGCTGATCCACAGTGACAGGCAAGGTCCCGGTCCCCATCGACCCACCCAGAGGGCATCAGGAGGTGCCCCCACCTCCAGACCTGACCCCCAACTCTCGGTGCCCAGCCTGTCCGCTGCTCCTGCATTTCTCCATGGGCAGGGGGGATGGGGTGGCCTGAGGCTGAGGCCAAGCAGCCCCAGCTGCTGCTGGATGGGCCGTCTCCCCAAGGCCGGCCCCCACTGTAATGTCATGGGTGAGGCAAGTGAGGCCCCCCACTGGGTGTGGGAGGTAAGGCACCCCGACACCAGCTCCTCCACAGAGACTTGGCCTCTCTGCGTCTGTGCGTGTAAATGAGGAGAATGGTAGACACCAAGGGGTCCGTTCTTCCAGGAGCACCAGCTGGACTCCCACCCCATGCCAGTCCCTGTTCTGAACCCCAGGATCCAAGGGAAGCAGCCTAGCACGCAAGAGGGCTCCCCAAAACGTCAGTTCCTCCCCCACTTTTCCTATCTGTGCGGCTAAAATCCCCCACCCCCATCTCCACCCTAGCTGAACGAGCAGTAATCATTCTCTAGGAACCACAGACTCCATTAAAAGCTGGCCGCCAGCTCGGGGTCAGTGATCCCCCAGGGCCACGAGGCCAGCGGCTGTGGACAGCCTGGCGGGAGGGGCGGTCCCGTTCTCAGCTAAGTGGTTCGATCCAGCGGAGTGGAAAGTGCTGCTTGCTGTTGATAAGGCCGCTATTGTCGGCAGCCCTGGAGTCTGTCAATTAGTAACCTGTGTGGCCCTGGCTCTGGTGTGTACAACAGTGGTTTATGAGACAAGAACAAGGTGCGATTTCTCTTCCGTAGTTGTCAGGGGGCCCAGACCAGCTGACTGGGTGGGTCTCCAGCAGCCCGGGGGGGGGGGGGGGCTGTCCCTGTGGACCCACTGCCAACGCCCAGCAACACCAGGTGCCCACTCTGTGCTGTCCTGGACACAGAGTGGGCACAGCCTTGGGAACCCACCCAGCAGTTGTCACTGTGGACAGGACCCAGCAAGGTGTGGGGAGCCTCCTGGAGTGTAGGGCACCCCAAGCCAGGCCCTGGGCTGGGGCAGTTTCGGCCTGTTGGCCAGCACCTCCCTGGAAGCCCCTTTGTGTCTGGAGTAGGCTTCTCCTCCTGACCTTAGAAGGAGTGGAAGTGCTAGGTCACGGACGGGACCTGGGGGGCTGGCCAGCGAGCTCTGTGACCCTGAGGACCCTGCCTGCCTATCCAAGGGCCTGGCGCCGCCTGGTGCCCAGTGAGTGGTCATCAGGTGGACGAAGCAGACAGAGCTCCTGGCAGAACTACAGGGGGCAGACAGCTGCGAGGAGACAGTGACCTACCTCCCCGTTGTCTGGACAAAGAGGGGTGGCACAGAGTGGGGGTGCACAGAGTTCAGGGCCTGGGGAGAGCTGGGGTCTCCACTGAGCCCTCCCACTGTTGTTACCGCCACCGCCAAAAAAAAAAAAAAAAAAGGAGCGAGCAGCAGGAGCTGGCCTCTTTGTGATGCTCATGTCCCTACAAACTTCCCAGTGTCTCAGAAACAGGGTTGTGGCAGGAGCAATTAACTACAGTGAGGTGATTAGGGCGGGCCCTAAGCCAATGATTGGCCGGGAAATCTGGAAACAGATATGTGCATGGGGAAGCCGGGTGAGGGTAGAGGCAGAGCTGAGGGGATGGGTCTACAACCCAAAAAATGCCAAGGGATGCCTGCAAGCCCCAGAGAAGAGGGGAGTCCTGGGGCAGGAGGATCCAGCCCTGCTGGCACCTTGATCTTGGACTTCAGCCTCCTGTCGTCTTGAGCCATCCCAGGAAGCCCATCCATGCTCCCAAGAGCATGGCCCTGGGGCCCAGACGCGGGGATCACAGAACCCAGCAGAGGCTGCCAAGGACCCGCCTGTCGCTGCCCTGCGACTTATTGTGCACTGAAGCTGTGTGTCCTCGGGCAAGTTGCTGAACCTCTCTGAGCTTCCGTATCCTTGGCGGTGGGGTTGCTGTGAGGGTCCGCAGGGCTGGAACTGGAGAGGGCAGAGGGAGCGCGATCCCACGCGGGGTCAGGTCCTTTCAGAGCCTCTGGGGAAGGGGAAGGGGCCGTTTGGGAGAGGGCGTGGCCTCGCGGCAACGGCGGCTCGACGTGCTCGGCGCTCTCTCCGGGCCTGCTCGGCGCTCGGCCGCCCGGCCTGCGTAGAGCGCGTATCGCTTTCCGAGGCTTGGGGGCAGTTACCATCATGTCTACCGCCATGAACTTCGGGACCAAGAGCTTCCAGCCGCGACCCCCGGACAAGGGCAGCTTCCCGCTGGACCACTTCGGTGAGCGGCCGGAGGTCCCAGAACGCGAGGGCTGCCCTGTCGGCGAGTCTCGCCAGAAGTCCAGGACGTAAATCCCTCCTCCGGGGTTGAGTGTGCGGTTTGTTCCGCTGGAGCCGGACTGCCCTTGGCCATAGCGCTTTATGGAGGACCTCCCAACGGGCCCGCTGGGCCGGCCGTTCCGGTGTAGTGCGCGTGTCCAGAGGGGCGGCGGTGCCCCGGGGGTCCTCTGGGAGCGCGTCCGGCGCCGGCTTTGGGGACAAGTGCTGTATTCTCTTCCGCCCTAGGTGAATGCACGCGCTTCAAGGAGAAGTTCCTGAAGTGTCTCCGTGAAAACAATTTCGAAAACGGTTTGTGCAGATACGAATCAAAAGAGTACTTGGAATGCAGGATGGAGAGGCAAGTGTCGTTGACGCCCCGCCCCGGCTCCCCCCGTTCCCCGGTCCCCGCCCGGACGCTTCTTTCCCGCGGCCGGGATCGCGCTCCCTCGGGCTGCCTTTTTCCCAGCCTTGTCCCTCTAGCTTTGAGTGCGGGGGGCGCCGTCATCAGGGTGCAGAGCGACAAATGGGCGGGTGGCAGTGGAGACCACGCAGATGTGCGCTGCGCGTTTGGTCACCTGGCGTATGCTGGGAGCACAAGAGGCTCCTTAACAAATAGCAAAAGGCGAAGGATACGCTGCACCCCATTTCTGAAACAGCGCAGAGTCGCAGTGAGGACTGTGCTGACCTTTCCCAGGGATCTGTGGCTACCCTTAGGGAGCAGCAGGGGTGGGACTGTCCCTGAGTGGTACGCAGGGACCCGGCCCGACGGCAGCCTTGTCCCCCGGGTGGACACCAGCCAGTCCGTTCGGAGCCCCATGTCCGTATCCCCAGGACAGGCTCAGTGAGAGGGTTTCCCCAAGGCACGATGTTTTTTTGCTCTGCTGGCCGTTGGTGTACTAGGGCTCTTGGGGACGTTGGGGTTTTGAGGGTGCATTCCCTGGTCCCCCCTCTAAACTGCTGAAGCTGGGACCCCAGTCCTGTGGCGCTGCTCGGGGCAGGCTGGTGGCCAGCTAGCAGCCTGGATGGCACTCCTCACTCTCCTCACTAGCCCCTTGATACTTGTCTGTCTGTCTGTCTGTCTTCTAGGCAACTGATGGTACAAGAGCCCCTGGAAAAACTGGGGTTTGGAGACTTGATGGATGGAAAAGCGGGCAAGTGATAAATTTCAGTGGGAGGATCGCCGGCTGGTCATCTGGCACAGAGTGGTAGCCCTCGCCTGTCACCCTGATGTCGATCCCAAGGTGGCGTGACTGAGAAAGGGGTGTCCGGGCACCCCTGAAGCACCGTGATGGGCTCAGCCCATGGCAGGGAAGGGGCTCAACCTCAGAGCCTGCCAGGTTCCTTGGGAATTTTTCTTCCATTTAGACTCTCCTCTCCCCCAAGAGTGTCCAGTTCTGTCTTTAAAGGCCTGTGTGATGGAGTTCCTGGGAGGCCCATGTGGGCTGAGGGGGTCTCACCAGTGCAGCCCTCCCCCGGGGCCCCGGTGTGGAGACTCCATCTCAGGGCACCAACGTGTGAATGTGGTCGTGCTGCATGTGTGTGAATTTCAGAAAACTGTCCCTAGCAAAGTGGTTTCTTTTTTTTAATAAAAATGAAAAGGCAGAATCCAGGAATATCTGTAGTATGTTAGAAAGAGATGTAAAAAACTAGGTGTACCTGTGTATTTGAACAAAAAAGAAATTCAGGAAAAAGACAGGCTAGAAACTAATGAGAATGGTCACCATCCCGTAGTTTAGTTCTGACCGAACCACATTCAGCTTCCATGCACTCAGAGATGGGCCAGGCCATGGCGGGCCCCAAGCGAGTGCCGGCCCAGGGCGCCTGTGTTGCCTGTGACCACTGGGCGGGGCTGGAGGCAGAGGGAATGGTGGTGTCACTAAAGCAACAGCCAGAAAAGCAGGGTTCCATCTCCAGGAGTCAGTTTGCTGTTCGAGTGGAGAGTTCCGGAACTGTGGTCCCAGGGCGAAAAGACTAGTAATGCAGTAGGTGAGAGCCAGGCGTGTCAGAGTCCTGGTTTGCTGGCACACACACTTGCTAGATACAGAAACAGGCATGTGTGCATGCACATGCATGTGTATACATGTGCTGTGTGTCGTGTGTGCCTGTGTGCCAACATTATAGCTCTGAGCACGGAGGGGCCTGGAAGCAGCCGGGCCCAGCGGCGAGTTGCAGCGCCCTGGACAGGACTCCTTGAAGCGGTGCCGGCTGCAGGCCCGGAAAGTGCGTGAGGATCGTGGACCATCTGGTGTCAGAAGGGAGGAGCTGCTGAAGAAACGATGGGGGTCGTCCAAGGACTCAGGAGGCCACGCGGAGAGCGGTGGTCGAGGGCGGGGCCTGGTTTGAGCAACAACATTGATACTGTAGTGGGTTGTGGTCCTGGCTGGTGTGGTTCAGTGGATTAAGCACTGGCCTGTGAACTAAAGGGTTGCTGGTTCAATTCCCAGTCAGGGCACAGGCCTGGGTTGCTGGCCAGGTCGTGAGAGGCAACCACACACTGATGTTTCTGTCCTTCTCTTTCTCCCTTCCCCTGTTTGTAAAAATAAATGAATAAGATTTTTAAAAAGAAACCATAGCTGAAAACTCGGATGGGATGGAACACATCAACACGAGCACCCAAGTTGTTCAGTTCCTCCAGGTCAGATGAACTGGGGGAGACTCCTGCGGGACACCTCACCCTACGACTCCCAAGGCCTGACGTGAAGAGCCGGGAAAGCAGTGTGAGGAGCAACACCCCACCAGAGGGCTCTCACGAAGATAGAAGGAGGATTTCCCACCAGGGACTCAGGCCCAGA
This sequence comes from Artibeus jamaicensis, assembly GCF_021234435.1. NCBI lineage: Eukaryota > Metazoa > Chordata > Mammalia > Chiroptera > Phyllostomidae > Artibeus > Artibeus jamaicensis. Next base: position 524,849 of record NW_026522037.1, read on the forward strand.
GGGTGCTGGGCTGACATGTCCGAGGTGTCAGCTCCCACACTGCACACGGTAGCTGAGACGAGGTGGCCCAGCGGTGCCCAGTCAGCAGCAGACAGTGCCTCAGTCCCACTAGACAGCGAGCTCCGGAGAAGGGTGGGGTCGTGGCTGCACATCACCGTTGTCAGGGGTCCGACCAGCCACCAAGAAGGGCAGGGCAGGAAGGGTTATGTCCTGTGCATGTCACACCTGTGTTACCTGTCTTCCCAGAGGCCGACCTGCCTTGCCTCCCACCCCATGCTGAACCACCACTCTCAACGCCCCCCCTTCCCCTCATCCCTGTCCACCTCCAGCCCCTCACCCTGTCAACACGCTGCCTCTTTCACCTGCCTGCCTGGTGCCCTGGATGTGGGACAAGGGCCATTGTGGTCCTGTCCCAGCGACCTTCCCAGCCCCTTCGACACCCTGGCACACGGAAATGCTCCATCAGGGTTTGCCGATGGTGAGAGCTGTGTGGAGCGGTGAACGGGCCTTGCAGTCTGCCCCTGTAGAGTGCGACACAGACGCGTTAGGGATGCTCACGAGGCCACACCACCCTCCGCCCATCCAACTCCTGGACATTCTCATCCGCCCAGGAAGAAAGCCCCGCCCACTAACAGTCACGCCCCCTCTGTCCTCAGGCCCTTGCCCTTCTGTCTCCGCGGTTCCCGTAAATGCAATCACCCAGGTGCTGCCTTTGCGACTGGTCCCTTTCCCTAGGTGCGGCCTCTTTAGAGGTCACCCGTGGAATGTCCACCCACACTTTACCGCTCCTCACTCTTCCCACCTGACCATTTGGGTCCGCACAGCACCCCTTACCCGAGTCAGCTCAGATCCACCTGCTTCCTCGGTGTTCCCCACTCGAAGCATCCGTCTGCTCTGGACCGTGTGGGGGTCTTGGAAAGAGGCGCCTGGCCCTGCTGGTGGACTCTCTCAGCAACCCGTGGGGACCAAAGCCCTCACTCACCCTCCGAGTCTCCCATCCCTGGCTTCCCTGATCGAGGCAAGCAGGTTCCAACCTCCTGCCCACAGGCCTGGAGGCCCGTGCGGCCCAGCTCACTTCTGCCGCCAAGTGGCTAGAGGTGGGCATAACACCCGCTCCCGCCTGGCGTGTGGCCCCGGGCCACCGCCTGCTTCCTGCCACATGTGGTGAACCCGCTTTCACTGAGGGTGGTCCGAAGCCCAGAGCCCGGCTCCCTAGGGACCTGGTCCTGGGACATGCCCCTGGGTGTTTGAAAATGCCCCTGCCAGGGCCGCATTGCCATCGGCCCAGTGGGAATCCCAGGCCTTGTGTTTTCCCCACCTCGGCGGGCTGAGAGCCACCGCTGAGCTGCCAGCCCCTGGGGTGGGGCCACGAGTCCTGTTGTCCTTGTCATCCCCTGCGGCGCGGGCCCCCTGCATGCGCTCCACAACTCAGAAAGCGCACGCGCATCCATGGGAGGAGCGAAGGGCTGAATACTGTAGAGATCTCTATGAAACAGGTGTCTGGATGGAGAGGAAACCACCCCACACTCGGGAAGTGGCCACGGGCAACCGGCCGCTTTCCGCCTCCCATCTCCCGGGATGGACCTGCCCACGGGGCATTTCCCGTGGACCCAACCACCCACGGGCGTCCTTCTCTCGCCCAGACTGAAGCTTCCTGGGCTCCTCCACGCAGTCGCCTGCCAGCACCTCAGTCCCTTCAGTGGGCGGCCGGGCTCGTCCCTGCGTCTGTGACCCACGTAGGCATCTGGGAGGTCAGCTCGCAGCATTCGCACGCAGGGCCAGGAGTTCGTTTCTCATGGATCTGACGGGGCACGTCTTGCTCATTCCCGGGGTCCCCGATTGTGCCTGAGATGGCTTCTGTGACAGGAAGGATGGCCGTCTGTGACGCGTGGGAAGATCCAGAGTTGGCCTCAAATATGTAGTCCCAAGTGAGGCCTCAGCCCCTCTTTTCACACAGCTCTGTTTGCTCGGAGCTTCTCCAGTTGCCTCCACTTTAGCCCCCAAGCCCCTGCTCTTGCCCAGGATGCCCCTCGGGAGGGCTGAGCACCCACTTGTCCCATGGACGTTGCCTCCTCCTGTCGCTGCAACCGCTTCGTCCCGGCCCAGCCTTGAGCTGCGGATCGAGTCTTCTGGGTGAGCCCGTGGACATTCCAACATCGCCACCACCCCCCTCAGCCTGTGAGGAAGGGGCCCGCAGGCTGCCGCCTACAGGGAGGTCACAGGGAGGCTGAGGGACATTTTCTGGGACCCTGACCCTTTCGCAGGATAAAGAAAGTATGCACCCCCATTTCCTCCCACCCAGGAGCCTGTAGGTGCCGGCCCCCGGAACACGAGCTGGTGAAAGCTGAACTGTGCCATCGTAAACATACAGCTCAGAGCACCCAGTGATCCCACTGCCATCACAGCAAGCCCCTAAAGTCCCCCAAGGCTCCCCCAGGGCCCTGTCCAGCCCAGTGGGAGCCATGGTTCTGCAGCCAGTGGCGTCTGTGGGTGCGGCCAGCTTGCACAGATGCGCAGAGCACAGGGCCCTGGATCGGGCCTGCCCCTCCGCACGGGGCCCCACAAACAGCAGCCTCCTCAGGGGCTTCCGAGACCCCGTCCCCGTTCCTCAGTGGAAGCAATGTCTTCAGGAGCGTGTGGCCCTCACAGAGCTGGGCCTCGTGGTCCTGCCTGTCGGGTTGGTTTCCTCACGGCCCCTTCACCTCTCAGGGTGCGATTCCTTCCTCGCAAATCAACCTCCCAAAAGCAAGGCGCCCAAATGCCCAAGGAAGCCGAAAATCTGTTTTTCTTGCCGACCTTTCATGAATGTAATGTAACACCAGGACAAACTCATAGAAAGACCATGTACTCTAGTGGTCCCTCGATGAATAGAGCCCAGCAGAAGAGACAGGAGAACGGCTCTTTAACCAGAGGAAAAGGAAAATAAAGTAGATGTAAGCTACATTCTGTGGCTACGTCATTTTAAAGAGAAGTAACAAGGATATTAACTTCCATAACTTTTAATATATTCGGGGAGAGATTATTTAATTGCCGCTCAATAGCAGGTGATAAGTTTAGGGAGATTGGGATTAAGTTAGTTTCTTAACAAAGGTAAACAGCCCTGACCGGTGAGGCTCGGTGGGTTGGGTGTCATTCCAAAAAGTGGAAGGTCGCAGGTTTGATTCTCGGGCAGGGCATATGTCTGGGTTGTGGGTTCAGACACCCCAGTGTCGAGGCCCATGTGAGAGGCAACTGATATCTCGCTTTCTCTCCCCCTCCCTTCCCCTCGCTCTAAAAATAAATAAATAAATAAAGCATTACAAAACAGAAAGACACAAGTTTCACTTTATAGGGTTTTTAAGACTCGGGACATGTACAAAGTCATCTTTCCGGGTCACTGCCACAGACGTCAGCTGGGCAAAGGTCCCTTCATCTGAAAGCTGCACCGCATTACCTCGAAGTCAGAGCACAGCCTTCTGGGTCCCACGCGCTTGCGTCGGGCCCCTGCCGGGGTCTGGTCGGCTTCTGTTTCCTCGCGCTGGGGGGCTGCTTCAGAGGGCAGGCGGGAGGGCTCCCCTTGGCTCCCCCGGGGCCCTGTCGGGGCCCTGTCGGGCCCGCTGCTGGGCCCCGGAGCAGCGGTCTCCGCCGAGCACAGCTGCGGGCTGGGCGATGCTGAGTCTCTGGGCACCTCCCTGGTCCCGCGGAGCCCCGGCTGGGCGCGCGGGGCTGGCGCCAGCGGGTGGCGCTGTTCGCCAGCCGTTGGCCTCGGCCACCGAGCCGCCGCCCGCCCGCCCTCCTCCCCTGCCGCTAGTCTTCTCGGATTTTTATGTCTAAAAATCACATCGTTATGGGTGAGCATACAATTCAGAAATTTCTTCCAGGACTGGACGGGAGGTGAGGAGACCATTTGGAACTCCTACTCGTCGGTGGTTTCCTTGATCCGTAGGTTGGAAATGCACAGACCGAGCGTCCAGAGCAGATTCCCGGGACACGTCCTCAGAGGTGCGGGCTCCCGGAGGAAGCGCGGCGGCAGCGCCTCCGCCCGGAGGCCAGCGGGGTGAGTGGGGAGGGGCGCACGCCTCTCGCTGCACACTGGAGCCTCGCGGACGGATGGCGGAGTTCACATCTCATAGGAGTAGGGTGCCAGCCTACAGCAGTGGCTTCACTTCAAATGAATTTGGGGGAAGAAATTTGACATTCAGTCACTGCCTAGACTCCAGGCCCTAACGTGGACTCGCCCCTGCACAGAAATCCCTGACAAGGTGTCAGTGAGACGCACAAGCAGCCTGGCTCCTCCTGCAGCCTGTGACCTGCGGCCCTTTTGGATGGGGTCAGAGACCCCAAGTGCCCATAGGAAAACCTCACCCCCAAAGAAGGGCTACCAGACCCCTTTGGACTGGGCACCAGGTCAGCACGGCTGTGCAGGGCAGCGTCGCCCCATCGTCTGGCTGGACGGCTCGCTGTCAGAGGCTCCGACGCCTGTCGGGACACCCTGTCAGGACACCACGCAGCTCTGCTCTTTGTTGGAGGGGCGGGTTTCTAGTGTTAGAAACGCACTCGGGTGCAATGACTTCTAACCCACACTGACACGCACCCCGAGGAGGGCAGGTACAGGAGTACAGAAACCCTTGTTGAGTGGGAGGGGCAGGGTGCCCACGCATGTTCATGGCGGAGCAGCCGCTTCTTGGGCCTGACCCCCTGGGAGGGACATCTGCCATGAGGCGGAAGTGCAGGCTGGACGTCCAAGTCCAGAGAGGCCAGCAACGTATTTATTGTTACGAAGGAAAAATAAACCATTTTTAAAAATGAAGTTTGGGCCAAGGGGCTTATTTTCTTCCAAATTTCTCACCTACCAAAACTGTCTGCATTGAGGATCTTGGAGGATGCTCCCGCCCCACTGAATTCCAACGCCTTGTGGTCAACCCAGCAAACCTGGGCACCGGGTTCCGGCCCGGGGGAGGCAGGAGTGCTCGGGAGAGCTGCTGGCCACCACCTCTGTCTGGCTGCTCCTTGGCCCTGGGCCCCAGGAAGGCTGGGTGATGGGCAGCTGCCTCTTGCTGGCCGTCTTCCCGTGCTCGCTGGAGTTCCTGGGACAGGTGCAACCTCCCCTCCCGCCGCTGGGGTGGCTGTTGGTACAGCGCTCTGGATGGACGTGGCGCGTGGAAGCAACTCTGTTCCCCAGGGCCCCGGTCGGCCAGCCTCCCCTCCCAGGGCGGCCCCTCCGCCGGCCCGGCCGCGCAAGGCACCCACGGGAGGAGACAGTGCTCTGCCACTCTGTTCCAGAAGCCCTTCTGTGCAAAGGTGAGCCAGCGGGTTTGAAACTGCTCTCGGCGGCCACCAACACGCAGCTCTGTTGCCACACATCCCAGGACGGCCCTGGTGTCTCTGGCGTGGAGACAACCAAAACGCACCCTGTCTGTCAGAGAGACTGGGGGCCCCGCACACCGGCCGTTCTCCACTCCTGCCTGTCACTGGAGGTTTACCCAACTGGAGGTCGCCAGGCACGCGCCCCGGGACTCCACGCACTCTCTAGGCAACAGGGGTGTGCCAGGGGTCTGCCACTGCTGCCCCTCAGCCACGTTGGCCTCCCACCTCTGGGTGGTCATGCAGGGGTGGCGTGTGAGCGCACTCTGCTGCCATGAGCCAACTGTCCTGCCTGTCCTCATCCCCCCGAGCCCCCACGGCACCGTGTGGGCTGCTGTTAGAGTAGACGGCCCCTCCTGTCCTCATTCTCAGCTCCGTGGGGACAGGCTAGCACTGCTCCAGGGAGGTGGGGGCAGTAGGACAGTGGATTCCACACTGTGTGATGAGTGGCCTCTGCTCACAGAGTGCCTCTCCCCGGCACTGACGCACGGGTGTGTGAACCCCACTCATTTGTGCAGAAAGGGGCAGACCTGGTCTGCCCGGAGGAGCAGCTGTGTCTCCTCCGCATGTGTGGTGAGCGGGTTCTGCAGACCCCTGGGGGCCACTGCCCAGAGCCCCTGGAACTGCTGACCATTCGGACACCATGCCACTGGCTCTCTGATCCCAGCGTCTTGGGGGTCCATCTCATTTCTAACCCTCAGGCTCCACTCCACAGTCTGGAAGCCAGCAGAGCCGGCCCCACTGGGCGAGAAGAGGGCCCGAGGCTGCTCCCCATGCAGTGGCCGCCGCCTACACCACCTCGCTGTCCCTGAAAGCTTCACTCCCTTCGTAGCCTTGACCCCCAGCTGCAGGAAGCCCTGTTGTTACAGGAGGCTTGGCTGGTGCTCATTGAGGCTTCAGCTGGTTTGCCTTCTTCCTGCCTTTCTTTCTAGAGAGAAGGGAAGGGAGGAAGAAAGAGAGGGAGGGAAACATCAGCATGTGGTTGCCTCTCATGCGCCCCCTACTGGGGACCTGGCCTGCAACCCAGGCATGTGCCCTGGCTGGGAATCGAACCAGAGATATTTCGGTTAATAGGCCAGCGTTCAGTTGAGCCACACCTGCCGGGGTTCGTTTGCTTTCTTTTTAACTGCTGGTCCCTTTACGTCCTGGTGTCCCTGGTGAACTTCCGCAAAGGCCAGGCCACAGCAGAAGCTGCTGCGGGAGCCCACTATGTCTCTGAGTCGCCCGAGGCTGGTGACAGAGCCAAGCACGTCCTGTCTTATTTGCCCGTCAGCCACCCCCCTCCCAGCCTCACTTTGGCCCTGCACAAGGATTCACTCAAATCTGCTTTCTCTGCCTTGTTCTCCTTGTTCCTTTATGGCTCCCAAACCCCAGCACCCAGAACACCGTCCTCATTGTGGAGGAGAGCGCCAGACAGCGGCTGGCTTGGTTTAGTGTTCAGAAATAGCAGGAACAGGCACCCCGAAATCCACTAACCAACGTTCCCCTCGAGACCCTCACAGGAACACAGGGGGCCCGTCCATACATGCCCCCACCGAGGGCCTCTTGCTGGCCCCTCCGGCCGCAGCCTGGTCCCTTGCAGACCAGCCTCGTTTAGTGGTGGCCCCACACCAAGGAGCCTGCGCTTATTTGGATAACTACGTTTACGCTTCCACTTTGACAGACAAATCATCGTCTTGGGCTCCCTGGTGGTTGAGAGCCCCAGCCCCCCTCGTCCCCCTGGGGGAGCCGCTCCCAGAGGCCGGGGCCAGGGCCTGCTCTCTGCCTTGGTTGTCTGCCGCCGCCTCAGGGTGACGGCGTGCCCTGGAAGAGCCCACACACGCCGTGTGTGCGAGCACTCTCCACGCTCTGCAACTCCACGTACGAAGCAGGGAAAGGCACCCACTCCCCGGGAAAGTTTGAGGGGAGCAGAGCGGCCAAAGGTGGGTTTTTCAGCTTCTCGGCTCACCAGTGGGTGCCCCCCCTTCCGTGTTTTGACCCATGGACCCTGAAGGTTCCACCTGGAGCCCACGGGTGTCCCAGAGCCGACAGAGAGCCCCCGTACCGCCGCACACTGGGCTTGGATGCCTGTCATCTCCAGATATGCCAAATAGCCGGTGACCTTGCTTTCGAAGTTCTAGGAACACCCTTTGGAGACTCCCAGCTCTCTCTCCCGAAAATTCCCCCATGTGCGGGGTGGGGGTGGCAGCTGAGGCGGGAGGGATGAGCGCTGGGCCTCTGTTCAGACTGGAGCTGCCGGCCCCACCTCGCTCCTTGGGTAGCACTGGGGGGTGGGGAGGTCAGATGAAGGGGCTGTAGGCCGGCTGCCAGGTCGCACTCCAAACAGCTGGGCGCCAGATGTGCCGCGTGCGTGAGGCCCACTGCTGACCCGGCGCCGCACTTTCCACAGGGCGGCCACTCCGCTTCACCGGGGACCAGACAGGCCCAGTTTCCTTTCTGCCGCCCCCCGGCCCCCACCCCTGCCTCCATCCTGCGGCATCGCCCCTGCCTGGCAGCTGCTGGCGGCTCCTCAGATGCAATGCCAGCACCAGGCCTGGGGCACTGACCGAGTTCTCCGGGCCGGCTGCCTTGGTTAAAATTCACTGGAGGGAGACGAGCTGGCAGGTACACTCAGGTGGCAGTCTGAGCTGTCCTGCCACCTCTGTGTTTCCTGCCATTGTCCTGTGTGTCTCTTAGGTGGGAGTGAGCCTCTAGCCCTCTGGGGGTCAGTGCTTGACCCTCGTCCCCTCAGGGGAGGCAGGCTGGACCCCAGTCCGGCTGCCTCGCCAGCTCCCAGCAGGCTCCCCAATCTCCCCGGCCCCAGGTACACCATTTGTGGAGCCCATCTTTGCAGGGTCTCCAGGGCATGACCAGGCCCCACAAGAGCCTGGGGCCACTCACCCCCTGCTCCCTTGGTGAGCCCTCGGCTGCTGAGTGCCGGGGGGGGGGTGGTTTCCTCTCCAGTTGGAGCATCGAAGATTGTTAGCATATTTCAGAGAACACAGATGTGGCTGATGGTGACATCCACGCTCTGCAGGAAACATCCTGGGCAGCCCGGTGCCAGTTCTAGGCAGCGGCTGGCCTGTCTCTCCTCCATGGCCCTCGTGAGCAGTCCCAGCAAGGGCAGGCGCCTGCCACTGTCACCACTGTCCCCTCGCCAAGACAGGCAGGAGGAAAGGACCCAGTGGAAGCTAAACACCGAAAAGTGTAGAGAGCAGTGTGCTGGCTACTGGAAAGTCAGATGTGGACCCCCCAAAGAGTGGAAGAGGGTGCAAGCTCATCGCTGCAATGAACGTTCATGCCAGCTCCGCCCACAGTGGTTGGAGGAGGCTGGTGTCCATCCACAGAGGGACGGGGGGCGGGGGGAGCGTGTGTCCTGAGGTGAGCCGTGGCCTCGGGGGAGGGTGCCCGGGGCCACCGGGCAACCGGGGCCCCTGGACACACAAGGCACGCGGTGTGTGCGTCCCTGTGCACCAGCTCGAAGTGCCCAAAGACAGGTGGGGCCGGGCCCTGCGTGGTGGTGGTGCCCAGAGCGGGGAGCATGGGTGGCCACGCGGCACCGTGAACAGGCCGTGACGAGGACGTCCATTCAGACAGTGGCTTTCATGGTGTGCCAACTTCCTCGGAGAGAAAAAAACCTTTCAGTACCACGCACTCCGAAAACGAACATGCAACAACAAACGTACAACAACAGAGTCCCATCTGCCTGTCGCCGGCTGAGGGCTCTGCACACCCCTACGCAGGTGAGAGGACGCCCCCCTCCACGGAGCCCGAGGCCCCGCACCTGCGCCCACGCCCTGAGATGCTCTTTTCCCAATGCGGCCTGTTTCCCATTTGAACTAATTTGGGATCAGCTCTAATATTTTTTGCTTTAGAAAAGTAGTAAAAATTAATTAATCTACAACTGCACTGATAGGAAAAGTTAATAGAAATTTTAATAAAAATACAACCTCAATAAGCTTCCCTATTGTTCTAATAAATGAAATACTAGTTTAGAATTGTAGATAAAAAAAATTAATAAGACAGCCGAGGCTGGGGACCGGCCTCTCAGCCCCTCCAGCCAGCGCAGTGAGGAGGTGACCACGGAGAACAGCTCTCACTTCATGCTGTGCCCGGGGAGTCTCTCGAGTGTCTAATTAATACTCTTGATTTGGTGGCTTATTTTTAATTATTCTGATATTTTCAGGCAACGCCACAAAGTTTGCAGACAACCGAAGCAAGCGTCAGAAGTGCAGGGCCACGGTCACAGCGACAGCGGGAGGGGACAGGGTTTCCGGGAGGCGGGCGGGGCTGCTGGCGGTCTCTGGGTGGCACCCAGTCCCAAATGCTAGTCGTCGTGTGTTTGACGGGCTCCTCTCTCCACACACACAGAAAGCCGAGTACGGAGGAAGCCGCTGACCCTGGGAAAGACAGCTCAGGCCTCCTTCTCAGGGGGGCGTTCCCCCATGTCTCCTACCCAGGCTTTTCTGGGCTTCCCATCAACTGCTCCTCAGGATGAGTAAAAAAACTCCAGGTGAGCCCTGACCCCTGTGGCTCGGGGGGCTGGGCATGGTCCCGCAAAGCGAAAGATGGCTGGGGAGATTCCTGCGCAGAGAACAGGACTGGGTCGCGGGTTCAGTCCCCGTCAGGGCGCGTGCAGCAGGCAAGCAATCGATGTTTCTCTCTCTCTCTCTCTTTCTCCCTCCCTTTCTTTCTCTCTAAAGATAAAAATAAAGAAAGCCTTAAAAAAAAAAATTCAGGTGTGATGAGTGAGGCAGCGACAGGCAGCTCTCCGGAGACCTGGCTCCTACGGACACCGACTCGCCGCTGTGCAGTGGGCAAGGTGGCTGAGCACGAAATCCGTGGGAGTGGCTTTGGTCAGGTGGTTTTTTTTTTAAAGTGAGGCAAGTATGGAAACAAAAGGAGACAAGAGAAAAACACTTTAGTGAGTTTTAGTATAGGCAGCTTTCTCCACTAAACGGCCGAACTAGAGCTGAACGGTCAGAACCCAGTGCTCTGCTGTTTGGAGAATGCGGGTGATGAGCCAGGCCCGCGCAGGAGCTGACGCGGTAACAGGGGAGCCTCCAGAGGGGCCCCGCCCAGCGCAGAGAGTGAGCGGTGGCAGCGATGCCCCCTCACCCCGGCGGACGAGGATGGGCAAAGCCCGCTCCCTGGGCCATGGCGAGCCTGCTTCAGACCAGTCCTGAGTCCTTCCTGAAGGAGGGGCAAGAACTGGCCAACAGGACAAGAGGCTACTTCACGGCCAAGTGCGCTGGGAGGAGAGAAATGGAACCCCAAAGACACCTCTGCAGGGTCTCCCCACCTGCAGCCCGCTGCCCGTGCAGAGACGAACAAGAACCACCGCTGCTGGGGCAGAGCCTGGGAAACCCTCTAACTTCGCCATGTAGACTGTCCTCCGTGGCAGGAAGCAGAAATAGGCCACGGATCCCCACGCACGCATCCCCAGTTCGTTTGCCTCTCCCCTCTGCAGTGTCTTATTGCAGGGAAACATCACACCATGGAACTTGCCATCTCGACCATCTGCGTGAGGCCCAGCCACCCCCACCACCCAGCCACAGAACTTCCTGGCCTCCCTCGCTGAGACTCTGTCCCTCCCCCCACCCAGCCCGGTGCCCACCCTCCACCACTGGTCTCCTGTGGGTGGGCTCACACAGTCTGTGTCCTTTTGTGGCCAGCCTATCTCACTGAGCACCGTGTCTGCAAGACCCACCCACCCCTCTTCACTGTTCTAGACTCAGTAACCTTGACTCCCTCCTGAAACCCAGCAGCACGCCCCAGCGGAGACCACTTTGCTCCCTTGTAGAGCAACGGGCCCTAAGAGCTGACGCCTGAGGGTACTCAGGACCTCTGCTAACAATCCTGGCCCTCATGACTGGTTCTGCACCCGCACGCAGTCCCTGTATGTTGCCTCTCCCTACTTCCTCACAGCCCCAGGAATCAAAGAGGTCAAGACAGAGGACAACACCCTGCCCTGCTGTCCCCAGAGGAAGCTGTTTTGAGCACAGGACACTTGTGCCGGTGCACTGGTCTGCGGGATGTCCTCGCAGAGCCAAGGAGGTTCTGACAGGCCCGAAAGGGAGCAGGGGTGGGCATGGGGCTGGCGGAATCCTGGAGGCAGAGCCTGGCAGGCAGGCGGCAGTGGGGGCAGGGCTCTCCCAGGCTCAGGCCACTTGCCCGCTGCTGTGTGTGTGTCTGCGGATGCACGAAGGGACAGACACACGGCGGGGAGCTCTCCTTCTCACGAGGGCGGCGGCAAACCACAAAGAGGAGCCTGGGGACACAGCTGGGGTGGGGTACGCGACAGGGAGTCCGTGGTGATTGAAGTTTAACCATGCACGTCTAGCTGCCACCTTAGCTGTCAGCCCCAATGACATCGCCGGGTGCCAGCTTGTGCTAGTGACTCTCACTGGCGGTCACTTCTTGCAAATCTGCTGCCTCCCCACAGGCCGCAGCGGAGCTCGCTGCCAGCATGCTCTTCCCCTTAGTTAATTCAGGCTCTTAAATGCGCTCGTTTTTCTCCTGGAGTGGAACTGAACAGAGTCTAGGAGAGTCCAGGCAGCTAGTGCGACCTCTGTTCATGAACTTCAGAGCCCATGAGCCCTGCTCCCACCCACTGCCCTGACTCCTAGACAGGAAAGGGCAGAGAGACTGGCCGGCCTGAGCTAAACTGCCCAGGGGGTCCGCTCTCACCCCTGCCTCAGTTTCTCTGTGTGGAAACAGCTGGGCAGGGTCAGTTGAGATTTAATCAACAAATGTGCACCAGTGTTGGTGGGGTGGGTGTTCTGCGTTTAGTGGTATCAAATAATTACAGCCCTTGGATGGTGAGCCCACCCTGTCATTGATTTGATGTGTGATGATGTCATTGTGTGCTTTTTCACCAAGACTTTATTTTACAAGAGCTGGTCTTGGCAGTTTGGTTTCCTTTCTCTCTTCCCTTTAATTTTAGACTCCGGGGTTATTAGCAGACAACAGCTCATTTCTGCTGTAAATTAAAAAAATATTCATTAGCTATCCAGTGCTGGGATTGCTAGGTGTTCAGCTTGTACAGAATGGAGAAGGGCAAGATTGGGTGTTAAAAATAGGCTAAAGTCAAAAAGGTTTTTTTGTTCAGGAAAAACAAAATGGCATTTTATTAAACTGAGCAATGCATTACAGTCTCGGTCACACTTGGCAAGGCCTATCTGAAGAATCTTTTATGACAGACAGAAAAGAGTGCTGATGATGGAAACTTGTGTCTGGGGCTCAAGCGGCGGCCACAGCACTCCTACCCCCGCCCGGCCCTGGCCTGGTCCCCAGGTGAACCTTCTCTCACAGGTGCGTTGACGTCAGTGCAGCAAGAGCCGGTCCTGGGCTTCCTCCCACACTCCTTTACTTGTACCCTCCTTTCCGCGCTTGCAAAGTTATCCTTGTCTGATCCCCAGACACAGAAAGGGGATGAGTGGTCTTCAGGGGCCAAGGCGGCAGGGGTCGAGGACCGGGAGCCACTGATCATTGGGTGCGGGTGTTTTACGGGGGATGAGAATGTTGTGGAATTAGTGGCGACGACACCACCACTCTGGGACCACCCTAAAGATACTGCTGCACCCTTTAGAGGGGGAATCTGATGGCGAGTGAGGGGTATCTCAATAAAGTTGTCATTTAAAAATTATCCTCGCCTCTGGCGAGGGCCTGGCCACAGCCCTTGACACTTGAGCGCTCCGCACAGTCAAGGCCCACGCCATCCTCCTCCGCTTTTGCCGGAACACCTGCGCGGGGTGTCCAGTGCGGAAGAGCCCACCTTCCGACTCGGAGTCCGGGACAGACGGACCAGGAGCAGGTCCGGACCCGGACTTCCGGCGTGTGGTCCGATTGGCTTCTGAAGTCCAGCGGGAGCAAACCCGAAACGCGGCTTCGGGCGGGGGAGGGGAGGAGAGGCGGAAGTGCTTTCTTTCGGGACTAGTGGGAGGAGCGACGGTTGGGACAGCAGCAGGACGTGGCTGAGTCCCCCCACAATCAGACCAGGTCACGTGCACGGAGAGGGGCGCTGGGAGGAAGCTCCAGGGAGACTTGGGCCTTCTGAATACTCCGTCCGCATTGTTTTTCTTGCAACTTCTTTATTTATCCTCTCTTTCATTCTTTCTGTGATCTCCCCAGATGTGGCCCAGGGCCCCCTGGCAGACACTAAACATTCAGAAAACCTGCGTTAAAGGTAGAAGAACAAGTAGAGGCTGATGGGCGGCGTCACCAAAGGTCCTGAGCACGAATCTGTGGCCACGTGAGGAGGCCACAGACAGTCCCTCTGCTGAGGCTGCACCCTGGGTGGGCTCCGCCAGGAACTCCCCCTGGCCTGGGCCATGAGCAGGGAGGTGGGGGGAGCAAACGACAGACGTCAGCCACCAGTTCATGGTCGGGTTCTCCCTTATGACGTCAGGGTCATCACCCTTGAACCTTTATGGGTTGGGTTCTGAGATGGAAAGGGTTAGGGTTAGCTGCATGAGGGTGAAGGCCAGAGAGATCTGGTTAACTTGCGTTTTTTATCAAATAAATCATGGGAAAAGCAAGCTGTGCAACTCTGAGAAATGAGAAGGGAGGGATGGGGAGATGGGTAGAGAAGAAACAAGACAGAAGAAATGGCCTCATTGAGACCACTGACCCTCTGAGGCAGAAGGGGTCAGCCTCCGGAGCTGTACTTACCAGGCCAACTTGACCCTGTGGTCCTCGATGGACCCTTCGCCACCCCACTCACCGACTTGTAAATCAACAGGCTGTAAATCCAGCCAGGGGTTCTGGTGGTGTCATAAACCACAGAACCACAAGCTCAAGTCACCGGAAACCCCAGGATGGAATTACATCCTGTCTTCCGAATCCAGGCAGCTCTGGTCACTGCCAGTGTTTTCTGATGTGATGGCAGTGAGCGACATTTAACCATGTGTGTGTGGCCTTTCTCACCCAGCCGCTGGCCCCCTGGCCTCTCCTCTCCTATCCACTGTGTTCTTCCCAGAGGGTGTCCTTGAGGAATGCCCCCACCTTACTGCGCCGCCCCCTTCCTCTTTCCCCCAGATCTACTGCTCTGCTGTCTCCGCTCATCAGCCCCTACCTTACATCTGCTTTGCAAGAGAAGGTCAGTCTCTTCCGGCCCTGGGGCCATGTCCTGAAGAACAGACCCCATTGTGTGTCTGAAATACATCTCTGGAAGTAGCAGGAAAGAGAAGTCATGTTCTCAACAAACGAGGGAAGTTTACAGCGGAACGAAGCATCTTTCTGAAACAAACGACAGCTTCCAAGATCCTCTTGTTTTGTTCTGGACCCTGATTTTCAGAAAGTTTTGTGGAACACAAAACCTCACTTTACCTTTAGCTCTGCTGAAGCCTGAAGTGGGCACAGACACCGCTCTGGGAGCCTCTCCAGAGGGGCAAAGCCTCAGGGAGGCTCAATACAAACAGCTGCTCTTTCACGAGTGTCCTGTGTCTCAGATGTGTGCATATTCTTCCCCACTTGCACAGAGGTGTTATTCCCCTCACTCTGTGGCTCAGAGACGGGACTCCTTTGCCCGAAGTCCGACCACTCCTCAGGGAAGCCCAATCTGACCCCCGCCCAGCCGACTCCAAGGCCCTCGCTCTCTCTGGGTCCCTCCAAAAGAGACATTTGCAGGGGACTCTAACAGGATTTCAACAGCGGACCTTCAATAACAATGACTTTTTACATCCCAGAAGTGATGAACACCCTACACTAGTCCAGGAAATAAAGCCAAAAGGATATAACAATGTTCTGGGCACTCAAAAAGCAAATCATTTTAAAAGGACTAATTCCCTCCTCCCCCTGCCAAAAAAAAAAGTCCTCCAAGTCCACATGGATATGACTTGGCAGAAACAAGGTGAACCAGTGACTCTTTTTACAAAGTGTCACTCACCCCCCCAAAATGCAAAGGAAGCTGCCATCCTGAGAACTGAACTGGTGTGTTATGGATGACACTGTATAGAAAAGTGAAAAATAAGAATAAAAGACATGGTCCCAAAGAATCCCCTGAGTCTCATAACATGCGGCTAAGAGGCCAGACAAGATGGCAGCAGGCGGGTATGTGGCTCAGCCACTGTTGCCCAGGGCAACTTCCCTCCTGGCCACTATCGCGAGAGGTGGCCACTGTCGCGAGAGGTGGCCACTATCTCGAGAGGAGGCTCTTCTGAGGCAGATACGTCATGACAGGCAACCGTCAGGTCCCTGACTTTGTCTCCGCATGCCGTTTCCTGTGGTAAGTCCCAACAATAACAACAACAACAATAATAATGGGGGAGGGTCAGTATGGTCTGGAATGCAAGGAGCTCCATTGGTGTTCGTGTTTGGGCCGCACCTGTGAGTGGGGCCATGCGGAGCTGTCTTTCTCTGGAGCTCTCAGGTCCCCCCAGGCCGGCAATAGGATTTCCTTCTTTTCCTCAGCTGTGTTCCTCAGAACACAGCTGAGTGGTGTGTTCTGTTGTGTAAAGGCCCGTCAGTGGCTTTAACCCAGTATTTATTTATTTACGTTATATTTACCTATGGCGAAACGTTGGTAAGAAAGCCCAAGAATCAAGGGCCCCTAAAATCGGAGTCAGAGGCCGAGGACCCAGCCGTGTCCTTTCGGGGCAGCTGGAGCCCACGCGGGTGCCCGCGCAGGTGCCCGCGGCCTTGTCAGCAGAAGGGTCTCTGTTTGGTTGAGGCCCAGATGTCATTCCCTGTAATAATTACGTCCTTTGGCTGGTGATCGGCCTTATTCCCTCAACTGGTCCTTGTTTGGCCAAGAATCAGCCCCTGGGGGACCTTAAGACTGGGTGATTTTCATGATTAAGGGAGATGCTATTTAAGAAGCAGTCTTCATGAGACCAAGGGGGGGGGGAGGAGCCTGAACCCCTGGACAGGCGGAGAGAGCGTTCAGCGGGCGTCCTGTGAAGCTGGGAGTTTCTCCTGGCACCTTACCCCCCACAGGTGTTTTCAATCAGTGGTTTGAGGCTTTATTTCCCAGCGCTGGGACCCTGGGTTGTGAGCTCTTTCTTGTGCGGTCTGTCTCTCTCCCCAGTTTTGCCTGGTTTATCTGCGTGCGAATATGGGACTGCCCGCCCTCCCCTCCTACCGGTCTAGATGGATGTGTCTACTTAACTCCTTGGTTGTTGGACTTCCACACAGTTCGATTTTCTGTGGGTTTTGGTTGTTTTTGTTTCTAAATTGTTGTTATCCTTATTTTGGTTGTGCGAGGAGGTACCGTGTGTCTGCCTATGCCTCTCTCTTCTCATTTTAAGGCACCTCATACCCTTTTTGAAATACTGTGTGGAGTAAATGTAAACACGTACAAGGTTTTTTTTAAAGGTGGCCACTTCCAGAAGAATTCATATGTACGAGTCTGACAACCTAGGCTCTGTGTGGTGTGTAGGGTGAGCCCCAGGCTCTGAGGGGTGTTCCCGGTGCAGAGGCGGGTGCCTCGTACCCAGGAGGTGTCCTCTAGTGGCTTGAGGAGAATGAGAGTCGATGCTTCAGGGGTTAATGACTTCAGGGTTTTGTGAACTATGATGGTGTCGCCACTGAACCGAAGGCCCCAGGCGGAGCACTTCACAAAGGTAAGGCAGCTGTTTTGCGTCATTGGAAACTGGAGCCCTCTTCCCCTTGGGTAGAGGGTGACATCTCTCTGCTCCATCGACGGGGTTTCTCTCTCTTTTCTGGGAGGAAAATGGGATCAGGAGGGGTGCCATTGCTGAGCCCCAGGATGGCATTTGGGGACACAACGAAAGGAGGCCCCAGGGGGAAGAGGGGTACTTTCTTGGTTACTGCCATGCACGTGCGTCTCAGCCCATACCTGCCTGCCTTCCTTCTGCCACCCCAGTTCCAGCTGTTGGGACAACCCTGGGGCAAGGGTCTACCTCCCTCCTAACACACTGGTTGGGTAGCCTGGGAGGGATTCCTCCAGAGCAGTGAGGACACAGGGGTCCCCCCTCCCTTGAGGTGCAGGCCTGCGCCCGTCCCCCCCACCCCCAATCTAGGCAGCTGCGGTGAGTCCCAGAGAAGGCCCTTCAGCTCCCATCTGTGCTCACAGCACAGGGCTCTGCTTCCAGAAGCCAGTGGGTGGGCAAACAGGGGACCCTGGACCGCTCCAGCTTGTCAGGTCTGGGCAAGCCCTGCCCAGAGCTGAGGAGCTGTCTGGGGAGGCCTTCGCAGCAGGGTCCATGGTCCTGCCAGCATCACAGGGGTTTTCCTTTCTTTTCTGGGAGTGAAATGGGATCAGGAGGAGAGGCAGCCCCTGCCTTAGGGACAGGTTATTGACCTTCCTCTACCAGCCCCGGAGGCAGACCTGCCCCTGTCCCCGAGGCTTGCTCTCTGGGGCCCGGT